>NC_084487.1:86029151-86343318 GCF_030035675.1 Rhineura floridana
GACTTAATACACTAGTTGCCAGATCAAAGTGTTTCCATTAGCCACACCTGGAGGGGGAACAGGTTTATCTGTCAATCCATTGCAAAATCTCTTGAGAAGTGAATTTTTTTTAAAAAAAAACGCACTCAAGCAGCTCCCACCAGGTTTTACAGGAAAAGGGGGCAGGGTTTGAGTAGGATAGTGTGTGGTTTTCATAAGAGAGAGCCAGAAGAACACTGACTGCGTTTCTAGCCTTTGAGTGGTGAATTCCAGGTGTGTATGGCGGAAATGTTTCCTGAGGGTGGTCCTACATGCCTGGCACGCATGTGTGGTGGAGCATACCATTCGCCAGCCACCCACTGCCTGCCCACTGCAATCCTACTGTGTCTACTCAGAAGGAAGCCACATTGAATTCAGTGGGGCTTACTCCCTGGTAAGTGGGTTAGGATTGCAAGTCTCCTTCATTTTAAAACAAAAGGCAGGAGGATGGGGAGATCTGTGCTCATCTCTGCCCATTAGTTTCTGTAAGCAAGAAGGGAGAGGATCTCACTCACTTTGATTATTTAAAGTGCCAGCACCAGGAGAAACAAGAAGATGATGCTTTCCAGGAGGGTGGAGGGATGGAAGCTCCATCAATAGGAATTGGAGTGAGCAGAAGAGTGGGGCAACAGTACATCAACAGAGGCATCTGGAGACATTGGAATTTGCAAAATCGGATTGAAATGTAGTGAGAAAAAATAGCCATGCTGTGTTTTAGGACTATAATGTGTCCCCACCCTTACTTAAAGATATAGAAGACCTCTTGGAGGCTGGGCCTGACAACCAAGAGGTCTTCTGTATCTTTAAAAGTTGTGGAGGGGGGAGAGAATTCCACCTTGTGGTTTTTCCCATTACAAGTTGCAAGAACACCTGCACTTGGCTGACCTCTTCTCCTAAAGATAAGGGATCAGTCTCAGGTCATGGACCTGGCAACCCTATGCTAGCTCCTGATGTAGGCAACACATGCAGTGGGTCAACATACAGGAGGATTCCTCTATCAATACAGTAAGGCTCAGCTGCTTCATAAGGCAATACAGGACCAAGACAAGCATAATTTGTGATGTAATCATTGATCATGGGCCATATCTGTTAAGACATAAGGCTTACTTTACAATTTCCCAGCTTTGTGGTGGTTGAGCCAACATGAGGTAGCCTTAACTAAACTGGCAGGACTTTTTTAAAAAAAATTAAATTTCCATGGGTTTTTTTAAAAAAAGGAATTGTATTAAAATAATAGGTTCTGTTAAACATCAAAGTTTGTTTGGTAACCATTAATTTTTGACTATAATTTATAGTTCTCAATTAGTTATGTACTTCCATTCACACTCCAAAATATACATTGCACTGCAACCTGTTGTGAAAGTTGTAAACAGCAGCTTAATGTGCAGTTTTCAGAGATACAGCATGAATTTACACAAAGTTTGGGTTAGAGCTGTCTTCCTCAACCTGGTGCCCTCCAGATGCTTTGGACTACAGCTCCCATTGGCCCTAACTATTATGGTCAATAGTCAGGGATTATGGAAATTATAATCCAAAATCGCTGGAGCTCACCAGGTTAGGGGCTGTTCTAGAGCCTAATAATAATGTTTGTAACAGGATGGCGTCTCATTTTTGAAAGTAAGAGAGAGGACTTTAAATGCTTTTTTGTTCAGTAGACAAATGTGGTTCAGATGCCACAGTCAATAATTGTATTTCCCAAATTGTATTTACCAGAATCCAGGTGTCATAATTAAAAAACTACTCAATGACCACAGGATGTTGTCTAGTCTTGGCAGTAAGACTTACTTCTGAGTAACCTGCATGGGATTATAGCTTTGAGCGGCTGCAGTTCCAACCTCCCATTCCTTTTCCAAAGGTATATGGCTTACTTCAGAGTAAGGTTCCCATCAAGACTTTAGTTCCTTGATCTGGGTTTGTGTGTTCCTTCTATCAGGCACAAAGTCAACAGGTACCATTTGCCACCTCAGCTGGTATAGCACAGTGGGGAGGAGAGCCTGGCTGGGAATCCAGAGTCTGTGAGTTCAAATCCCTGCTCATGTCTCCTGGGTGTCAAGGGCCAGCTAAAGATCACCCGCACAGGGAGTGGCTCAGGGGTTACATGCCCTGCCACCTGTGCAGCCGTGGGCAAGCTGGATAGTCCCAAGGAGCCCAGTTGCCCCCCAGCTGGCAGTTGCGGACAAGGAAGGGGCTGGCTTGTGCAGCTGTGGCAAGCTGAGCAGGCCCTAGCCAGCTGGGGAGGACTAGCCTCAGAGGGAGGCAATGGTAAACCCCCCCTGAATACTGCTTACCATGAAATCCCTATTCATAGGGTAGCCATAAGTCGGGATCAACTTGAAGGCAGTCCATTTGCTTTGTACACAACTTCTGATTTTCTGTCTCATAATTTTTTTTTAATTAAGCCAGTGTAATATTAATTTTGTTGCATTTTGTTAGTGTGGCATGAACCAGTGCATACATTGGCAGAAGCTCAGGAGACAAAGTTCCATTGCCTCCACCCCTTTTGCCAGAAGCTATCTATCTATCTATGGCAATCACTCATGACCGAGTAAGATTGTCTTCCAAAATAAGGTCTTTTACAGTGGGTCCATAAGTGACTATGGAGGCCAATCCTAGATCCACACAGTCTCCCACAGTGCAGACATAGGTTTCCAGATGAAAGACAGTCACGGTGAAGATTTGCTTGATGTGCCTTTTGCTTAGCTCATTTGTCCCTTTCACCCTGTATTCATGCTTCTTCGAAGTCTATAGCACCTTTGATAATAGCCACCCCCCAATTGAGACGCTCATGGGTCAAAGCTTCCCAGTTCTTGATGCTCATCTTACATTTTTTTAATGTTGTCTTGAATGTCTTTGAACCTGTTTTGCTGTCTACCATACTCCGTTTTCCATCCTTAAGTTGGGAGTAAAGTAGCTGCTTTGGAAGATGATAATCAGGCATTCGAACATGCCAGGTCCAGTGAAGTTGTTGAAGAATCATTGTTTCAACACTGGTGGTCTTTGCTTCTTCCAAAATTCTAACAGTCTATCTTCCCAAGTAATTTGCAGAATTTTCCAGAGGCAGCGCTGGTGGAATCTTTCAAGCAGTTGGGAGTGGCATTTATAAATGGTTCGTGTTTCACAGGCATACATTAAGGTCTGTTGTACAATGGCTTTGTAAATAAGCATTTTGGTCTCCCTGCGAATATCTTCATCCTCAAACACTATGTTTCGTTCGGAATAATGCAGCACTCGCAGAGCTCAGACGATGTTGAATTTCAACACCAATGTCAGCTTTTACAGAGAGATGGCTGCCAAGATAAGAAAAGTGATCAACATTCTCCAGTGCTGCACCATTAAGCTGGACAAAGTTCCATTTCTCCCACCCCTTTTGTCAGAAGCACTGTAGGGTTGAATGGGCCCCAGGATAAAAAAACCAGTACCCCCCCTCCATGTTCATGGTCTCCCATGCCACTAGTTGGTGCTCAGGACCCTTAAAAGTATAAGCTCTGGCACAGTACTGATACAATAGTCCACGGACACATTTGGAAATTTGAGAAACTCATAGGCAATACCACAAAAAGGCTGCCATGAGAGCCATCCCTCCCCTTCCACCAATTCCCTAACATCGACTCCTGTTTAAGACTCAGTCCACTCATTTCTCCTCTGCCAGCAAACTTGCTCCCAAACCCAATCTATCTGTTCTCCTGGATCATACATGCCCTTTCTTTCCCAAGATTATCACCCAAAGATACACAGCACACACCATTTCTCAGGATTACCTACCCCAAAACTCCTCAGGATTGGCTAAAAAAAATGAACACCCCACCACCACTGCCACCACATATTTAACAGTCTCCCACATCACTAGCTGATGCTCAGGATCCTATATTAAATCTGGCATGGTACTGAAACAATAGCCCCACAGTATTTCCAGTTTATGGAATTATTCTGAAAACACACATGCACACACAATCCATTAGCTGTGGCATTGTGGGGTTGCATGGGGCATGTGGGATTATAGGATGTGAGTATGATTGTGGGGGTGGATGGAGTTATATTGGGTGGTTGAATGTGGGGCAGATGTGGTTGTGGGTTTGTGAGTGGTTGTAGGAAGTGGTTATGGGTCTGGTTGCATAGTGCACTGTGGCTGCATAAGTGTGTGATTGCATGGAGGTGGAGTAAGGTATGTGTATGTGGCTGTGTGTGGGTTGTGGGGTAGTGATGGGTAGTTGCAGTGAATGTGTGCATGTGTGAAAAAGTGGTGAAGTGTGTATAGTTTGCATGGGGCGTGTATGTAGTCTGCTCACAACCGTTTCTCAAGTTTCTAAATGTGCCCATGGGCCCAAAATTATTAGACACCTTTTGTTTAACCATAATACTACAATATTATATTCCATAACTAAAGGAATAGACATTGCAGAGGTGGCATTATGTCAGTTGTTGTTGTCATAGACAGAAAAACTTTAATACCTTTTGAGCTGCTGCTCAGAACTTCACCAATCAATGAAAGATTGCCTTCCTCAATAAGCGTGAATAAAACACATCCATAGTTTTCATCAAAATTGGAAAGAAACATATACCTGTTTGAAAATTGAACTAAAACCTTTTTTCATTTGATGCTTTTGCAGAATTTTTTATCACTTAGAAATCTGGAACATTCATAGACTTCATCAGGAAAATAATGTATGCCATATTTTAATTTATTAGCTCAACAGGTGCCATTTTTATAAGATAATAGTTTTTTAAGCTCGTATGCTTTTTTTTCTTTTTGGCTACTCCCCTTAACAAAGGTACTCCCATGACCCTTTAATAATTAGATTAAAACATATGGTAATGATTATATGGTACCAGCACCTCTGACTAAAAGATGATAGCCCTCAGCTGAGGCTCTGTGGCTTGTGCTTATTCCTTGGGAAAGGTCTGTGCTGGAGGCAGATGCTATCTGGATAATTTGGAACTCATTATAAAGTTTGTTTCTCTAAGCAAGTGTTACACAAAAGCCTGGGAGGCTCAGTCCTGACAGATATTTCATATTAACCTCCTGCAGTTTTCTATTTCACTTATGTAAGGTAAGTCACATCTAACACTTTGAATTAGTGCACCAATTGCATGATCATAGCTGAGTTGTGTTGGCATTCTGTTCTGAAACAGACTACAGGCAGAACTTCTGACAGCTGATTTGTTCTTTCGACAGTGTGAATAAAGGCTGTAATTAGGTAAATGTAGATGACCTCTTCATCTGCTGACAACTTGTTTCTTGTCTTTTTCAAAGAGCTCCAGCTATTTATTTATTAAAAACCTATTAGCTGGTATGGAATTAATTTGTTAGTCTTGGGAAGCAAGAGGGAAATGAGGTCAGAATATTTAATACCATTTATCCAGGACCAATTGACAACTAAGACGTCAATCTATGGAAAAGGCTTTATTCACTGGGGCAGGTATAGCCAATATGTTTATTTATTTATTATTTGATTTATATCCCGCCCTTCCTCCCAGCAGGAACCCAGGGCAGTTGGAGTTGTAGATTCCAACACCCATCAGTCTCAGCTAGCATAGCTAATGGTCCGGAGACCAGTCAGACCAGTCAGCCTAACATCAATCCCTGGAAAAACTCTGGAGCATATTATAAAGCAGTCAATCTGTAAGCACCTTGAAAACAACGCAGTGATTACTAGCAGCCAACACAGATTTATGAAGAACAAATACTGCCAAACTAATATTATCTCGTTTTTTGATCGGGTAACCTCCCTTGTAGACTGTGGGAATGCTGTGGACATAATATATCTTGACTTCAGCAAAGCTATTGACAAAGTGCCCCATGATATTCTGATTAGGAAGCTAGCTAAATGTGGGCTGGATGGAACAACTATCAGGTGGATCCACAGCTGGCTCCAGAATCATACTCAAAGAGTGCTTATCAATGGTTCCTTCTCAAACTGGGCGGAAGTAACGAGTGAGGTACCACAGCGCTCGGTCCTGGGCCCAGTGCTCTTCAACATTTTTATTAACGACTTGGATGAGGAGGTACAGAGGATGCTTATCAGATTTGCAGATGACACAAAATTGGGGGGCACAGCTAATACCTTGGAAGACAGAAAGAAAATTCAAAGGGACCTTGATAGGCTGGAGCATTAGGCTGAAAACAACAGAATGAAATTCAATAGGGATAAATGCAAAGTTGTACACTTAGGAAAAAGAAACTAAATGCACAGTTATAAGATGGGGGATACTTGGCTCAGCAATATGACATGTGAGAAGGATCTTGGAATTGTCATTGATCACAAGCTGAATATGAGTCAACAGTGTAATGTGGCTGCAAAAAAGGCAAATGCTATATTAGGCTGCATTAATAGATTTATAGTTTCCAAATCGCATGAAGTATTAGTTCCCCTCTATTCAGCACTAGCTAGGCCTCATCTTGAGTACTATGTCCAGTTCTGGTCTCCGCACTTCAAGACTATGGTCTGAAGGCACATGAGACCAGAACCAGGGCTGTGGAGTCGGTACGCCAAACCTTCGACTCTGACTCCGACTCCTCTATTTTTCTACTGTCCGACTCCACCCAAAATTGCTTCCAACTCCACAGCCCTGGAAAGGGCTGTAAATGTCTTTTTAAATTGGAAGCTCTCATAGGAGCATTTTTATCACTGCCTGAATATGCGCTGATCTTGGCATCACAGCATTTGTCTTCATCTGGGCCCTGTGTCATACACTGACACACAAAATGTTTTCCATCTTGAGTTATGGTGAAATGCTCAACTACAGCTGACTTCATGGGAAGCTTCTTTGACATTTTGAATTTATATTTTAAAAAATTTGTCAGTCAAAATTTATTTTGAAGCCGGAGTCGGAGTTGGTATATTTCTACCGACTCTGACTCCGACTCCACCCAAAATTGCTTCCGACTCCGACTCCACAACTCCGACTCCACAACTCCGACTCCACAACTCCGACTCCACAACTCCAACTCCACAGCATTGGCCAGAACCCTGCTGAAGCTAAGCAGGGTCACGTCTGGTCAGTGCCTGGATGGGAGACCACCTGGGAACCATATGTAAGCCGCCTTGGGTTTCTGTCATGAAAAGAAAGGTGGGGTATAGATGTAATAAATAAATAAGGATGCAGACAAACTGGAACAGGTTCAGAGGATGACAACAAGGATGATCAGGGGACTGGAAACAAAGCCCTATAAGGAGAGACTGAAAGAACGGGCATATTTAGCCTGGAGAAGACTGAGGGGAGATATGATAGCACTCTTCAAGTACATGAAAGGTTGTCACACAGAGGAGGGCCAGGATCTCTTCTTGATTGTCCCAGAATGCAGGACATGGAATAATGGGCTCAAGTTGCAGGAAGCCAGATTTTGACTGAACATCTGGGAAAACATCCTAACTGTTAGAGCCATACGACAATGGAACCAATTACCTAGAGAGATAGTGGGCTCTCCAACACTGGAGACATTCAAGGGGCAGCTAGACAGCCATCTGTCGGGAATGCTTTGATTTGGATTCCTGCATTGAGCACGGTTGGACTTGATGGCCTTATAGGCCCCTTCCAACTCTACTATTCTATGATTCTATAGTTTTTCCTTAGGAGATGATGGATTCAAACAGAAGGGGCCGTTGGCCTTACCTGAGCATAATTTCTCCTGGAGAACAGACCATCAGATGGGATAACATCGCCACCTAGTGTCAGCAGGCAGGAATGGTGTTTTTCTGATGAAGTAGCAACCCTCACAAGACCCCAGACCATTCACTGACAAACGGCTGAAAGGATACTCTGATGGTAACTTAATACACACTTAGAATGAAAATCAGAGACAAAAAACAAGGCAAAAACCTATACATTAATTAATACTACTTCCTCTTAAAACCAAAAAACAACCACTCCAAAAAGAGAAATAATCATTTATCCCATGAATCAAACCCCCAATGAATATTGAGAATAAAACACTTCTCAAAACGTCTTATATAACCATAATGTGAGCAAGAAAACAATATGTTACTCACAACCTCGGGCAGCCAGTCTGTGATTATGTACCTCCCCCAATGGATGGGCCCTGATGGTCTGTTCTCCTGGAGAAATTATGTTAAGGTAAGGCCAATAGCCCCTTCACCCTGGAGAACAGTCCATCAGATGAGATGTACCAAAACATCTGAATACAAAGGGTGGGAAGCTGCCCGAGACTGATCCGGAAATCACATAGAAAGGCCATCAGATATGCTTTAGATATGAATGGTAATATGTTGTAGCATGCGCCTGCCGAAGGTGGCTTCTGCAGATGCAGGGAGGTACAAACACTCATAGGCCAACTAATGCACGCCTTAAGTCAACTAGCTTAAGTCAACCAGCTAGGGTGGCAGAGGACATTTGTTTACCCATAGATTTTGGATGAAAAGACACTAAGAGCGATACAGCCTGTCAAAATTTGTTCATTAAATATAAACCTCCAATGCTCAACGAATGTCCAGCAAATGCCATGCCCTTACTTGTGGATGGACTGGGTTTGGACAAAGGTAGGTAGAATCAGATCATATTGGCAACAATACAGTGAGTTCACCTCAGGAAGGAATACTGGATCTGTATGAAGAATTACTCTGTCCACGTAGAACAAGCAAATATGTTTGGCAACACAAAAGGCATTTAATTCCAAAAATCTCAGTGCAGAGGTAACTGCCATGTAGTGCTTGAAGAACCCCAGAAGGGATCAAGGAATAGTTACTCCAAGTGGCTTACTTTTCTTTGGAGAACACCGTGCAACGAAATTGCACCATGGTAAGATAGTGCCAATCACATTGAGAATGTGTCAGTCACATGCTGCGAAAGACCAGCCTTCTTCAGATATCATTGCTTAATTGCCAGGCTGTCAATCTCAGCCAGACCAGGTCTGGATGGTTCACCAGCTCCTGGGATGTTCAGCCAAGCCAGGCTAGGTTGCTGAACAGGGCCTTGAAACAGCATGGTTAGATGCACTGGAAGATACCATGGTGGAGTAATTGCCAAAGTACTTATTTCTGATAAACATGACTGACTTGGCTAGAATGGGGCGGTAACACCATTACAGTGTGTTTGTACCGTATCTGTCCAGCACCTGTGACAGTAGAGTGAAAAGGTGACCAGGAGACCTGACAGTTATGTTGAGTACTGAGCAGAGATCCATAAGGTATCTGCCTAGAAACTGCCTACAGCTAGAGTAACTGTATAAGAACCAACCCTTGCAATCAATACACACATCCCTAACCAGGGACATGGACTGACAAATACTAAAGTAATTTGCTAAGAACCCACTAGCACTGGAAACAGTCAAGTTCCTATTGAAAGAATAAGCAACTGCACTGATGAGGCAGCTAGAGGCGAGAGTGCACTGCCTACAGTGGTTTGAATTAAAATGAAGAATCCTTTAATGAAGGAGATGCCTGAGCGGCAATTGCCTTTTGAAGCCCATCCAAGTAGCACCTGAGGCCAGAAACCCCCCAACAATCTGACTGCCATTGCTGAAAAGACCAGACTCCAGAAGGTTGCCTGGGACAGAAGACCTGGCCTCCTTGGCAACCCCCTTGAATCTGTGTCGGACAGTCTCAGAAGAAATGAACACTGTGGCCAGCTAGGTCAGTACAAGATGGGAAGTCACGCCATCCCACCAGGAGTAAAGAAGGCCAGGCATAGAGTACACTGCCAGAAAAGTGTTAACTACCTCTGCTTCCATCTTGAGACAACTAGTGAAGCAGCGGGAAAAGGTGAGTGTTTTGAATCAAGATGAACAGATCCGCAGATGGAGGACCGCACTTACAAGCAACTGGTGGAAGACCTCATAATGGAGTCTGCATCCCCATAGCCCCACTTGTTCCTAAGTTCCCTGCTAAGCCAGTGAGAATCATAGGGACACCTGGCCCTAGGGACTAGAGGACTGGTTGAAGACTCATCAGCAGAGTACCCCCCATGAGGGATGAGCCAAGTAAAGAGCTGATTGATGTCTGTGCTATATGTATTTATGTATGTTAATTGTATTTTATGTATGTATGTGATTTTATTGTAAGCCGTTTTGAGTGCCCTATTGTAGGGTAGGAGGGTAGAATATAAATAATTTAAATAAATAAATAAGTTGAGGCCCAGCAAAATGATTCCTCTGAGCAGCTTAACTGTCTTGGAGAACACTGCAACCAGACTGTGTTAAGTAGATTGCAAAGGTGTGTCATGAATCACCAGACCATGTCTAGATGGTTCATTGGCCCGAGGAACCTTCTGAAGCCTCATCACTAAGATGCCAAAAAGGACCTTGAAAACAGCATGGCTAGATGTCATGGTAGAGCAGACTCCAACTTAATGTTTCCAGCAAACATGGTCGATTGGCCATGATGTCTGACCAGCACTATATCATATGGTCACCTGGTAAAATTCAAAAACCTATTTGAAGAAGAAACCAATTGCAAGTTTAAACAACTTGATGAATTCCAAAATGAAAAGAACATCTCAGACTGTTGCCCTCAGAAAATCAATCGTAATTCCTCATGGAGTTTCTTCCTTGTGGAGTTGCTGGCAGAAGAAGAAGAACATTGCACCTCCATGGAATCCACAAGTCTAGGGAGTTGTTTTATAACCTTTACCATTGTGTTAAAGCTACCCTGTAGTTACACAGAGAGATAACCAACAGGATGGGTAGCCTTACTATTGTTTTATGACTACCCTGCAGTTACACAAGGAGGGAGAGAGCAGCTTGGTTAGGTCCAAGAAAAAAAGGCAAATACATGGAAGGCAAGACCAGCAGTGGTCACCAGACGCAATGAACCTGCTCTGACTGCATAAACTATTGTCTTACAACTACCCTGAGCGAGGGTACAGAGCGAGCCAGTAGCTTGGCTGGGTCCACGAAGAAAAGGGAAATAGCATAAACGGAGACAAAAAGCTTTGAAACACCTTAGCCACCTGAAAATGCGGGTGCACACTGCTGCACTCATGTCCTTCTTCTGAGCCTCCCCTGGACATGTGGGGGTGCTGGAGAGTCAGCTACCAGAAGTAAATACCCAGGGACATATTGTGACTAAGAACCTGTGCAGTACCCAGTCCAGAGGACGACCTGTCAAAAACAGTAAAATCAACGTTATTTATGTATTTATTTATTTTCCCCTTTAACCACTGAAAAGCTGAACTGCAGGTAGGGAAGCCAAATATCCATACAAACATGCCAATGTGTGTAACCTTGGGCCACATTACACAAATTGAAAAAGCCTTATCAAAGGCTAAACTGCTTTGATAAATTAATATTTTTAATATGGAATTTAAAACTGTTGTAAGTCGCCCAGGGACCTGCGGATGAAGGTCAGGAGTTGACTGAACAAACACCACCTTCCAGGCGAACTGCACCGTAGAACATATATACCAATGGGAGTCAAATTGAAAAAACAGCGAAGTAAGCCTAAAGGCTAAATGGAATTTTAAATTGTCTTAAGACACCCAGAAACCTGTTGGCAAAGGGCAAGACTTAACCAAGCAATCAGTTTAATTTATATCTTGCTAAGTTATGTTTACCCAGGAGGATAACCAGGGAACCCCTAGATATTCCAAGGAAGTTCCTGTATGAATCCAATTGTTTACTCAGACAGTGATGAAGGTCTGTAACTGTTCAGAGAAGCAAATTGGGGCTTTGCATTGACACCCTAGAAATAAAAACGGCTAGAAAAACAAAATGGCACCCACCGCGCTGCCACTCAGAGGAACAAGCAGGACAGGTGAAAAGACGCCATTGTGCCGCCACTCCACAGAGTAAGGCAGGTTGAGGGGAACAGGGAAGAGAGGAGAACTCGGAAGGAAAACCAGAACTGAAGAGCAAGCCCCAAAAAACTCCGGAAATGTGAGGGTTTTGTTTTTGTTTTTGTTTTACCTCATATAACGAAGGGAAAAGGCACAAAATGAAGAGGGATGACTCCCCCAAGGGAAGTAACACAGTAGAAGAAGGTATTGGGTTCAGATTAAAGGGAAAGGATAGAAAGCTTAGAAAAAACAAAGCTACTTAGGAGTGAGGGAAGAAACAATCCGTCTAGATGCAGGAGGCAGGAGTAGTCTGGGGTCTCGTGAGAGTTGCTACTTCCTAAAAAAACATGATTCCTGCCTGCTGACACTAGGTGGTGCTGTTATCCCATCTGACGGGCTGTTAACCAAGGAGAATGACAGGACAATCACTTCCTGAGCTCTATGAAACATTGAATTGACTTTGGGAATGAATGAAGGGTCCAGCCTGGAGACCACCTTGTATTGATGGAACCCTGTTGAGATTCCATGTGGGGATTTGGTGCACCTCTGGCAGATTCTTCAATGCCATACCCCTGTTGAAATGCCAAAACAGTGGGTGGGTAGACACCAAAAAAATTCCCAAGCAACCCAAGACATTACTTAATGCTGCCACCAACCTCTTGAGGGTACTATTGCTCAGACCCTTATCTAGCCTAGCCTGAAGGAACCCCAGAACAGCTGCCATGTCCATGGAGGAGGGATCCCTCCCCTGAGCCTGACACCAATGTAGAAAAACTTTCCATGGGCAACCATATGCCCTATTAGTAGAGGTCTTGCATGATGCCAAAAGAGCATTGAGCACAGCCCCCCAAAACCCCAACTCTGTCAACCAGATATGCTCAGCCACCAAGCTGTCAAATGGAATACTGGTCTGGGATGATGAACTGGCCCCTAACAAAGCAGGCCTTTCTGAAGAAGCAGTGGCCAGGATTTCCCTTTGGAGAGGTGAAGTTCTGGGAACCGTGACCTTCTCAGCCAGTACGGAGCTATCAAGATCATTTCAGCTCTCAACAACTTGATGCGCCTGATAGTGTCCAGTAAGAGACTGAATGGTGGGAATGCATAGAGCAGGCCCCTCCCACATGGCCACTCTGTCACCAGGGCATCCACTCTCTGAGTCCCCGGAGACTGGTACCTCGAGAAGAATGCCTCAACCTGGGAGTTAAGAGGCATTGTCAAAAAAGCTGATGATCCCACACCTAAATCTCTCTCCCTCATCAGCAGTCCCAATTTCATGCCTCCTTGATAGTTGATGGAGGCTTTGGTCAAAACATTGTCACCCCTCACCAGGCCATGACAACCGTGGATATGAGGAGCAAATGCCAACAAGGCCAGCCTCATGCCTGGTGTCCTGCCCAAACCCACTGAAGTCAGACATGAATGCAGAAATGTGCTTTTCTTTAGATTCAATAATAATAATAATAATAATATTTATTGCGGCCGAAGGCCAATACAAAGCATCATAAAATTTAAAACCATACATATACAAAATAAAACCATCAGCCAATGTTTGTGTGGGGTTTAACTAGGCTGCATTCTGCGTATTATGATAGCTGAGGAACAAAATTTAACTACAGCATATGTAACCTGTGGATGGTGATCTCGCAATAAGCATCTTGTATAATATAATGCATCACGGCCAGGTATCAGTTGGATGATAGGACTGATGCTTACTGTTCGGATATCTTGGTAGAAAGGACAATATAATAGAACATGAGATATTGTCTCGATCTCTCCATTTCTGCATGGGTACAACCTTTCTGAACGTGGAATCCCCCGGAACCTACCCTCATGTAAGACTGACGGCATCACATCGAATCTTGCCATGGTGAAAGCTTTCCTGTGCCTGGCAGTAGGCAAGGTGGTGAAATATTGTGCAGGGGTGAAACCCCCAACATAAGAAATAGCATCAGATTTAGTGGTTGTCACTGCGATGTGTGCTTGCAGTTCTGTGTCCATTATACGTTGGGACAGGCTTGACCATGCGTTGTCGAATCCTAGTTTAAAGATATTAACCAGCGAAAAGCTGAGCAAGGACACTTTCTTGATTATTGACTTATGCCAGGTCGAGATAGAGGTGTCGTGTAGAACTAGAGGCGCCAGACCAACAGGTAAGAATTGCAATTTTAGCCATAGCTTTAACTTGAGTTTCCAAATACGTACTTCAATTGAAGGGAGGCCTACTTCCATTCTAACCATCGCATTTGGAACACATGGGGAAATCCCAAGGACAGCCCTCAAGAATTTGGTCTACATAGTTTCAAATGGGGCTGCCTTTAGGAAGGTCAGGATCTGTGCGGCATACAACATTTGTGCAATGACCTTCGCCTCAAACACTTGGATGGAGGAAGGGATATGTTGGCCACCCTTCGTGTAGAAAAAGGACAGAAGTGCTTTAATGGTCCTACTCATAGCCAACATAGTATTCTTTACATGGAGACACAGGGAGCCTGAGGCTTGAAAAATCACCCCAGGTATCTAAAAGATGGAACCTGCTCAATTTTCCGTCCATTCAGTTGCCAATTATATGTTGCCTTGCTTTTGGAAAACACCAGAACTTTGGTTTTGTCATAATTAATAATTAAGTGGTCCTTGGCACAATGCTCTGCCAGTGCGCGCACCAGGCGACATAATCCACTGCGCCTTTAGATTTAATAGAAAGTTTCAGTTCAGAACACTTCATGAATCAGCTTACAGATTACACAGAATTCAGCATCTTTACTAGGAGTAACTAGACAAGATTACAGTGTGCTAAGATGTTGTTGGAGCAACTAGTTCAGCCCCCTCACCATGCTTAAGTAAGGATGGGCAGGCACCCAACTTGCATGAACTGAGTGTCACTGATGAGATGTGTGCACTCATGAGCGTTCCTCCTCAGAGGGGCCACGGGGATATGTTGAATTTGTCGGCGCAATGGCCTCCATATACAAGGTGAGGGAGTCTGCTCTGCATCAGCAAGATCCTCCCCATCAGAGGGAGGGGGGCTGCAAAGCGGGCATTGGAAGGGGATGAACGTTGGTTGGAGAGGCAACTGCCTGACTCAGCTGAGCCTCCTTGCAGGTAACTGGAGCTATAGTGGCAGAGCTGTAACTGTCCATGGCAAAAGGGCTTTCAGAATCCAGCACATCTGTAGGCCAGTCACTGGAACTGTCATCCCATTCAAAGTCCTCCTCCTTGTTCTCACCACTCCACCCCCTCACTGTGGGGCTCACGACACCTGGAGCGCCAACCAACTGCTGTGGAGGCAGTCATGATGAGTTCCTACAATTCACGACAGGAAATTTAGCATGACATCCCTGCTTTTCATACAGATTTTTTTTACCAAGACACCCCCCTGCTGTAACAGACATGCTGGGGGGGTAGGGGGGTAGGGGTGCATTGTATTGTTCTATTGGCAAAACGTTATGATGAAACAGAAAATATGATCTAACCACAACCTGCTAGAACAAATATGCTTTGTTCTATTATACAATTATAATTTGGTGGGCAATTAAATGATATTCTTCAAAGGCCTCTGGCCAATCTGTGAAAGCTGTTATGAAATTGAGGCCTGGGTGGGGGGCAACAAACTAAGAAGATGATTCTATCTCTGTTTCTTTTTAAACCAGAAATAAAGTTAGGTCGAAGACAGAAGTCTGAAACTTTAATTCCATGGCAAACTGGTTCACAATGCAGCACTGAGCAGAAAACAAATTGTACAAGAAAGATCAATCCATTTTATTGTGTATTTAAGGTTCTTCAGCAACCAGTATAACCATCTGTAAACAGGAACTACATTAAAGGTTTTCGCTGCCAAGCAGACGTCAGTAATACGTGCACATGAGTAAAAATTTTGTTTACTGCCAAATATATTTTAAAAACAGACTTGAGGAGCAAATAACACTGATTCAGATTATGCTGAAACACCACGCAACACACTGATTCAGCTCTATGTATAAGATAGGAAGGGATTGAAGTGGACCTGTTATTCAGTTTGTGACATTTCATTTAAATTACAATACCTTTTAAAAAACAGCATAAATATGTAGCTAACCGCTTTAAAATTCTGGTTATGCAGACATGAAAATGTTATGATGAAAAGCAAGAGCTAGTTCAAGAAATCTCAGGGCTTCAAAATCAGCAAGATACAAAGCTAAAATTCATATGCTCCTTTTCCAGTTATAAACACTTTTGCTAAACATAGATATTTCAACATATATTAATATATTTTTCTGACATTCAAAGTTGTAGAGTCAATATGGCAGAATATTGTTAAAAGCACCTATGTACAAATATTCCCCCCCGTGCCCCACCCTTACATAAAGTATTTGGCATAATTATAACAATCTTACTGCATACACAACTGTCTGGTTTTTTCACATAGTTGTGTTCCTTATTAAAATTAACCAGTTATGTACAAAAATACTTGAACATTTATTATAGAAAATCTCTACAGCTACCATTAACAGCATATACCTGCTGAAGGTTTCATTGACAGAATATAAAAAGTTGTCACAATGTTCCAGTTAAGCTATGAACAAAGCAAACTGTTAAATCAACACAAGCTTCCCAACAAAACAGGGAGATAACTTTTAATGGTATGACTGAAAGATACAGATCATACTTAGGTTGTCAAACAAATGTTACAAACAGTACGTAAATGGAATGGGAGAAGAGATAGAAAAATTGTCTATACAAGGTGTTTTAGTTTGTGTGGTCCTAGAACCAATGTGATTTTAAACAAATCTGCAGGAGCTTTGTAGTGAAATGCCACCTAAAACATCATCCAGCAGGAGTAAGGGCACTTCAACACAGACTGTTCTGCAGGGATATGGGCTGCAACCAGGAATGCCTGTTATTTGCAGGGAAGTGTTTCTTTTTTTGTGTATTGAGGGGTCCATTTTCTTTTTTCAGACCACAATTCCTCATAAGGCTTTCTCACATTTCGGGAGTGGAATGCATAGCAGCAGAATGGCGGAATGCTGCTTTTGGAAGGAAGCCTCAAAAGCCCAAAATACGCATATAGAACTCATGGCCCAGCTCTTTTGTTTTGGGAGACTGGAATGTGCTGTGTTTGTTGGGGTCCAGACCTGTGCAGTGTCTCCATCATACACTACTCCGTGCCTACCAGACCAGATGCCAAAAGGCAATCTGACAATTTGCACTTGGGTAGAGATACTGTAATGATTTTAAATGGCACACATTTTCAATTATTTGCTGCATCGTCCTTTTTATAAAATACAAATGAAGTAGCAGCACAGAAGAGTCTCTGCTCTGCTTTTGTGCATTTTATATCCCTACTCAACCAATGTACCATGTCACATATTTTGTTTTCTACCAAAGGCAAATGGTTGCATGAGAAGCTGCCCTGTCTAGAACCAACATGAGTTGTGAAGTCTGAACAGGTGGTGGTCAGGAACTGAGCATGGGAGATCTGTGGGAAAAGGGACCTGCCTTTTCCCAGATGCTTCCTATGCTTTCTGTTGTGCGGTACAGTACACAATCTGAAACCTAAAAAGCTGCCAAAAGGGCAAGATGGTTGATTAGGAAACAAAAACAAGTCACTAATAAAGACTGAATCCCAATGTATACGTTTGCTGTTTGACCCAGACTCTGCAGTTGATGCCCTTTGTGATTATTTCTCATGAACACTTATTTGCACCCAGTTATTCCCATTCTTTGTATTTACTAATTTTCCACTGACAATGGCCATTTCAGGTCACTATTAATAGGACACAGTCATTTCAGATACTAAAACACCTCAAAAGATTGGTTTCCTCTTCCGAAAACAAGTAATTTTTAAAGTCAATATTCATCATCAAGCGCAAATTCTACAACCTGCTGTCCTTGGGAATTATCATTATTATTAACAGCAGCAGCAGCAGCTATATGGAAGGAAATTGCACCTCAAAAAAAATTGTGTGAAAATGCTGCAAGTCATGCAGACAAATCACTGCCAAAGGAATTAATAAAAGCCATTTTCTTTTTAAAATATTAAAATGTATATACATACATTTTATAAAATATGGAAATATGCCAACAGAAAGTAGGTAAACCAAAATGAGTGGTTTCACAAACTCAGCTACAATATCCTTGTGATTTTGTAATGCAATAATAATCACTTGGATTATGATTACTTGTATCCATGTATTTGCATTAACAGGCTCAAAAGTGATAAGGGAACAGTCTTCAAAACGTTCACAAAATGTAAAAATTAATCTTATTATAGCAACATGCCTTGGTTTTGTATATTTAGTTTAAATCATATTATCCTGCATGCTCTAAGTAGTACAATGTCAGACTAAAGGAGATTGTACAAGGGAAGTATAGTTTTGCTTAAACAAAGTTTGAAAAATTGAGCTTCAGATTCAGATTGGTATGCATCCCCATTCACTGTACCTAATATTAATGAAATTATTTCAGTCTTGTTTCCTGTAATATCTAGCATTTTAGGTTAGTACTTTCATCTGCCAAAAATGTGCAACATAATATTAAGTAATTAAAAAATAAAATCACTGGAAAGAATATTTGTGAAAAATATTAAAGTGCCTATGTTAGATGTGTTTTCCAATTAAGTCATTATAAAAAATGACTCTCTGTAAAAAGTTACAACTGAGACACTTTTCGTGGAAGAGGCCTGGGCCGAGGGGCCTGTTCAGTTCTTTTGCTACTATTTTCCAGATTGTTTGGTCGAACCAACAGGGGTTTGGGTGGCAGTGCTGGTGGATCTGTAGGAATGGGGATGGAAAGACTATGAGGTAGTGGGACAGGACGCCTCAGTGTCCGTTCATAAACACTGTAAGGTGGTGGAGTCTTACTTTCTTTTCTCACTGGCTCTTCAGAAATGTTGCAGTTAGAAATAGGTACTGGATGCTCATTGACTTGAGTTTCAAAGCCAGACATTTCAGAAGTGCTACATCGACTGAGCGAGGAGATGCCACTGCTGTAACTTCCTGACAACACCGGGGAGTTGGAAATGAGCCCTGAGGAATGGTAGTCCACAGGAGATGGCGTAAACGATTGCACTGAACCCTGGGTAAAAGAGAAGACATTAGTTCAACAATAAAGGAGAGAGTGGGTGCTAGTGATGGAAGATATTTCTTTGAGAAAACATGCCAAATTCTGATTTCACATGATATGCAGCAGTTAAATTCTATAGCTACCAAAAATGCAGAAAAGTTTTAAAAAATTTGCACCTTCAAAACTAGAAACTGAATGGCACTACTGTTTACAACTATGCACTCATTCACTAGCAATGCTATTAAAAATATCTAGAATTACTCAAAGCAGAGTACATTCTATTGTGTAAGTGGTAACCCTGTGCTCTCTAATGCCAGAAATGAGTGCTTACATGATAAATCTCTATAATTCTAAATCTGTGCTTCCCAAAATGAAACCTTTTCAGTAGGACTCATTGGAGTCTGAAACCGTTTTTAGAGATTTTCAGTATCAAAATTACTCTTCAGTTACTATGCTATTGTTAAACCATTGACAGCCAATGTGGTGCAGCAGTTAGACCATCACACATGGACTGGGAAGACCCAGATTCAGATTCCCACTCAGCCATGAAGTCCATGGAATGGCCTTGAGTCACCATTTCTTGGCTTCCCCTATTTTCACTGCAGTATTGTGAGGATAAAATGAGGGGAGAACTGTATTATAAACAAACACAAAAACACATCGTTTCTACAAAAGATAAGCATGCCTAAATTTCATTGAAATTAATTGAACTAAAGTTCATGGTTAAAAAAAAGTGTACAGATTATTGTCAGGGAATGGCAGTAGCTCGGTAGAAGAGCATCTGCTTTGCATGCAGAAGGTCAAAGTTTCAATCCCTGGCATCTCCACATAGGGTTGGGAGAGAACCCTGTTTGAAACCGTGGAAACATCCATTACCAGTCAGTGCAGACAATAATGAGGTGGATGGACCAATGGTCTGTCTCAGTATAAGGCAGCTTCTTAAATGAAAATCTAATTAAAATGAGCCCATAACGGCCTGTGTGGAGTAACTGGATGATGAACTGGAATCTGGAACTGATACTGTATTATATTTGAAAGTATCCCAAGATCTTTTTGAACTTCGATAGCAGTGTGGTAATGCAGTCAGAAATCCACATATTAAGCACCACTGTGTACTGTTCAGCACATTTTAATAGGTACTATGCATTTGACTCCATTCCGCCAAGATCAGTATGCTCTGTCCCAGTGAAAGGTTCACACCAGGCTAACAACAGCATCATTGTCTCCATAGGTGTCAACAGGATACCAATGCTGTGTAAAAGACCTACCTAGGGGAACAAACCATAGTAAGGCTTAGGCCTTAAACAAGCTGTATTCTTGCTAACCGTATTTTCTTCTAGGTAGTAAGTTCTAACTAAAGGGTTAATACTGGTTTCCCACTTCAAAAAGTAACGTATCAGTGCTGTCATCAATTTCACTCTTCTGAGTGTGCTCCCACATGACTACAGATGGTATTTCCACATGAGGAATCCTGCTATTTTTCAAGCTTTTTTCCATGACATGGTAAACATCAGCTGACATCACACAGGACATTTTCACTAAAAGTGTTAACCTCATGAAACTTACAAAGTAAAAAAACCAAAAAGCCCTTGTTATCCGTGCTGCAGAGTGGTAAGCGGCAGTAACACAGCCGAAGCTCTGCTCACGGCCGGAATTCGATTCCAACGGAAGGAGGAAGTCGAATCTCCGGTAAAAGGGGTTGAGGTCCATGTGATGTTCCTATATTAATGTATATATGGTAAGTGTTGTTGTTTTAGAAGATACATGGTAAGTGGAGTGAAAGAGGGGGAGTGAATGGGCAGTAGAATGCGAGATGATTGGCTGAGTGTTTAAAATGGCTGAATGTATAAAAGGAAGAGTGAGAGTGGAATCTGGGGGGGAGAAGAGAAAGAGTGGATTGCTTGGTGGGGTTTGAGAGAGTTGTTTGCCAGGAGAGAGTGGAGAAGGAGGGAGGTGGAGTTCAGATTAGTATTGAGTAAAACCATAAGCTTATGTGCCTTAAGAAGAAATCTTGTTAATCTTGTTAGCTTTGTTATCTGTAATAAATACTTAATTTGGTTTACCAAAGGCCTGATCCTTGGCTGGGGTTTCACAGACCAGAAGGGAGGGTAAGGTAATGACCAAGGCTGAAGGGGAACTGTAACAAATGGTGGCAGCGGTGAAGAGAATAACAATACCAGTATTCAGAGTCTCTGGGAATACTAGTATTGGGATGTTACTGGTGGTTGCCTAGCAGGGGGATCTGTTGAGATCTGTGCTAGAGCGGGGAGAGAAACTATAAGAGAGTGCGGTCCGGACTGGTGGAGTCCCTGGTGGTGCCTAGAGACAGGCAGTAACCACGAGCAGGTAGGAACCTGACAGGGAGAGCCAGGGAAGGACGCATCACATGTGGTGTCAGTAGTGGTGGGATACGAACAACAGAGAATCCAGATACAGTGGTGTGGCAAACAGAAATAACAAAACAAGATTTCTTGTGAGAGTGACTGGCAAAGAGCGTGTGGCAAAGAGTGAGTGAACTCAAACACCATGGCTGAATACATAAAAATGAAAAGAGAGGAGCTGGTGGAGAAGTGCATAACATTCAATTTACCTCACGAGGGTAAAGGGGTAGATGAATTGAGGGTAGCACTTATAGGATTTGCTACTGCACAGCAAAAACAACCTGTCAGAGAAGAGACCCCAGAAGGATATTTAAGCAATCCCGCTTATATAGAGTACTTGAGAGAGAAGTTAAGATGGGAGGCTGAGGAAAAAGACAAGCAGAGGGAGTTGGAAGCTGAGAGATTGAGGAGGGAGGCTGATGAGAAAGAAAAGCAGCGGGTCTTTGAGGCTGAGGAAAAAGATAAACAGCGAGAGTTAGAAGCTGAGAGTTTGAGGATGGAAGGTGCAGAGAAGGAAAAACAGAGGGAGTTGGAATTTGAGAGAATGAGAGTGGATGCGGAATTACAGGCAGAAAAGTTAAAATTTGGAAGAGAGAAGTTTCATTCTGATGAAACAAGAAAGGACAGAGATGGAGCAAAAATAAAAATTACTCCAAAGGACTTTGCTGTCTATGAGCCTGGTCAAGATCCTCAAATTTACCTCAGCACCTTTGAAAAAGCAGCTCAGTTGTGGGGGCTACCTGAAGATAAATACATGCAGTATTTATCAAACCTGATTAAAGGGGAATTGGCTGAGGTATACCAATATTTCCCCTCAGACAGGCCCGTCACCTATGCTGAATTCAAAGAAGCAGTGTTTAAAAGATTCAGACTGGGGCCTGATTATTTTAGAAAGCTTTTCAGAAACTGCCAGATACAGACAGGGAGGTCTTTTGTGGAACTGGGAGCAAAGTTGATGGATATATTTGGAAAGTGGATGAGTAGTGCCAAAGCTCAGTCAGTGGAAGAGGTGAAAAGCCTCATGATACTGGATCAATTATACCATCAGTTACCACCAGAAATAAGGCTCCTGGTCAAAGACCGTTCCCCTACATCTGTGCAGGAGGCCGCAGACATGGCGGATCACTTCGCCTCCAATAGAACTGGCTGGGTGGGGAAAACATCAAGAGATTTTAAACCCAGACCATATAGTGCTGGCAGAAGGGATGTGGTACCACAGTGAGTGAGTCCTCCATTAAAACCTGAAGGGCACAGGACACCCCAGAGTGGATCTGTGTACCCTAAAAGTGAGGAGAAATTATGCTACAAATGTGGTAGACCGGGGCACCTACGTTTTCAATGTGAGGTTGCCAAACCCAGTAGTAATCCTGCTCAGACAAGGGCAGTGAAAACAGAGCCCAAGGCTTTAGAAACAGCGAAAAAGGTTCAGTTTTGCCAGATAAACTGGACAGAAGTAACAGACCTTGATTCAAGTCTGAGAGAGGAAGTGAGTGTACAAGGGGCAAATTATTGGGCATTGCTTGACACTGGTGCCGCTCAGACGTTACTGAGGCCAGATTTAATAAAATCTGAAGAAATATTACCTCAGGAAACAGTGACTATCCAAGGAGTGAGGGGTCAACCAGAGAGTTTGCCTGTAGCCCTAGTGGATATGACTTGGAGAGACCGAGAGGGCCGATATAAAGTAGGCATTAATGCCCAGCAACAAGAACCAGTAATACTGGGAAGGGATGTAATGGGCGCCCAAGGAAAGATCTATGTAGTGACCAGACAGCAAATTGGCAGAGAAAAAGAAGCCATATTAAGGGGGGCTGAAACAAACAGGGTGGAATCTGTTAACCAGCCTCAGGTCACCATAGCAACCACTAGCAGGCCTGCTGAAGAAGACAAACTGTATCAAGTGGTCTCTGGGGAAGAAGCAGAGCAATTCAGGGAAGAGCTGCATAAAGTTATCAGTTTGAAGCAGATAAAGGAACAAGCCCTGACCCAACAGATTCCTTTCACTGACAAACTGAGGAATCAAGTTGTGTGTGAGAATGGGATTTTATATAGACTATGGTTGCCTGCTGAAAGAAAGGATGAATGTGAACCAGTGAAGCAATTGATAGCACCTAGCAAATACAGAACCAGATTGCTAGAGGTAGCCCACGATGTCCCATGTGCAGGACATCTGGGAATAAAAAAGACCAAGAGGAGATTGGCTGCACATTATTATTGGCCAAATATCTCCAAGGATGTAAAACAACATTGTCTATCTTGTGAAATATGCCAAAAGGTGGGAAAGAGTGGAGTAAAGACCAAGGCACCCTTAAAGCCCCTTCCTATAATTGGACAACCCTTTTATAGAGTGGGAATAGATTTGGTGGGCCCTTTTTCCAAACCCACAAGGCATGGCAAGAAATATCTAGTGGTGGTGGTGGATTTTGCCACCAGGTACCCAGACGCAGAAGCACTGAGATCTGTAGAAGCCCCTGTAGTGGCAGAGGCTTTATTAAAAATCTTTATGAGGCTGGGTTTCCCTCATGAAGTGCTGACAGATCAAGGCAGTGTATTCATGGGAGAAGTGATGCAATGTATGTGGAAATGTTGTGGTCTAAAACATCTAAAGACCACTACTTACCATTCCGCCACTAATGGGCTAACTGAGAGATTCAATGGAGTTTTGAAGGGCATGATCAGAAGCTATGTTCAAGATCACCCACAAGACTGGGATGAACGTTTGGGATGCTTCTTATTTGCATACAGAGAAGTCCCTCAGGAGTCAACAGGCTTCTCACCCTTTGAACTAATGTTTACTAGAAAAGTGAGGGGACCTTTGGAACTGCTAAAAAATTCATGGGAAGGAACTCTGGGAGAGTACAAAACATCTGTAGTAGATTTTGTATTGGAATTCCGCAATAAATTAACATCAATGATGGAAGTAGTGAAAGAGAATTTGAGTCATGCACAGGAGAAGCAAAGTTACTGGTATGACAGAACAGCCAGAGAACAGGTGTATAATGTGGGAGATATGGTTATGGCGTTCATACCCAGGAAACATGACAAATTACAGGCTAACTGGGAAGGACCATATACCATCAGAGAAAGGCTTGACACAGTGACGTATGTAATTACCACAGACAAATTAAACAAAAGCAAAGTGGTTCATGTAAATATGTTGAAGCCTTACCATACCAGGGATGCAAAGGTGTTGCAAGTTACCTTATTCCCTGAGGGAAGTGGGCCTGAACTTTCAGATTTGGTACAGGAAAGCAAAGACAAAGGAGGGGTAGATCAAGTGGAATGGTCAGAGGAGGTGAAGGAGGAAGTAAAAGAAGAGATTCTGAGAGTTTTGAAAACCTATAGGAATCTCTTTAGCAACAAACCTGGCCGAACCAGTATAGTTATACATTCCATTGATACTGGAGATCATGCCCCAATCAGATCTGTTCCGTACCGTGAGAATGGGAAAGTTTTGAATGAGATCAAAAAGGAGGTGGAAGAGATGCTGGAATTAGGAGTGATCAGGGAATCCATCACTCCCTGGGCCTCAAGTATTGTCCTGGTTCCGAAAAAAGATGGAACGACAAGGTTTTGCATTGATTATCGGTTAATCAATAAAATTACTGTCCCAGATGCGTATCCTATGCCTAGGGTAGACGCAATGTTAGAGTTATTGGGGGCAGCAACCATTATCTCTACACTAGATCTCTGTAAAGGATTTTGGCAAATGGAACTAGACGAGCAATCCAGAGCCAAAACTGCCTTCAGTACACCAGATGGGTTATATGAGTTTGTGACCTTACCCATGGGACTAAGGAACTCACCAAGTTCATTTCAGAGGCTAATCAATACTGTGTTGCGAGGCATGTCAGATTTTGCAGTGGCCTATATCGATGACGTGGCCATTTTTAGCAAGTCGGTGCCTGAGCATGTCCAACACCTGACAACAGTATTAGAGGCCTTAAGAAAAGCAGGCCTCACAATAAAAGCTAAGAAATGCCAGTTTGGACTAAAGGAAGTAATCTATTTAGGACATAAGGTGGGGAGTGGGAAAATCACCCCCTTATGGAGCAAGGTGGAGGCAATACAAGCGTGGCCGATCCCCTTAACCAAAAAACAAGTAAGGGCATTTCTGGGTGTGGCTTGATTTTATAGCAAGTTTGTGAGAAATTTTGGGGAAATAGCAACCCCCTTGCATGAATTAACAAAGAAGAAGTGTTCTGAGCGTGTGGTATGGACGGATGAATGTCAGAAGGCTTTTGATCTACTGAAGCAGGCCTTGTGCCAAGGACCCATATTAATAGCACCAGACTATGAGAAACCATTCATCGTGGCTACAGATGTGTCGGACCTCGCGCTGGGAGTCGTCTTGCTACAGGAGAGAGAAGGCACCAGACATCCAGTGGCGTACCTGAGTCGCAAGCTGACGCCGAGGGAGAAAAACTATTCGTCGGTCCAGAAGGAGTGCCTAGCGGTCGTGTGGGGACTGAACAAGTTGCGCCCATACGTGTGGGGACGAAGATTCACAGTGACTACGGATCATCGGGCCTTGTTATGGTTGCAGACTATGAAAAACCATAACACTATGCTGCAGAGGTGGTCCTGGGCCCTACAGGACTATCAAGTAGACTTCCAGTTCATAAAAGGCAAGGACAATGTACTGGCCGATGGACTTTCCAGGCAAGTGGCTGGGACTGCAGTGATGTGACCAGATGGAGGAACAAAGAAAGACATTTTCCCCATAGGGACTTTTATTTGTTAATGCGACGTATAAATCCTGGAACAGGAATAATACTCTGCTGTTGTTTACGGGGGGGGGGGGGAATGTGATGTTCCTATATTAATGTATATATGGTAAGTGTTGTTGTTTTAGAAGATACATGGTAAGTGGAGTGAAAGAGGGGGAGTGAATGGGCAGTAGAATGCGAGATGATTGGCTGAGTGTTTAAAATGGCTGAATGTATAAAAGGAAGAGTGAGAGTGGAATCTGGGGGGGAGAAGAGAAAGAGTGGATTGCTTGGTGGGGTTTGAGAGAGTTGTTTGCCAGGAGAGAGTGGAGAAGGAGGGAGGTGGAGTTTGGATTAGTATTGAGTAAAACCATATGCTTATGTGCCTTAAGAAGAAATCTTATTAATCTTGTTAGCTTTGTTATCTGTAATAAATACTTAATTTGGTTTACCAAAGGCCTGATCCTTGGCTGGGGTTTCACAGACCAGAAGGGAGGGTAAGGTAATGACCAAGGCTGAAGGGGAACTGTAACAAATGGTGGCAGCGGTGAAGAGAATAACAATACCAGTATTCAGAGTCTCTGGGAATACTAGTATTGGGATGTTACTGGTGGTTGCCTAGCAGGGGGATCTGTTGAGATCTGTGCTAGAGCGGGGAGAGAAACTATAAGAGAGTGCGGTCCGGACTGGTGGAGTCCCTGGTGGTGCCTAGAGACAGGCAGTAACCACGAGCAGGTAGGAACCTGACAGGGAGAGCCAGGGAAGGACGCATCACAGTCCACTCAGCCTTCCATCCATCCGTGGTCGGTAAAATGAGTACCCGGCATATGCTGGGGGGTAAAGAAAGGCCGGGAAAGGAACTGGCAATCCCACCCCATATATACAGTCTGCCTAGTAAACGTCACAAGACGTCACCCTAAGAGTCGGAAACGACTTGCACTATAAGTGCGGAGACACCTTTACCTTTTTATCACTATGTCACATCAAAAGGAAATGTATGAATGGCCCCTAACAGAGAGAGAAAGAGAGAGCATTTGTAGATAGCCCAGTTGTTCAGGGCTTTGTACACTGACACATGAACCTTGAACATGGCCTGATACCAGATGGGAAGCCCATGAAGGCCTTTTAACACCGATGGTGCCATGTGTACTGTCATGTGACAGTAGTCTGTTCTTAGTCTTGCTGCAGCATTCTACAGTAGTTGAAGCTTTAGGACTAGACCCATGGGCAGCCCCACAAAAAGTTTGTTCATTATAATGGACTGTACACTTTCATGCCAAGTTAAACTCTTGTCTGAATGGCTTGAGATACCCATGTGTAGCCAGCATTATTTTATACAATTCAAAGTAGCAGGCGCCAAACTCAATTGGTTGTATACTTTTTTTAAAAGAAAATGTTGTTCAGGACTTGGAGTTACTACAGCTACAACCTGCCTCTTTCCCCCCACCCCAAACAACCTATAGAGTGTGGGCACTGATCATAATCCAGAGAACCATGCCACTATGTCTACCACCCAGTGGACTTTTGGACTTAAGTTTTCCTGAACAGCAGCCCTCCATTTCACATGACAAATTGCTTTTGTAATTCAGGAAAAAAAGATAAAATACAAGAGTAGTGGTTGCTGAAAATTTGTTATGTTACCCGTCCTTCACCAGTACACCCAGGGCAAGTCATAACAATATAAAATATATTATTAAAAACAGTCTAAAACGAATTACACTCTGGTTTATGGCCTGAATGCATAGGAACTACTGACACAGTCTTTTTATTCAAAGCAATACATAGGATATGTCTTTTATTTATGTATTGCGCCATAGCCTAACCGTTCTAGGCAATGAACTTTAATAAACACAAAAGCAGGAAAGCACTAGTTTCAATGACTAAGCTTTTTTATAATATTGACATACCCATTGCCTTCATCATCTAGTGTACATGTTGCCTTCAAAACATTAGATTCTGAAGGCAACATGCATGCCAGATATATGTCAATGTTATAAATGGAAAAGAAGACCATCATAATACAAAAGAAAAAAGATAAACAGTTCAGATTCTATTTAGTCAGTACCTTCATTGGAGATCTTCCAGCAGGAGAAGGGGAAACTGGGGTTATGTGTCGAGCTGGTGATGCTATGAAAAAAAATGACAAGAATTTAACAGATTTGAGAATTGATTTGTACTGAGAATAATGATGAAGCTTAAAACGAACATTCTAGCAAAGCTTACATACACAAACACTGAGATAAAAGCTTGGTGAATTATGGCTGTGTTTGTGTTGGGTTTTTTACTCCTCCATTTTCCTCCTCTTGTGCCATTTTGTGGTAAATTTTTGTTTTTTAAGCAGATTTTAACTTACTGACAGAAGAATACAGCATGCCTTTATTTACGCATAAGGGTTGCTTGATAATAACATTATGATGACAATATCTTTCCAGTCTACCTTCACCTCTTGTTTCCTTTTTTTAAAAAAACACACAAACACAGGTGGGCAAAACAGCCTCTCTAGAGATAGCCCAAGACATTTTGGTCCACAAAACCAGCAGCGAGAAGAGCCCAAAGGGAAAAAGGCAGTGGTGAAAGTAGGTAGATGTCACATACATACTATTCACCCCTTTTAATAAAGGTAGCATATCTTTTTAATTTTGCTTGGGAAAAAGGCCAGCCAGAGCAAGTTAAGCCTTTTCTTAGCCAATGACAATCATTAACAGTTACTAGTTTGCAATTATCAACAGGCAGAAAAACATAAAAGCCCGTTGAAGCTGCTCAATTATTTGTGGATATTTTTGAAATGCAAATAAGAACTAGTTTTCCTCCCACTTTCTTCTTCTCTTGGGGTTCCTACGGCCTGAAACAGACATTATACTGTGATAGTCTGTCTTGTAGTGCTGAAACTGGTAACCATTCTGAAACTAAAGGAGGGAGGGGTTGAAATAATATCCCCCTGTTCAGAAAACAAATGAGCCATTGCAAACAGAACCCAATTCTTTCTAAAACTGAACCTTGCAAAGGAGTGGGGAAGAGGAGACAGGCGTGGCTAGCAGCAGAAGTGGAAGCCTCAATTAATTGATGTGGAACATCCATTAATGTCAAGGAAGATGCGGAATGTCGTTTTTCAATGCATCTTGGCTGAATAGATTCAACTAGGAACCACAGGGAATTTCTCTTCCTGTGCTCCCCATTGCCAATAGATGCTCCTGCGCATTGTCTTAAATGTAGACAACAACAATGCACATCCAAGCCTTAAAGATGAAGCTTCTGATGCTGTCAGCCCTCTCAACTGCTTGTTTTCCCCACAAGGGGAAAGGGGAAAACTGGCAGATAGCTCCCTCAGGCTTGTTTCGTGACTCCAAAGAGAATTCACATTTAAAAGGGGAGGGGGAATTTGAGCTGTGTCTAAGTTCTCTAAGAAAGCTCAGAGTAGCTTGCCCATTATTAGAAAAGCTTGTGATACAATGGTTAACATACAGAGGCACCACACACATACAGAGGCACCACTCATCTTTACATGCACGTAGAAGGCTGTTACATGGTAAGACCAAATGTTCCTTCTCTCATGCATGTAAAGCTGATCTCTGGTGGGACATACCCAAGCTGACCCATGTAAGGTGGGAATCAAAGGCCAAATTGTCTGTCACTGTGGAAGAACATGTTGTAACGCTCTTCCTCCGAATGCCTCCTCAGTCAAGGCATACAAATCAATCTTGTAATGTTTAATGAATGTATTCAGATTAGCCCATGTGGCAACTCTGCATACTCAGAGGAGTGCTATGTGCAAATGCGGCTGTGGTTGCAGTGCAAATGTGGCTGTGGTTGTAGAGGCTCTAGTGGAGTGAGCCACAATCTGTGCTGGCTGCTTTAAGAATCGATGCAAACCTATTGTTTGTCCGCAGAAGGTGACAGCATTGCAGATAAAGCCAAAGCCTGTCGTTGGAGTGTATTAGGCCGCAACCCCATAGATAAGCTGTGACGGTCCTTCCCTGGCTCTCCCTGTCAGGTTCCTACCTGCTCGTGGTTACTGCCTGTCACTAGGCACCACCAGGGACTCCACCAGTCCGGACTGTCCTTTTTTATGGTTTCTCTCCCCGCTCTAGCACGGATCTCAACAGATCCCCCTGCTAGGCAGCACCACCAGTCACGTCCTATAACCAGTATTCCCAGAGACTCTGCCTGAGTCTCTCTATCAGGTTACCTCTGTGACTGCGTGCTTAAGCTGTCCCAATCCCTTTGTATCAATGCTGATAATTCTGGTTTGCTCTGAATACTTGTGGTGTTATATTTCCCTTCACCGCTGCCACCAATTGTTACAGTTTCCCTTCAGCCTTGGTCATTACCTTAACCTCCCTTCTGGTCTGTGAAACCCCAGCCAAGGATCAGGCCTTCGGTAAACCAAATATAGTTTTTATTAAATATAACAAAGATAACAAGATTTCTTTATAAAGGCACTTAAGCATATGGTTTCATCTATTCCTGAGGTACTGGTCTTAGTATTAATCCGAACTCCACCCTCTCCTCACATCCACCAACTCTCCACACAATCTCCTCTCAAAACCCACCAAAACAACCCTCTCAAGTCCACCAACGTCGACACTCCACCTCACATCCACCCAGATTTACCTGACATCCTTCCATTTATACTGTCAGCCATTTTAAACATTCAGCCAATCATCCAGCATTCTACTGCCCATTCACTCCCCCCTCCTCTTTCATTCCACTTACCATGTATCTCCTATACAAACAGCACTTACCATATATACACTAATAGAGGAACATCACATAAGCCATCTTGTAAAAATGCCAAAACCTCTTTGGATGGATGTTCCTTTTTTAGCACCATGCCGAGAAAACTCTCCAGGTACCCTCATACAGTCAGATTGTAGATGGGTATCTAGATGCCATAATGATATCAACAACTGCCACAGACAGACCTGACTTGATCAATTGTCTCCGTTCAATATCCAGGCATGAAGGTTCAGCCACTCTGGATCCGGATGATATAGGCAGCCCTGAGACAAGTCCTTCTTGCATGGAAGACACCAAGGTGGAGACTGTGTTAGAGTGCAGATGTCTGAGAACCATGGTCTGCGAGGCCAGTATGGCACTACCAACAGAACTCTTGCTCCCTCTTCTTGGACACTTTGAAGCACTCAGGGTAGAAGCAGGAATAGCGGGAAGGAGTAAAACAGGTCTGGCAGCCATCGGAAGATAAGCGTGTCTGTTGCCTCTACTGTGGGCTCCACGTACCTGGAGAAGAATCTGTCTACTTGACGATTGTGGTGAGTTGCGAACATATCTACAGAGATGTTTCCGAAGTGGGATACCAATCTTCTGAATACTTTTGGACATAGTCTCCATTCTCTATTGAGCACCCACTCGTGATTCAGCCAATCTGCTTGTATGTTCTCCACACCCCGTACACGTTCTGCCACGAGGGACTCTAGATTATCCTTGGCCCAGTTGAAGAAGAGTGACGCCTCCTCCCGGAGAGCTCTGGATCTCATGCTCCCTTGTGCTCCTTGATAGTTGCCTTGGCAGTCACGTTGTCAGTCCTCATCAGTACTGCCCTCAGTGTCATGATCATTATAAAGTGTTGCAATACCAATCGTATTGCACACAGCTCCAGAGGGTTAACTGAGAGGTTTCTTCTAGAGACCACCTCTTGTGTGATATGGCTCTCGAAAATTGCCCCCAACCACATAGGCTGGCATCTGTAGTTGTTATTGTTCAAGGAAGATCCTGAAATGAGACCTCCTGCCGAAGACTGGGTTCTTGTATCCACTGGAGTAGGGACCTGCAGACCTGTTGGCTCAGAAACACCCTCAGGTGGAGGCGGGAAGCAATACTGGACTGGGAAAAAAAAATAAAAGTGCCCACTGAAGTTTGCCTCCTATGCAGGGCTCTGACACCAAATTATTACAGGCTGTCCCATCTGCTTCCCAATGTCGAAGCCATAGGGAACATCTAGTGAAGACCCCTGCTGTAAGTGTTCTTGCTGCGAATTGCATGGTGTCCATAGACACATCCACCATAAAGGCTACAGCCCTTGGCACTTTGAGAAGAGATTTTCTAGTCTGAACTTGATCCTGATGAGGGATTTCTAATAGTTCCTCCAACCACAGTAATGTGGCTCAGGTGAATACCAACACAGTTGCTGCTACTCTGACTGAGAAGGCACTGGCTTCATGTTCATCTTCCGCTCCAGGAGATCTTTCAACTGGCCATCCACATCTTTTAGATTCAAAGATGAGTTCAGGAAGTCCCCAATGGAGGCATCCACTAAGGGAAGGTGAAGGTGATCCATCCACCTATGTTGTTCTAGAACATAATGCTTGTTAGCTATAGCCACATACTTATTTTGTAATGGAATGTTGAATTCAGAGTTGAGAATTTTAGGTAATGGTGCTCACTGCTCTAGATTTGGGCTGATGGTCTGGGCACACAGTGGCGACCCTAGAGGAAGAAGTAGGTTCAGAGTCATCCTTGTCCTTCAGGTCCAGAGACTCCATGGTCTTACAAAGCAGCGTAAGTGTGAGTCTTGAAACAGTTGGTTGGAGGCTACTTCTTCAGATTCAGAAGTGCCACTCCATTCTCCTTTGTCCAAGACCAGTAGATCTTGCTGTTGGTTATCCTGTGTGTCCTGCTTGGTCTCCCTAGGTTGGACATTGCATAGCCTTGTTGCCAGCCCCTGGTGAGTATCATGAGGGCCTGGGAGGGGGGTGTTAGGCAGTTGTGACCCCTCCTACTGTTGCATTAGACTGGGATGATTCCTGTCCATGCTAGTGCAGCCTCTGTGGGTTTAGTGGAAACTGCTGAGGAACTGCTAGTTGGAGAGTGGGCTGTTGAGGAGCTATTAGCTCTAGAAGGCAGATCCCTAGAGAAGTCTGCCCATAGCAACCCCCTTAGTTGGAGCATCTGTGCAGACATTGGAGGAAGGGGTGTGGGCTGATATGAATTGGAAGGAGTAGTTTCACCTCTTGTGGTCTCTGAATTCAATGTCTGAGGTCCAATGCCACTCGTCTGGACAGTGCCATGAGCCAGCTGACAGGTGCAATCCATGAAGCCCCTAAACTCCTCAGAGAAGGACTGAGAGGAAAACACTGCTTGAACGGAGTTGGTCTGTAAACACTCCTCTTCATCTCCAGAATTGTTCCTTGCATGTAAGGATCTGTGCAGTGCCTTCTGGGCGGCACCATCTGCACTGCAAGTAGCTAGTGCTGGGCTACCTCCATGCCCCCTCTTCTACAGTGCTCCCATACACTGGCGAGGGGAAAATTTAAAGGACCATGCAAGTGCAGTCCCCTATCCCACATGCCAGCTGTACTTAGCTGTGCTTCCATTGTTGCCCTGCCCGCATCTATGACTGTGTTGGGAAGTGATTGCTTTACTGAAATTCTGCTTTAAGAAGGCAAAACTGACCCCTGCTGTGCTGAGCGCTGCTGTGGCGAAATCACTTGGGTTTCTGATGTGAGTCAAATAACTAGTGACAAGACCTGCTTATGACATTTGGTAGGGTCCTCTGACTTAGCTTCAGCCTTCTCCATGAGTCCAGGAACTCAACCAGGGCTGGCAGAGGAGAGCACTTGCTTATTGGGACTTTCACGGACAGCGGGACAAAGGATTTTTTTCCCTCGGGGGGGTTAACAAGTGGAGGGGAGATAATATACCGGGGGGGGGGACATAAAAAACAACTGTTGGCAGAGCTGAAGTACTGAAGTATAATAATCAAAGCACAGCAATCCAAAAATGCCGGGCGGGAAAGAAGACAGAGTGGTGGTAAACAAAATGACGGACGGAGCTTTCCTACTTTCAGCGGTAGACTAAATGAGGGGAAAATAAGCAAAAGTCCAGACAAGGGCCAGGCAAGGAACAGCAACAGCTAAAAGAGGGATTCAGGGGGTATAAAGACAAGGATTAACTTAAAAAAAAAAAAAAAAACAAAGGTAAAGGCAAGAACAAAAGCTGACAGACAAACACAACAAGCACAAACAAGACTATACTAGAGGCCTGAACCAAGTAATCAGGAGCAGAAAGCACACAATACCACTCTGGTGAAGGCAGAAAGATTACTGAGCAATAGCACAGTGGTTCCCAGCCTTTATGAGTACAGGGGCCCTTTGTAAGCTCAAAAAATTTCATGTTTGAACAATGGTATAGCTTTATTGTTTTTGTTAATCAAAGTGATGGGGCATGCAAACCTCCAACCTCGCATTGTCAGATTTGGCGGTCCACATTGGGATAATTATCTGGAAAACAATTCAGGACAATAACCATTTAATATATGCTTACCTCCCTAGAGCATTATAGGTACAATAACTCCTATTGTCAACTGCACTATTTTCTCTCATTGTTGCATAAGTTATTCTTGTTTTGTATTCTGTTCTACCCAAAACCAATAGACATTATAGAAAAAAAAAATTCCTCCCCTCCCCCATGCTAATTGTAATTTTAGTCTCTGTTAATTGAAAAAATGGTGCGTGGCAAAATCACATCTCCAAATATCCCTTTCCATAAAAAGCTCCCTGCAGACAGAGAGGAGTTGCTTTCTTTTCTTGATGCAAAGGTCTAATCAAATTGGGATCCCCCTCCCCCCAGACAGTCTGAAAATGTACAGTCCTGTCTCCCAACACCAAAGGGTTACAGTGTTGGACTAAGATCCAAGTTCAAATCCCCACCCAGTCATGAAGCCCACTGGGTGACCTTGGGCCAGACACAATCTGTCAGCCTGACCAGCTCACAGGGTTGGTGTAAGGATAAAATGGAAAGGGGGGGGAAGGAACCATGTGACCACCTTACGCAAGGAAAGGTGGGATATAAACACAATAATAATTAAATAAACAAATACATTTCAGCTGTAGTATGTGATCCCCAGCCTCAGCCAACCTGAACTTCTTTAAAACAACAACAATAATAATAATAATGAAGCAGCAATGTGGTAGTGGTGGGGATGCTAGAATGTGAAAATGAAAGGGTGGATAGATTGTGGAGGGGGGGTTAGTGCGTTTAGGCCTCGTGATGATCGTCAGAACTGATTACTTGGGTTAGCGTGCACTTGGGGAATGAGAATGGAACAGAAGACAGATCAGCACACGCACACACAAACACACCTGCCCCTCCTGCAAGCATTTGCAGGCATGCAGGCATTTGGGTACGTGGAAGAGGGGGATGCCCTCAACTGCTGCATCTTGGAGAGAGAGATTGAGGGGGCAGAGGGTAGGTGGAAAAAAGGGGAGACACTGGCACACACACTTAGCCTCAGAGATGAGGGTGAGCAAGTCCTGAGCTTCCTCACTGCTCCTTGGCTCCGTCTGGGCCGAAGGTGAGATCTGGGCAGCCTTGCAAATAAGAATGATTTTTAAAGGAGGTGGCAGTGAAACAGGAGCCAAGAAAGGCAGGCACCCTGGCAGCCAGGATGGAAGGAGGAAAGTAGCCTTTCCTTGCAGCCTTGCTTCTTTTTGCTTCACGACAAGCCCTCTCCTCTCATTCTGAGTAAGGGCAGCAGCAGCAACAGTATTAGAGATGGGAGTCAGCGATAGCAATCCCCTCTTCTTCCTGGTAGCTCCACCCTCAGCCTCCTTTGGCATCTGCCACATGTTTTATAGGCAAGTGCCTGCCCTCTGCAAGCCTGAAAGATGCTCTGGCGCTTCAGCAAAAGTCCTCCCCTCTTGTTTGGAGCAAAGGGGAGGTGTTGTCTGCAGCAGCAGTGGGGAGCAGACAGCTTCCAGGGAGTGAAGACTTGTTAAAAAAATTTAATAAGTAATTCATTTATTTACTCCTCACGGCCTCCTCTGGATTACTTTGCGGCTCCCAGGTTGGGAACCACTGCAATAGTCAAGGGAAGATCAAAGGACTCCAAGAAAAATCAATCAGTGTTTTTCTGCCTTCAGCCACTAGGTGGAGATCATGGCCCCACTTATACGGCAGATTCTGTTCCGGACTGCCACCGTAAAGCGGAAATCGCCGTAAAGCAGAACCCATTGACAATAATGGGGTGCGTCATGCAAAAACGACGTCAAAATGGAGCGCAACAGAAAAAACCCACCGTAAAAGCGGAAAAAGCGCCTTAATGTGGGGACTTTCCCTAATTGAAAGCCACCACATTAGTGAATCGCTGTAAAGCGAAGCGCTGTAAAGCAGGGCCCTACTGTATAATGATTTGCCATGCCAGTCATGGTGGCAAGACTCAAAAGGCCATTAAAAAGGGCTGAAGTCTGTCTTAGAAATGTCATCAGACCCCTATGCATCAACTCCACAATGAAAGGATCTCCCCACCCTGCTCCATTATCACAGATCAGCAACCCACAGCTCTTGCTTGTCTTCTTGGTTGATTCAAAGGGACAGCGCAGGTAAAACCTTTCTGTCAAGGTCCCCTCTTCTTGTCTGCAGACATCCTCTAAGAAAGGAGGAAAATGCTTCTCCTAATTTCCTCTCTCCAAACACACTAAGGACTGTTGCTCTGGGCTCCATGAAAATATAATCTCTCCAGCCTTTGGAGGCACCAGGATCTCTCCACCAACAGAGGCCTTGCTAGGTTCTTAAAGCACTTGAGGCCCAGGACACAAATTCACTGCTAATTTACACATATAGATGCCCCTGGGATATTTAAAATGGTATCTGGCTACGATATTTTCAGGACTGTACAAACCAGCTACCCTATAATCTCTCTCTCTCTCTCTCTCTCTCTCTCTCTCTCTCTGTATGTGTGTGTGTGTGAGTGTGTGTGTGTGTGTGTGTGAGAGAGAGAGAGAAAGACAGACAGACAGACAGCTTAAAACTGGGAGGTAGGGGGAGGAGATATGGAGCCCACTGGAAAAATTCCAGGGGGCAGGACCTCTGGCATAACCCCTGTGTCCTGCTGCCTCTAACGGTTTCTCATGCTACCAGTTTGTCCCCTCCCTGCTCCTTCCAGGTCCCTGAAAAATATGTCCCCTTTGCCTCCTTTGCCTGTCTTGTCCTTCTTCCCTCCCAGAGCTATCTTTTGTTCCTATGGCTGTCTACTGGGCTGGGAACAACTGGCAACTGGCTACCATGAACTTCTCCATCACAGGACTCCTTGCTGTACTGCTCCTGGCAAAATCTCCTGGTACAGCAGGCTCAAACCACCCCTGACATGGGTTTCTGGTGGCAAGCCAAAGGCAAAACCTGAGCTGAATTCAATCTGTCATAGAACATTTACTTCAGTGGCAATGAGTGCTACAAAAGAAAGGTTGTGATGTATATTGCTGCCCTGGGCTCCTGCTGGGAGGAAGGGTGGGATATAAATAAATAAATGTACATACCAGTTTGTGTGGGGCGTGGTGGCACTGGAGGAGACATAAGCTTTCCACTCTCTGACATGTTTCTGGCTTCTTTCCCACTGTCCAAGCTCCAGCTGCTGGGAGTGCTGTTTACAGCTGGATAATAATGACAAAATGGACATTAATATTACAAGCTGTCAACTATAAACAATCCAAACATTTTAACTTATTTGAGATAACTATACATTCTGGATTCAAGCCCCTACAGTGGAATTATTTAACTAGTTTACAGGTTAAGGGTAATCCTTCTAAACAGATTTTAGCCTCTCTCCTATCTGAATCTATCAAGGAAGCCATTATTTCACATTTTATTTAGACTCACTATTGCATCTTATGCACACCGCTGTGGTATTTCACTGCAATATAGTACTAACTGGCATTTTGTACAAATAGGGTGATACATAAGTCATACTCAGAGCAGACCCATGGAAATCAATGAACTTCCCATCAATATCTAACAAATCCATTGATTCCAGTGGGTCTACTCTGAGTATGACTTAACTGGACACCACCCATGATTAAACTATACATTATACATAATTCTATTTAATATCTTGGTTTTTATTATTGTGTATTATTATTATTTCATTATTTATTGAATTTATTAGTCGCCCATCTAGCTGGCTGTCCAGCCACTCTGGGCGACGTACAACATAGGCATACAATACGTAGGCATTAAAAATCTAACCCACCCCAAAAGCCTGCCTGAAGAGCCAGGTCTTCAAGGCCCGGCGGAAGCTCATCATAGAAGGGGCATGCCTTACCTTTGTTTGTAAGATATCACACATATTTTATAAAGGTGGGATATAAACATCAAAATAAATGAAACGCTTACCTTTCTCAGGACCAGACAAATTAGGATCACTTCGAGGCAAAGCACCATCTCCAATGTGATTGAACAAAATTCTCTAAAAAAACAGAACAGTGCAGTTTTATGACAGCACTTTTATTTAAACTTTAGAAACTAATTCTCAACATGGCTGCAAAAGTAAAACTAAACTTGGAAATAAATGTTTAAAAGAACAGACTAGATGGCTTGGATTTTCTTTAATTATGGGTCCTAAGGGGATAGTTATAGAAGGCAAAAAACCCAGAGATAATTTAATTTATGTAGCATACACAGAAACATAGGTTAGCAATTTCTATACTGAAAAAAAGAATAAGGATTCATCTGAATCTGCTATGCATTGAACAGTGGAAAAAGAAAAGGGCAGTCCCTATGGCTTGCTTATTTTAATCAGATGGGAGTTATGTTTGAGATGGGGTAGCAAACACTCAACTTTAGCTGCAGAAACCCTGATCTTAAAAAATATAAAAATAAAAAATGAGGTATTAGCAGAAGAGCTTCCTTAATTTTTTGAACAAAACAACACTTTCTTATCCCTTCTTTAAAAAATTTATATCCAATATAATCTGGGCACACCCTGATTTACTCCTCTTCATACAATCACACTTGACTCAATGTAATGCAATGTTTTTTCTAAGCTCCCCATGATGCTGATATTTTCTTAAGGATGTATAGTAAAGTCAACTGGATGACTTTTACAATCTTCATAAATATTATAGCTTGATAGTAATGTAGATATAAATAGATAAATCAGGTTCATGAAGGCAACAAAACAGTGTGTGTTCTAGCATTTAAAGCAACATTTAGTCAATGTACATAGAAAAAAGAAGCCAAAGGCAGTTCCCACATCTCCTTCCAATGGCAATTACCAATTTTACACAAAGGAAGTGAGGCAAAGATGCAGAAGTGAAGTTTGAGTGAAGGTATGCAATTAAATACAAGCATACCCCGCTTTAACATATGCAGTGGGACCGGAGCGTGTATGTAAAGTGAAGCAATTATCTCTGCATGTACTGCACAGCAATCGCCACTAGATGGCAGCGGCGTCATGCCATTAAGTGTCCGTTATTGCGAAGCGCGTATGTTAAAGTGGGGTATGGTGGAGTATGGAGCATGTATGTTATAGCGAGGAGACTTTAAGTGAAGCGACTTTAAGTGGGATATGCCTGTAGAAGAATATAAATGGATTTAAACGCTTATGCAGAAATAACACTAGTAGATCCTGAAAGAGCTAGTGATAAAGTAGAAAGGACCAATAAGTTCATTGGTTGTGAATGCTAAACTACCACTCATTTCCAGTTTACATCACAGGAGTCTAAATACCAGTACAGCTAACATGTCAAAATCAAGGCTAGCAAATGCAACATTTGTAACAACATAAGATCTTTTCTGTGGGAAAATATATGGACCAGTCAAGGAACTAAAGTCAATGATAAAGTAGTGGAAGCAAACTCATAAGAAAAAACTGCTAGATATTCAAAGCAAACAATAAATTTATGAGAACAGGAAATCATGGAATACTTAAGAGGAAATAAAAGGAAAAAATAAAAGTGTGACAACCACAACAAAGTTGGAGCACACAGAAAAGATACTAAAGTCACTAAAAGCAGACATGCAGACGTTTCAGTTAGAAGAAGCATGATAGGTCATGACAACGCAGGCAACCATCTTCTCAGAACAGAAAACCTTCCTGACCAGTCAAATGTGTTGGCAACTTAGCCTAACAAGCCAACATGCAAATTTAAAAAATATAGACAAATCTGAGTGATAGTGGTAAAATACGGAAATTGGGTGACTAAAGCCCATGTTATACCACCACTATGTCCCACGTTCACTAAATTCATCCACTACAAAACATGATTTCTGCATAGTTTTGTGACATGGAAAAGTATAGCAAAAGGCAAGCACGGAAAAGGATCACACAGATGGGCAGATTCCTGTTCAGCCACCCCAAGCATGAAGAAAGCTAGCATGATATACTTGTAGCCAGAGCTTGGAAAAGTTACTTTTTTTAACTACAATTCCCATCAGCCCCAGCCAGCATGGCCACTGGATTGGGCTGATGGGAGTTGTAGTTCAAAAAAGTAACTTTTCCAAGCTCTGCTTGTAGCCCAAGTTCTGGTCAACACTTTCCAGTGTCTTCAATAAGGTTTCCATCATCTGACAGGAATGATTTAAACTTCCAGGTCCATTACAACATCTATTTTTCCTCATGTGAATGATCACATAGATCTCCAGTGCCTCTTGTTACCCATTGCTGAACGTGGGGCTACAAGGGAATTGCTATTGCCTCTAAGAAATGACTTGGTGATCTGTGGCAAAGCAGTATGCCATTCTCTCTCCCCCACACTCCATCTCTCCAGTGACAACCCAGAAGTCCCTGTTATGGTGATGTTCTAAAGCATAGGGCCATAAGAGGAAAATCTGCCTCTTCTCCTAGATTTATTTTAAAGAGGCAATGGGGAAAATGAACTTTTTGAGTCCTTATCTGCATAACTTTTGCATGAGAAAAATATTTCTTTTTCTACTTACCCTGTCGGGGGCTACTGAGGATGTTGACAGGTTGGGAGATTTTCCTGTCAGATAAGCCTCTGGAAGAGCAGATACTGGGCCTACGTGCTCCTCAGGCTCCCTTGGTGAATCTCGGATGCAGCGCGGAATGGAGGCTTCATTCCACTTGGCAAAGCAAGAGTTTGCAGGCTGGGAGCAAAAACGGCACAATTCTTTCTTTGTGGCATGTTTTAAAGCCACTTTAACATACAGAACATTTTTCCTGGACCCCTTTCCTGTCCTGGCTGCTCCAGTGGATGGTAGTAAAGTTTAGGCTGATTTCAGAAATAATGTTGCCAAGCGGTTGCTGTCACTGAGCAAATATCAACTGTAATGGCAACCAGCAAGTTATAATAAGACTATGAATGATCATGATATTAAAGGACAGAGTAACTATTAAGCAAGTTTTTCCTATCCAAGAAAATGAATCAAAAAGATCCAAGAGGGGGAAATTTCTAAAGATCCATTGAAATAGCATGATGTTCTAACAACAGAGCCATGATTCCACAAATCACAGGGAACCTGTTCAAAGTTATCTCCAAGTCTCAGTGCTAAAACTAAATTGTGAAAGCATGGTGTGAAGATGGAATGGACTAAAAACAGGGGTTTTAAGGAATTTTCCAAGGACAAATGGCATAGTTTTTTTAAAAGGCTGTTAATTAGAAATAACATATATAAATGGAAAACAGCAGGTCCATTGACCTTGCATTATAAGAATATCAGATGTAAAGGTGTCTGCCTCTGCTTTAAATTACAATGTAGTGACATTAATAAAGACAACAATAATTGGGCTCCCTTCATTCACAACACTTCTCTAATATCCTTGAAAAAACTGCCATAATGAATCAGGCTACAGAATTTCAGGAGCTAAGGTATTGCTTACCCTACCAGTAAACATCTAAGTATTGTCATCTGAGGAAGAACTCCAACATAGTCAAAAGATCCACTGCATCTTTTACACAAACAAAAAGTAAAACGTTTGAACTGGTAGGAACATCAATACTGTTTCTGCCCCACAGTAGCCCATTTGTAAGAGGCAAATGTGCTATCCTGTAAAGGCAGCCTTAGCAATGCCTACCTGTGAAGACTCAGCAGGATTAGGGTAAATAGCACTGCAAGGCCTTTCCCTTGGAGATAAACAAGAGTTTTCTCTGGAATGTTTAAGCTTGTCAGACAACAGAGGTGAGCCTAGAAAACAAGAGAAACCTGCAGAATCAGTACAATTCTTCTGAACTTCAGTTTAGTGGATTATTTTGGTGAGACCACATGGACTGTGACTCTACAGTGGCTCATCTCTCACTGTAGAACTGCAGAATGATGCGATCAAGAACCAGTAGCATTTAGTGCCTAGAAAGCATCCAGAAGAAACTTTACATAATGAAGCACTAACCTCTGGCACTGGATGGTGCAGAGCTGGTCACATTAGGTGAAGCAGAATGGGTAGAACTCAGGCTTGAGGTAGATGGACTTGGCTGGAAATACAAGAGTAACAAAATCTCAGTGTCCTCATGAGACATGATGATAAACAACAACTTCCTCTGGTTGATGATATGGCAGATCACGGAGATGCTCAATTTAGAGGTTCCCAGGGTTATTTCATTTATATAAAAAAAGAGTATTTGCACTAAAAATATGATTGGGTGTTAAGCAGATGACTGCCAGTGCAATCCTATGCATGCTTACTAAGACATAATTAAGAGTTCAATAGGATGTACATGCGAATATAATTGCAGCTGAAATTCACTGCTCAACCCACAACAACAACATCACCTTTTTGCTCCATTCACTGCCTTTACAATGAAGTAGACTAGTAACTTTGTTAGGATTAACAGTGGACCTTTTGGAACAAGGAAATTCAGTAGACAATCAGGAGCAGCAGACAATAAAGACAGGCCTTCAAAATATGAATTTCTCTTTTTAACCAACCAGAATCATTTATGTTTATTGATGTCTGATTATGGATGCTTTTATTGATTTTATATTTGTATGATATATTTTATAAAAATGAAGTATCAATAAACAAATAAATGAATAAATTAAATGAATGTACTCAAACTTTTATTTACAAAACAAATTACAGAAATTCATTGTGCATCTTTCACTCACACTTGCCATATTTAGTTATAACCTCCATGATACATTCTATTTTCATAATAAAATTGTTGCCCACAAAACCACAGGGAGGGACGCAAACCCCTTTTATACTTCTCCACCCCAACCAAAATCAAATTTAAGGGTGCAAGGCACAAGAAAACCTGGACCTATCTGTCTGTAACTTGGCACATTTCTTTTCTCGGCACATTTCTTGGCACATTTCTTTTCTCTCTCATATCTACAGTTTTCTGAACAGTTGCCCACAAAACACTAGAGAAGATTAATTTATTCCTTTTTTACCCACCCCCAAATTGTAAAGACAGCCCTTCAAGGCAGATACCCCCAGGGTGAGAGCCTGGTGGGCATAGTTTCTGCCCCCTTGAGTGAGAGACAAGGGGGAATGTTTGGTATGAGGGTTTGGTATGAATGTTGTTCTTAGAATATGTGTGCATTATTTGGCTGTATGAGCGGTTGTCATGGGTGTACATGTGAGTATGTTGTTTTTAGGATGTGTGGTTGAATTATGTGAGTGCTTGTAGAGTGTAATTTGAGGTAAGTGTGAGTGTGTTGGCTGAAAATGCTGATATGTTTAAATATGAATGTGCTGATTTTGTAAGGGTGTGTTTGAGTAAATTATTTTTTTTTCCTTTTCCCAATGGTAGTAAGACAAAATTGTGATATAATGGTGGCTGGCTGTTTTAATTGTTTTGCTTTTTCATACTGTGATTAAGAAACCCGATTTGTTTAATCTATTATGTTTTAAAATAAGCTTGTTTTAACATGTTGGGAATATTCTGTTTAGTCTATTATGTATATTATTTTTTTTCTTGTATTTCTTGTACTTAGTTTAATATACAATGTTTATATTATGTTGATACTAGAGAGGATGTTTTGTTCAGTTAACTGTATTTTATTGTTTTTTGTAGTTGCTGTTTTAAGATGTTCAGATTTGTTGTACACAGCTTGAAAATGGAAATGGACTGCCTTCAAGTCGATCCCGACTTATGGCGACCCTATGAATAGGATTTTCATGGTAAGCGGTATTCAGTGGTGGTTTACCATTGCCTCCCTCTGAGGCTGAGAAGCAGTGACTGGCCCAAGGTCACCCAGTGAGCTTCATGGCTCTGTGGGGATTCGAACCCTGGTCTCCCAGGTCATAGACCAACATCTTAACCACTACACCACACTGGCTCTCAGTACACTGCTTAGTTTTATTTAAATATAAGCAGTATATAAATGGACTGAATGAATGAATGAATGAATGAATGAATGAATGAATGAATGAATGAATCATGGCAGCTATCCACCTGAAATTCAGAAAAAATAATCACCTCAGAAGGGATGACCATGCAGTAAACTGCATCCAAGTCTGCCACACACAGAATTTTAGATGGTTCTCTTGAAAAAGAAAATAAATTTAAAAGCTTCTAGCACAAAATGCCCTGCTCTGCCTGTATGCCTCTATCTCTGGAGGGGCTACTATACCTGCAAATGTTATCCATGTCTGCAAAGGGGGGGGGAGGAGTTATAGCGATTTTTGATTTTCCATAATAGTGAACAGAGGTGAACCTTCATTCCCCCTCCCAAAGCAGATTCAGGCCCCAAGCCAAATTTGGCAACCTCCAAACCTATTCGGACCAAAGTTGGCTGCTTTCTGAAGCACCAAATTGGGATCCTAAACAAATCTTGTATGTCCTGCTACTAAAAAATCATCTCTGAGTTTCCTTTAGTCTTTAGACTCCTTCAAACAATTCAGTCTATTATTCTCCACTCACAGCTAGGGGAGTGGGGATGATGACAAGTCATCTTCTTTCACCATCTCCTAGCATTGCTGGGCTTTAATACATTTATCTGTATGAAGCAGAATCTGTGGTCATAGTTTAAATGGATATACAGTTGTTGTCTTGGAGCAGCATGGCTTATCACTGGCCCCGGTGAAAAGAATACCCTAAGTTGAAACTGATAAAGCAGATAAATCTGCTAAGCCTGGATGCTAATATCTTTTTGACCCCTTCTGGCATATGGTATCTGACAAAGGGCATATGGAGGTTGATCCTTCTGGGCTCCACCATTAAGTGAAGAACAGCTTTTCTCTGAAGACTAGCCAAAGGCAGAGCTAGAGCTTGTCTTCTGAAGCACTTATTGTTTGATTAGCTTTTGTTTGCCAGGATTATAAAAGAAAATGGATATTTATATATCTATATATTATTTATAATGGGTGTTCATTGTTTCAGGTTTTATTACAGATCCTGAGCTGCTCAAATATGATGGGCTAGAAGTGCAAATGAAATAACCCCACAGTGTCCTTAATGTCTTCTTTCTTCCACTCCTCTTCAAAATATTATCCCGACCTCCCTCACTAGAAAAGTCCTTGAAAAGGTATGCATCAATTAAATATAGATGAGGGAGCATTTTGTACCTGCATATTGAAAACTTCATCAGAGCTTTCAGACTGTCCAGTTATATTGCTGACCTCTGCAGAAGCTTGAGAAGACAATGATGAGGAAGAATATCTGTTGACAGCTGGGTAACTTAATGGGCTGTTACATGCAAAGAAGAAAACAAATTTCATCAACTCTGATCCTATATCACTTTGTCATACAGTAGTGTCAGCAATCCAGATTTCTGCATGTGTGCCTTGGACCATAACACAGAAACACATATACGTCAGGCTTTTGGTTTATTTTTAAAAACCCAATCGCGAGAGGCCTATGGGTGAGTAACAGGAGCACATCCTAGAGCAGAGATGGGAAATTTGCAGCCGTCCACATGTTGTTGGGCTACAGCTCCCATCATCCCTGACCACTGGCCATTCTGATAAGAGTCATACAATATCTGGGAAGGCTGAATATTTTCCAGCTCTTTCCTAGTGTGTTTCATAATTACAAAAGAAATGGAATTATCTAGGCCCAAATACTGTCCCCAAAGAGTTTTTCCTGTATTTCAAGCAATCTTCCCTCCATCACAGATGTCTGCTCAGCCTTTTCCTGAATACCTTTCAAGGAAGAAATCACCGCAACCTCCCTTGGCAGCTAAAGTTATTACTTTTCTAGTTCAGAATTGTCCAACTTTTGTGAGAATTAGTCCATCCCATTGTATAAACTAGTGATGTGCTCGAATTTTGCAAAATTCAAATTTGACACCAGGTTTGCTATGTATTCACTTTTTTTTGTCCTCATGGATCAGATGTTTTTCTAGCAATTTTCTGCAACTGAAGCAGATTTTTTTTAAAAATTGCCTCAAAAATATTGATATTAATATCGATATTTTCCTCAAGATATCAATATAAATAATCAATATTTTGAGGAAAATATCAATATTTTTAAAAGATCTATATAAAAATGGTATTTTAAAAAATATTGATATCAAAATTGATATTTTTGCAGAAAAAAACCCAAATCGGTATTTACTGCACATAGTGAACATTGATCCCTTAACAAAGTGGTACTGGAAGAAAGTTCGATGGAGCAAAAATCAAACCAGCACCAAAATGCTGATCCCATCCCTAGTATAAACATGCCCAAAATTAGAAACAAGGAACTTTGCTTTTTCACTTACCTGCGTCTGGGGATTACTCTGGCACCATCTGGACTCATAGAAACAGGTACTGAATTTCTAGAGACACGGGGGCTTCCATTGGGGAAGTGAACTGGACTGGCCTGGATACACGCAGCAAATTCCTAAGTATACATTTAAATTTAAAATATTAGGGACCATAAGTTGTTGTTTTTTTAAAAAAAATACTATACCTTGATGCTTTGAAGTCAACTTTTATATATGGCAATTATCTTGGAAAAAAGAACAATATCAAGTAATGTAAACTAAAGAAGTGAGATTTTCTTTTTTAATGTCCTCCTTCACTATGTTTTTTCTTTTGAAACAAGAAAATATAAGTTATTGTACAAATATTACAGTGATGCAGTACAGACCTACAGCCAGAAGATGTCAGTATCTGTTGCTCAATAAAAAAACTGACCATGTTTTACAACCTAAGGACCTTTCAGTGTTAATCCTACATACCTGTATTCCCAAACTTGATTTCATCACAAAGAACTGATCCACTAGTTTTTTATGTAAAGGTCTCATATCTTGAGGGACAAACTTCTCATGCACAGCTAAGCCAAATTCCAGAATCTGGGCCTTCATACAACAAAGGAAGAATGATTATTATTTGAGTTCATTTATATCTTTGCTATGACAACAACTTCTAATCATATAACTCAAAGATGGGTACTATCTTAATTAACAATTAACCATCATTCAGGCAACAATGAAGCACTATGTTCATACTGAGACAGTTTGGCCACCATGATAAACCATGATTTATGGTGACACGAGTGAACCACAGTGAGGTCCCCCTCTCCTTTTCTCCATCAGTATAGCTATGATGAAATTAGAAGATTTTGCTTCAATTTTTGACGAACCATAGTTTGATTAAACACCATAAACTGTAGCTAATTTTAACAATGGCTTGTTGAAACAAACCAGCTTCATAACCTATGGCTGAGTTCAGATAAAACACCAAGCTATAGTTAATCAAAAATGAAAGCAAAAACTCCAATCTCCTCGTCACAGCATACTGAAGAAGGTGAGGAGATGGAGGAGTGTACGAGTCCAAAACTCACTGTGGCTTGTTCCCATGGCTTATTGTGATATCCAGACCAGCTCACCATTGAATACAGAAATACACAGTTCTGCATGCATAGAAATTTGCCACCATGCTGAGAGCAATGCTCATGATTTGCTAAAGCCTACTTTTAAGCACCAAACATACATTTCACAAACTATGCCAATAAATTAAATCCGAATGGAAATATAGGCATTTAAAGGGCAGTGAACTGCAAAAGACACAGCTGCTGGATAGTATAATTTATTACTAGTTTTAAGAAGCAGAATACCACAAAGTAATCTTAAAAATTATTCAAAATCATACTCTCGTTTCTGATCCCCTTCATTCCCTGCCAGATGGAATCCTTCCTACAATATATTTCAAGCAGCGTATTAAAATATAAGCAGGCATCACATGGGAAAGGTCTGCCTGTCAGTCTTCAGTTTAGGCTGTTCTTCCAAAAACAAGAGAAATATCCATTTTAAAAGATCAAAGAGATGATGTTACCAACACTAAGCCTCCTTGCTTGCCCTTATCATTGCCATCTGAACACTACAAATCCCATAGCCCTCTGAACAGCAGAATGTTGCCATGTTATACTTCTTCCTGAGTGCATGTCAATTTCAGGTTCAACAGACAAACAGCAGCTTGCTTTGGTTTTACTTTACCTGCTCAAGCATAAGTTCCCTCAAGCATGTGATCTTCTCTCCATCCTCTGGGTGGTTCAGGATATATTCCTTCACAAAGAATGCCTGAGCAGAATATAAATGTAGCACAGGGTCATCCATGCTGGTTCAAAGTACACTGTGTCTACAAGGGTTTTCATCTAAATCCAATCTGCTTGACAGCAGCCTACCATCTTCTTACACTGCATTTCGGCTCAAAGGACAACCCACTAGTACACAGTGAGTTCACTTTAATGTTAATAAATGTTCACAAGGCATGCTTATTATCATGTTGTGATTCATTCATTTTCAAATCTAAGAGAGCAGGAGCAGCTCTCTGTCACCTAAAAACAAAGTTCTCTGATGAACCTTAATAAAATGTCAGTTTCCAGAGGCATAGCCAACCTGCCATGTTAATATGTAGTCTAGAGTTCCCTGGGAAGAGGAATTGATTGTTAAACTACTCTAGGAACTGTGGTTCTGTGAGGGGAATATGGGTCTCCTAACAACTCTCAGAACCCTTAGCAAACTACAGTTCCTAGGATTCTTTGGGAGAACCCATGACTATTAAAGTGGCATAATAGTGCTTTAAATGTGTGGTGTGGATGTGGCCTGTGCTGCTGAAAAACAACAGAAGGTCCTATAGCACCTTAAAGACTTATTATGACATAAGGTTTTGTGGCCTAGAGTCTACTGCATATTGTAATTAATTCTTGGTAACAGTCTTAGAGCCCATATGATAATTTTAATAGCGAAGTTCGAAATAAGTCCAAGTGCTTCATATTTTGCATTTCCCACAATTAAAGTGCTTTTAAAGTTGACTCATGTTTCCCATGTTCCTAAGTTCTCCACTGTAAAAGAACATAAGAAGAGCATCCTGGTTCAGGCCAGTGGCCTGTCTTGTCCAACATCCCATTCTCACAGCAACCAACCAGATGCCTATAGAAGGCCCTCAAGAAGGACCTGAGCACAATAGCACTTCCTATTTGTGATTCAGCAATGCATTCAGAGACATACTACCTCCAACGTTAGAGGTAGAAGATAGCCATTGTGGCTAGTAGCCACTGATAGCCTTGTTGTTGTGGTGGTTGTGTGCCTTCAAGTCGACCACGACTTATGGTGACCCTATGAATCAGTGACCTCCAACAGCATCTGTCGTGAACCACCCTGTTCAGATCTTGTAAATTCATGTCTGTGGCTTCCTTTAAGCAATCAATCCATCTCTTGTTTGGCCATTCTCTTTTTCGACTCCCTTTTGTTTTTCCAAGTATCATTGTCTTTTCTAGTGAATCATGTCTTCTCATTATGTGTCCAAAGTATGATAACCTCAGTTTCATCAGTTTAGCTTCTAGTGATAGTTCTGGTTTAATTTGTTCTAACACCCAATTATTTGTCTTTTTCGCAGTCCATGGTATGCGCAAAGCTCTCCTCCAACACCACATTTCAAATGAGTGGATTTTTCTCTTATCTGCTTTTTTCACTGTCCAACTTTCATACCCATACATAGAGATCGGGAATACCATGGTCTGAATGATCCTGACTTTATTGTTCAGTGATACATCTTTGCATTTGAGGACCTTTTCTAGTTCTCTCACAGCTGCCCTACCCAGTCCTAGCCTTCTTCTGATTTCTTGACTATTGTCTCCATTTTGGTTAATGACTGTGCCAAGGTATTGATAATCCTTGACAAGTTCAGTGTCCTCATTGTCAGCGTCAAAGTTACATAAATGTTCTGTTGTCATTACTTTAGTATTTTTGATGTTCAGCTGTAGTCCTACTTTTGTGCTTTCCTCTTTAACTTTCATTTCAAATCATTACTGGCTTCTGCTAGTAGTATGGTATCATCTGCATATCTTAAATTATTGATATATCTCCCTCCAATTTTCACACCTCCTTCATCTTGGTCCAATCCTGCATTCCATATATGTTCTGCGTATAGATTAAACAAATATGGTGATAAAATACACCCCTTTCTCACACCCTTTCTGACTAGGAACCAATTGGTTTCTCCATATTCTGTCCTTACAGTAGCCTCTTGTCCACAGTATAGCTTGTGCATCAGGACGATCAGATGCTGTGGCACCCCCATTTGTCTTAAAGCATTCCATAGTTTTTCATGATCTACAGTCAAAGGCTTTGCTGTAATGTATAAAGCACAGGGTGATTTTCTTCTGAAATTCCTTGCTCCGTTCCATTATCCAACATATGTTTGCTATATGATCTCTTCTACTTCTTCCCTTTCTAAATCCAGCTTGGGCATCTGGCATTTCTCGCTCCATATATGGTAAGAGCCTTTGTTGTAGAATCTTGAGCATTACTTTACTTGCATGGGATATTAAGGCAATAGTTCAATAATTACTGCATTCCCTGGGATCCCCTTTCTTTGGAATTGGGATGTATATTGAACACTTCCAATCTGTGGGCCACTGTTTAGTTTTCCATATTTCTTGACACATTTTTGTCAAAATTTGAACAGATTCAGTCTCAGTAGCTTCTGGCAACTCTATTGGTATGCCATCCGTTCCTGGTGATTTGTTTCTTCCAAGTATTTTAAGAGCATCTTTCACCTCACATTCTAAAATTTCTGGTTCTTCATCATACAGTTCCTCCGTGAATGAATCTGACATCCTGGCATCTCTTTTATAGATGCTTCCATCTTCCTTTTACTTCATCTTGGTCAGTCAGCGTGTTCCCCCATTGATTATTCAACATCCCTACTCTTGGGTTAAATTTCCCTTTCATTTCTCTGTTATTTTGGAATAGGGCTCTTGTTTTTCCCTTTTTGTTGTCCTCTTCTATTTCTATACAATAACTGTTGTAATAGTTCTCTTTGTCCCTACATACTAGTCGCTGTATTGTTGCATATAGGGTTCTGAACGTGTTTCTATCTCCTTTTGCTTTTGCTTTCCTTCTCTCTTTAACCATTTTAAGAGTTTCTTCCATCATCCATTGAGATATTTCTCTCTTTTTAACTAGAGGTATTTTTTTTTTGCATTCTTCCCTGATAATGTCTCTGACTTCATTCCATAGTTCTTCTGGTTCTCTGTCAACTAAGTTTAAAGCCTCAAACCTGTTCCTTATTTGATCTTTATATTTTCTGTGATGTTATTTAAATTGTATTTTGGCATTATGGTTGCTTTGTTGTTCTTCTTTAGCTTTTTTCTGATTTTCGATATGACCAGTTCATCATCTGTACCACAGTCTCCTCCTGGTCTTGTTTTTGCAGAAAGTATGGAACTTCTCCATCTTCTGCTACCCATTATATAATCAATTTGATTCCTATATTGACCATTTGGTGATGTCCACGTGTACAATCTTCTTTTCGGTTTTTCAAAAAATGTGTTTGCAAGAAGCAAATTATTGGCTTCACAGAATTTCAATAAGTCTCTCTCCTGCTTCATTTCTGTCTCCTAAGCCCCATTTTCCCACAATTCCTGGTTCTTCTCAGTTCCCTACTTTTGCATTTCGGTCCCCCGATTATCAGCACATCTTGTTTTGGTGTGTGATCAATTTCTTCCTGTACTTCTGTGTAAAATCTCTCCAATTCCTCTTCTTCTGTGTTTGCCATTGGAGCATAGACTTGGATGATGGTTATGTTAATAGGTTTCCCGTTTAATCTCATTGATATTGATAGCCTTATCCTCCATGAATTTGTGTATTCTGCTTTCAAAGCCATCCAAGTTGGTGACTATCACTACTTCTTGTGAGAGAGAATTCCATCGTTTAACTATGTGCTGTGTGAAGAAGTACTTTCTTTTGTCTGTCCTGAATCTTCCAACATTCAGCTTCATTGAATGCCCACAAGTTCTAGTGTTATGGGAGAAGGAAGAAAAACTTCTCTATTCACTTTCTTCACACCGTGTATAATTTTACACACTTTTATCATGTCACCTCTTACTCACTTTTTCTCTAAACTAAAAAGTCCCAAATGTCATCACCTTTCCTCATAACAGAAAATTTGGAATATCACCAGAACAGGTAATAAGAAGTAAATGAAGGCTCAACATAATGGTTCAGTTTAGCACCATTGTTGTTGTTATGTGTCTTCAAATCGATTGCAACTTCTGGCGACCCTATGAATCAGCGACCTCCAGTAGCATCTGTTGCAAACCACCCTGTTCAGATCTTGTAAATTCAGGTCTGTGGCTTCAGTCAATCCATTTCTTGTTTGGCCTTCCTCCTTTTCTACTCCCTTCTGTTTTTCACAGCATTATTATCTTTTCTAATGAATAATGTCTTCTCATGTTGTGTCCAAAGTATGATAACCTCAGTTTCATCATTTTAGCTTCTAGTGATAGTTTAGCACCATATCTAAGGTTATTTGATTCTGCACCATGCAGCACTATCATCATCATCATCGTTGTTGTTGTTTTCATGGGGTGTCATCAGTGTGCATGACATGTTACAGTGCATCATAACTGTCAGCTCTGCACTGAGTCAGCAGTGCCGGTGGGGGCTGGAAATTCCTGGGTCGTTGGCAGGGAAGGAAAGTCCTTAGCCGGCAGTCTGGTCGTAAATCTGCCAGGTCTATGAGGAGGGAACCTGATAAGGGCCAGGCCTGTCCGAAGCTTACTTGCCAAGTCCGAAGTCCAGAAGCGAGGTCAGTAGAGGTCCGGGATCAAGTGCCAAGGGGTCAGTCCAAGAGACGTTGCAAGGAAACAAGGAATACACGAAGCCATGCCTGATGTTGCAGTCAGCAACAACCTGAAGCCAAGGTGTGCCTTATAAGGAGCAGGTTTGACAGCAGGTGTGAGCCCTCAGCGTTTTGGCCTTAAGGGGACAGGCCTGCCTCTCTTCTGCCTGACCTTCTGCTGTCTACGTTCTGCAGGTGAGGGGGGAGTATCCTGTTCACTGTCTGCGTCTGGCTGCAGGGCCTCCGCTGTATCTGGGGTGCTCTGCAGCTGAGGGGGAGAAGGAGCTGGATTCTCAGGAGTCTCCTCCGTGTCTCCTTCTGGGTCTGCTGCTCCTGGGTCTGCTGCTGTTACTCCCGAGTCGTCCTCATCGGAGGAGTCCTCGGACGGGGCCATGACAATAACAGAAATAAAAAGATCCCTACCCCAACAACCTTTTTTTAATATAATGAATGCCAGTCAGAGCCAATGTATTATAATGGTTTAAGTTTTGCTCAGAGTAGACCAACTGAAATTAATTGACCTGTGTTAGCCATGTTGGTTAATTTTACTGGGCCTAGTCTGAGTACGACTAATGCTGGATATCATCTAAACTACTTTGCCTTGACTTCCTGGGAAGAATGGCAGGAGAAAAAGGAAATAAATAAAATAAATATATTATTACATTTATAGACTGCATGTGCTGGTCAAATGTTTTCTCAGTCCAAACAGCCATTCAGTTTTATAAATACTCTCAATCAGCATGACAGACCGTATTAAACATTATTATTTAGCCAAACAATGTGGTGAGAAAGGGGATTAAAGAAGAATGCATCTTAATCCCCAGGACTAAATGAAAGAACAACATACCTCTTGGTACCTGGCGACTCCACCATTAACTGCTGCATCAATGACTCCATTCAAACACATTGTGAGGGGGTTAATATTCTGCATCTGTCGAGTCTGACATTGACTGATCAGTGTCCTCAGCTGTAGGTTTTTATTTTCTAGCACTTCAATAGCATTCTCCAGAGGGCTCATTTCCATCTGAAAACCGACAAAATCCATCCACAAATCTGCTTATTTGCCACCAGTTTATCAACTCATTTGCAAATGCCTATGCTCTGACAATCTCATCTCTGAGATTTTAGGAAACAACAAGAATTAATATTTTTTACTAAAGCAATGTTAAGAATCAACCCAGTTGCTAGTGATGTTCTGGCAACCTTGAGGATATGTAGAATATTGGATAAAGCCTTTGACCAAACTTATAAAAGACATTAAAGCTACTATTTAGTGTTTTTTATTACTATTATTATTATTATTATATTTTTTATTTTTACGAGAGCCAGTGTGGTGTAGTGGTTAGAGTGTTGGACCATGACCTGGGAGACCAGGGTTCGAATCCCCACACAGCCATGAAGTTCACTGGGTGACCTTGGGCCAGTCATTGCCTCTCAGCCTCAGAGGAAAGCAATGGTAAACCCCCTCTGAATACTGCTTACCATGAAAACCCTATTCATAGGGTCGCCATAAGTTGGAATTGACTTGACGGCAGTCCATTTCATTTTTCAATTATTTTTAAAAATATTTTATGATGACTTTTAGGGTAATAGTGGGCTCTCCAGTCATTGTGGCAGTCCAGCTCCCATCAGCCCCAACAAGCATTGTCAATGGTCAGGATGATAAGAGTTGTAGTACAAATACACTTTTTTAATGCACTTAGGCACATTTTTGAGCCAAGAACTATCTTACAAAATTCAGAAAAGTGGAATTGAAGGATAATTATTTGTATGTGTATTAGTTCACTAATTACAGATTAGGGTGGTTAATTTAAAAATACTCACCAAATAAAATTATCTCCCCTATCTAGCTGACCCTCCCTTTCTGGACACGAAAAGTAATGTAATTGTTAGAGTTACCCAACATTAATCATACTCAGAATAGACCCATTGATTTTATGACCACACAAATGGCTGTCTATAAACACCGAAGAAACCAGCTAATTCTTGATTGTTAGAAAACAGATTTCAGTGGGTCTACTCCGAGCATGACTAATCTAGGGTGGCACTTCCTTTTGGTCTATTTGACTTATTGGGTGAGCGTCATCAGTAGCTTGGGAAAAAAACAATAACAAATTTTCTAGCAATTCATAACGCTCAGAACCTCTGAGCAGTTAAAAAATACTTACGGCAAAGTTAGTTTTATATAGCCTTGCTTAAGTTCATATTGGATAGAATCATAGAATCATAGAATAGTAGAGTTGGAAGGGGCCTATAAGGCCATCAAGCCCAACCCCCTGCTCAGTGCAGGAATCCAAATCAAAGCATTCCCGACAGATGGCTGTCCAGCTGCCTCTTGAATGCCTCCAGTGTTGGAGAGCCCACTACCTCTCTAGGTAATTGGTTCCATTGTTGTAAGGCTCTAACAGTTAGGAAGTTTTTCCTGATGTCCAGTCGAAATCTGGCTTCCTGCAACTTGAGCCCATTATTCCGTGTCCTGCACTCTGGGATGATTGAGAAGAGATCCCGGCCCTCCTCTATGTGACAACCTTTCATGTACTTGAAGAATGCTATCATATCTCCCCTCAGTCTTCTCTTCTCCAGGCTAAACATGCCCAGTTCTTTCAGTCTCTCCTCATAGGGCTTGGTTTCTAGTCCCCTGATCATCCTTGTTGCCCTCCTCTGAACCTGTTCCAGTTTGTCTGCATCCTTCTTGAAGTGCAGAGACCAGAACTGGATGCAGTATTCAAGATGAGGCCTAACCAGTGCTGAACAGAGGAGAACTAATACTTCACATGATTTGGAAACTATACTTCTGTTAATGCAGCCTAATATAGCATTTGCCTTTTTTGCAGCCACATCACACTGTTGACTCATATTCAGCTTGTGATCAATGACAATTCCAAGATCCTTCTCACATGTTGTATTTTGCTGGTTTAAAATTGTTTTCTTTTGTGTAAATTGATTATATGGGAGTATTGCTGAAAACACATACAAAACTTGCACAGACCAGACACAGACTGATACATTTATCACGAGAGTCCGTATGCAAAATTACTTCAGAATGAGATGAGGGAAAATTCAGTCCATACTCACCACTTCACGTTTTTCAACTTCAAACCAACGGGAAATTCCAGGCAAACTCTGAACCAAGATCAGTGTGGTTCTCTCCACCCACAAACTCTGAAACAAAGAAATATAAATTACACAGCAATCCAAATCCCTTATCCGCTGTGCTGGAGGGAATTTGGATGATGTGGAAGTGTCCTTCTACCTATCCTTGTCTGAATCCCCTGGCCTTCACTGCTGGGGGGGGCACTGGCAAGGAGCACCCCAGTGTGCCCCCAAGTGATAGTATCCCCATCAGCAATAGCTAGCAGAAACCCACAAAATTGAGTGAGAAAGTGGAACTGAGCCAGCACATATCTGCTGGATCCTGAGCTGGCCCTGCTGCCATCACCTTCTGCCCTGGCCAGCAAGAGCAGCAGGGCTGTGGATGCAGCAGTGGCTACACTCCTTCATTAAACTATGCTGCTGGCCAGGGGCTTGGATTGCTCTGTTATTAATTAGGTTGCCTCTTTTAGTGAGAAGCAACACTGCATGCTACTTTTAATCACATTCAAATTGCCACTACATGGCATATTTTCCCACTTTGAGGTTACACAGTATAGCAGACGTACATAGAGAAAGTAGCATCCTAACTTCCTTTGTAAGTTAGGTCCAACTATATGACAAAAGAAAAATGTGCAGTTATTTTCAAGTTAATTCAGACAAATATTATGCCAGAAGCTCAGCTGAGAAGCAGTATAGGAAAGTAGTATAAAACAAGGCTCTTGCTTCTCATACTAAGTAGAATGTGAAAATAGTGCTTAGAGTATTGCACTAGGACCTGGGAAACCAGGGATCAAATCCTCATTTGGTCATAAAACTTGGCCAGGAGTCAAATCCTCATTTGGTCATGAAGATCACTGGGTGCTCTTGGGCCAGTCACCAACTCTCAACCTAACCTACCTAACAGGTTTGTTGTGAGGATGATACAGAGAGGGGGAGAGCCACATACACCACCTTGAGAGAAAAGGTGGGAAATGCAATAATAATGTGAGGGTGATGAAGCAGCTGCAGAGACGGGCGTTCCAGAAGGGGATGAGGACTAGTCTAGGAAGATTTTTGATGCAGACTGCCAGTATCAAAGGACAAAGAGGCTGAGAGGTCAAGGCTGCTGGGTGGGGATGAACAGCTTCTGTGACTGTGAGACACCTGCTACATATAAGCAACCCAGCAGTCAAAGGGAGAGCGAGCGAGCTGGAGAGATAAGACTGCAACAAAGGTAAGGAATTTGGGAGGTAAGGCTTGAGTAGAAGCCTCTGAGATGGGGGACAGTTAAGGGTAATGAGCTTGTATCTGGGGACCAGCACAAGAGGGACAAATTAAGAAGATAACAGGAGGTTTTGTTTTTGGTTGACAAGGAGCCTGGGCAGGAAAACAGACATTGGCTTGGTTTGAAGGGGAAGCCACATGATGAAAAGCCATTGTTACCCCTGAAGTAAGGGAATCCTGCTGAATTCTGAGGGCACCCGGTAAATCATAACAAACAAATAAATAATAGTGTCTTTGGAAGTGTGTAGGAGAGAATATTCAATGTTATCTGACCTCCACTTGATATCAGCAGTAGACGTAAGCCAATAAACATAATAGGAAGCTTATCACCTTTATGAGTGAGAATCTCACTACAGCTGGATCCAGAAAAGCTATACAACTAGTTCTGCACACCAAGTGGGCTCTGAATGTATATTTCGTGAATAGCACACACACACATGCATGCACACACCTTGCCATCTAGCAAGCTGCTTTTGAAAGAGAGGACATTTTCAAAAGGCAATTGTTAATGTAATGGACGTAAACAGAAGTTTTAAAACAAGCTAAAATAGCTACGAATCCCTTCTTCATCCACAATCTCCCCCCCCCTTCAACCCTCTTCCCTCCTAATAAGCATACCCATCTGGCCAAAAGGAACATCACATTTGGGGAAAATTTGGATAATGATAATGTACCGTTGCTACTCACCTGAAAGGTTGTTATTCTCCAATTGCTCCATCACTACAAGATCAGCTCTGAGTTCCTCCTCCCTTAGGATTGATAGTTTATTCTTCCTGCCTCGCTTGAGCAGGACCTAATGTCGCTGGTGCTCTTCTGGCCTTCTTAATGTGGTTTATGGTGTGGCTGATTAGGTCATGCTGCACCACTGCCACTGCACCACCAAGTGATTAAAAATGGCGGGCATAACTTTTTGCACCATAACGGGAGCTATCGGTGTGATCCATTTGGGCCTGCCACGCCCAATTGTCTATCAACTGCCAACTGATTAGTAGGTATGAACTAAACGAAAAGGCAGTTAATTATTAGGAACAATCAGAAAAAAACACAGATTCAGGAGAAAAACACAAGCTCTGAGGGGAAACATTATCCCACACAGAACCAGGAAACACTCCTAAGAATTCATCACACACACTAAAGAAGGGCACCAGCAAGATGAGGTCCTGTTCAAGTGAGGCGAGAAACACAAACTGTCACTCCAAGGGAAGGACAATTCAGAAGTGACCTTGGAGTGATGACGTTTTTCCCTGCTTTCAAGCTACTGGAGGATAACAACCAACTTGGTGGTGTCCTAGTGCCCACTCGAGGACCAGAAATTCAAAGACCGAAATAAAAAGAGAAAAGAGCAGAAAAATAAAATAAACAAAACCCCAGGTATCAAACATGAAATCAGTTGTTGGAAATTTCCTGGTAAACTAATTATTTAATTAAACTTGAAAGAGCTAAAGGAATATCTCCCTAATATTTTGAATTTTTTCCATACAGTCTCAATTAAAATTGGTAAGCCATTCTCAACCTTTGCAGAATTTGTGGTATGTTGCTGGACAACAACTTGTATCAGCCCCAGTCAGCATAGCCAATGGTCAGGAATTATTGGCAGTACAGTCCAGCAACTTCTGGGGAGTATAGTCCAGCAACAAAGGTTGAGAAAGGCTGAAATAGGCTATTCTTCCTTTCATAGTGGTGTCAATTAAATCTTAGATCCATTGCTCAGGCTCCAGACCTGAACTTCTACCACAGCAGGACTAACTATTTGGCCTGCAATTGCTGCACAGTACAAACCAATCTTTCTGGCATTTGTTTAGCCCCATATCTGTGGTATGTAACCTAAAAATACAGGTGCAGAGCATGAATTAAATGGCATATTAGGGCCCTGAGAATCTGTGCCAATACTTCATTCCAGAAAGGTTATATAGCCCAAGTGTCTACTGCTGAAAATAAAAATATCCACTGAGCATGCCCACCCCCAATGGAATGTATACAACTCTCCACAACATCATCTAGTTACTGTCATCTATTGTTCCTGTGAATAATTTCTTTAGATAAAATACATAAAAAACAAATCAAATGTTTTGCTGGCAAGAACTGAGAAAATATTATACCTTGAATTCATTGTCTTTGTCTTTGGCCCCTTTGTGGAATGGCCTATCATATCGGAATCGCCAGATGTGATTTACTTTATAAAAACTTTTTATATTATCTGGAATGCCTTCTCTCTGCAGGACCTCCTGGCTTTCTGGAATTGGTGTCACAGCATAGATTTGCAGATCTATGTGTAACACGTTAAGGACAAAGCTAGCTTAACACCAACAAAGATAAATGGATGACACTTTATACTAGAAGCAAGGAAGGAAAACTCTACTGCACAAATGATGGACAAAATCACCTGTTCAATTTGGAATAAGTTTAAACAAATGATATGCATTTGCCAATTCTTAAAAAAATGAATTTGGGGCCCCACTATGTCCCTGATGATGTCAAAGACCTTCCCCACAAGCCTTCCCTCACTCTCCAGTCTCTTAAAATGTACCTAATGACGTGGGAAATTCTCAGAATGGGAAGATTTGCAGTGGGTCTTGCATTAGGCCTTGGTGTTTTGGAACTATCAGGAACTGCTGAACATTCCCACAGATTCATTAAATGAGTGACTAAAATGGAATAATGTATATATATAGTAAACCAAGTCTGGCTTTCTGTCATTAAGTAATTATAGAAACTCTGGAATTCTTCATAATCTAGTTCACAAGCAATATAGTGCAAGATAATCACCACAGCGTGTTCCAGTTTTGTAAAAGCTTCATTAGGTTGTACAATCAATGCCATCATGGATTTTCAAATATACCAACACAAGAGGGACAACAAAATATTGCAGCATGGAATACTTCTGTTTAGTGTGCAAGCCAACCAGTCATGCCTTCTTTCAAGATATGCCATTCCATTCCCCTCCCTTTTGATCATTCTGTGGCCACTGGGAAACTTGGGAGGGTGCCCCCTTAGTTTTTTTCATCTAAAGTTTTTTTTTTCTACTGTAAACTTGAGGTTCTCCTAATCATGTCAATACATCTCTCTTGTTTCTTAGTAGCTCCGTCTTGGCAAGATGGCCATCATAACTCAAAAAAGTATACTACAGCTCTACCAGTGCAAACAGTTTTTCTTTAAAAATAACATTGAAAGAATAAAAGCATACACAATAATGAATTTAGTTGATTTTCATTATTAGTGTATGTGATCTTATTATTTGTCATAGGTTTTTTAAAAGGAAAACTTCTATTTGCCATTTGCCCACAACTTTGCCATATTTTCTTTCTGTTCCAGGTATATAAAGAGGAGGGGCTGCCTGAGGCAGTGCCGCAGCATGTGCCTTGGTGTGGCACAAAGTGCTCCACTAAGTGTGCACTTAAGAGGTGCACTTGGGAGTTGTCTTGGAGTCAATTTGGAATCCTTTTTCTGCCAAGACAAATCATTGCTACACCCTGCAAATGCTGGAGAGAGATGGGTAAACTGATAGGTTATTGGGATTGAAAGCCTCCCCCTTTTGTAAAGTGACAGCTAGATACTTGAATACTTTTTGGTACTTTTGGGAAAGAGATGAGGAAGGTCATTGCCTACTATGTTGGGAAAAGTTGTTTCTATACCCCCAAGGTGAGAGCCTGTTGGGGATAATTTCTTTCCCCTTGAATGAGAAACAAGGGGGAGCACTTGGTACGAATGTTTTTGTGCGTGCGTGCCCGAGGGTTTATTTAGATTTGACTGGTTCTCATGGTGTGGACATGTGTGTTGTTTTTAGGATGTGAGACTGAATTATGTGAGTGCTTGCAGAGTGAGATTTGAGGTGAGGTGTGCTAAAAATAAGTTTGAGTGCATTGGTTTAGAATGTTGATATGTTTGATTAATGTGTGTTGATCTTGTAACGGTGAGCTTCAGCAAACTGCATGATATCTATTTCCTATTGTATTTAGATGAAGTTCTATTATAAATGGGGCTGGCAGTTTTAATTGTTTTACTTTTTGTATATATAGCAATTAAGAAATGAGCTGATTTTCTTTTGTCTAATCTATTGTGTTTAAAAATAAGGTTGATTTTTTAATTGATTTTTATTATTTTTTCTTGAAGGCTAGGGGATATTTTGTTCAGTCTACTGTTTGTTATGTTTTTTCTTGTATTTTTTGTAATTCATTTTTATATGCAATGTTTATACTAAACGTTGATACTAAAGAGTATGTTCCGTTAGTTGTATTTTATAGATTGTGGATAGTAGGGTTTTTTATATTTGCTGTTTAAAATGCTTAAACGTATGTTGTAGACCACTTAGTTTTATTTAAATATAAGTGGTATATAAGTTGTCTAAATAAATGTATAAATAAATGTATAAATGTATAAATAAATAAATAAATAAATAAAATATTTGCACTGGTAGAGCTGAAATGGATTTTGGGGGGTATTCCATTAATTTCAACCGTGCTACAAGTGCAATTGTGTGTGTATGAGTGCGTTAAGGTATGCATACTCTACTGTCAACAAAGTGGATACACTGTGCTTCTGCTTGAAATATTGTTTCATCAGGCTGATTGGCATGTTGCATAGCAATGGCATGTGGGAACTCATTTAGCATCCGCTGTTGAAAAGCCTCCAGGCGCTCATAGTCATGCCCTCGGCAAACAAATTCTTTGTTCTGGGAAGAAAAAAAGCAAAGCAAAGTAGATTACATGAAAATGGCAAAAAGGAGAAGGAGGAGACCAGTGACCAGTAAGATACTTCAGAAAGCTGTTTTCTGATGTTGTATGCTCTTTTTACACACATACACAAATCAGAAATCAAAATACTGAAAGCACTTTTCTCAAAAGCAAACTCAAATCAAATCAAACTGTTTTCATTAGGTCATATTCAAGAGGCTTCATAATTTCCAATATTCCATTCCTTTTGTCATGCTTCGTATATTTTGTATTGCTGCGTATGGTTGCTATATGAGAGAACAATTCTTAAAAATAAAGATTATTTTAAAAAGAGAATGATATTCATATTTATAGAACATAATAATTTACACAGGAAAGCATAAAAGTTGGCAATAAAGATGAAAATAACAGGAAAATATCCAGAACTGGTGTAAAGATGGGAAGGACCAAAACTCAGTGGAAGAACAGAAGGTCCCAGGTTCAATCCCTGGCAACTCCAGGTAGGAAGCCCTCATATCTTTAAAGCAAAACATGCGAGGCAGCAGTGGAGACACAAAGAGGGCTGGTTATAATACCATGCAGGTATGGTCAAATTCCATAAGGGGTTTTCCTAAGCATCCAGTGGTTGGGCATCTGCACAATGCTGAATTCAGACATCACCCCCTGCTTCTACCATAGATTCATCACTTTGCTGGTACAGAAGTGGACAACCTCTTTTCCCTCAGATACCACTCACTGGTGGCAGCCTGTTCCAATACCTTTCTAGCCATTGTGCCAGCTCACCAAGGATGTTCATGGGTGGGGGGAACCCCCCCAAATTCTAAATGTAATAGTGGGTGGAGTGGGTTGCTAATGACCTGTAGCAATAATTCATAGACCTCCCCTCCCACCAAAATATTTTTTCAGATAGTCTTGCCAGCCAGCATCGGTGCGACTCGGGAAGCCTAATGCCTCATTAATTGCTCAGTAGTTGTGCTACTGCTGCTAAAAGATCTCTTTCCATTCCAGTTTCCTGCATCTCAGATCAGAAATGCTCCAATTATATGAGAACCTCACCATTTCTATATATGGCATCTTTTTCCTATATTCAGTGTCTTGTAAATAATATATGCCTTTGGCATTTTCTTTTATATTTTTCTTGCAGCAAAACTATTCACTGGGTTTCCCCTCCATACATCTTTATAGTGGTTGTCTATGATTTGATGATACAATTCTCTTGAAAGCAACCAGACACAAACAATTATGAACTTGACAATTGACAACTGTGCAGAATTCTGATTATTTACAATCAAACCACTTCATGTTGCTATGGGAGCAGAAAAGATTCCTTGAAGGAGATATAAATACCACACCACAGTAAACCTTATATTCCTGGAATAGTTTACAAAAGGATTCATTAATGGGCATTGATCTAAAAAGTTTGGATTTGAGGAACCAGAATGATCCTGTAAATTACTGCAGATGAAATCTCTATGTAAAATTATTACTATCATCATTCCTTTATTTATTCAACACGGCACACCTCAAGCATCCCAAGCCAATGAACATTGATATGACTGAATACACAAAAATACATAAAATAAAATACAAAATGACTAAACGCAATTGTGCATAAATATTCAAAATTTAAACACTCAAATTACTAGTCTACTACAGTATGATCCATTATTTAAACAACCAGCTAACAAAACAACAAAAAGTGACAGCAGCAGAATTTTTTTTGATAATCATATGTCTGGGAGTAAATAAAAGTCTTAGCCTGGCATCAAAAAGATGACAATGTTTGCACCAGGCAGGCTATGCTGGGGAAAGCACTCCACACTCAGGGGCCTGCTATTCAAAAGACCGTATCTTCTGTAGCTACACGCTGCATTTTTGCTGGAGAGGGCAGTTGGAGGAGGGCCCTGATGATGACCTGAGGATCCAGGTAAATTCATCTGGGGAGAAACATTCTAGAGGGAGCCTGAGCCATGTAAGGCTTTATAGGTCAAAAACAGCACTTTGGATTGTGACCAGAAATACATCGAAAGACAGTGCAGTCATGCCAGAACTGGTGATATATGTTCAAACCATCTGGTCCCCATTAACAACTGGGCCACAGAATGATGATGCTTTAGTTGCATTTGAGTTTCTAATTGGCTTTCTATCTCAAGTTATTGTGACCCAAATTCTTTTAACATCTATGCTTTTTATCAACTGATTAATGGAGGTGGTAATAAAGGTAAATACCTCGACAAAATCAAATGTCTTCCAAGACAACTCCTAAAAGAAGAATGCGTCACAAGTCGAGTAAGTATAAAAATACATTCCATTGCACTCACTGAGCAATATGGGGACCCCCAACCTTCAGTGGAAATACCCATAGCTTTGTTTCATATGAAGTATGGTGGGAGGACCGAGACAGCAGCCTGCACAAAGTGGACAGGTGGGATGCAGATTGCATGCTCACTTTTTTTTTTCATGAGGGTTTTCCTCAGAAACAAAATAGAGGAGAGACATAGGTTAAATGAAACACAAGGCTGGGACTTCTTTGACCCAGAAGTTCCCATCAATGACCTGAATATGCACATATAATCTCTATGCATTTGAATGGGAAGACATAATGAATCAGGGCCAACCGTATCAAGCAGCAAGGTGAAGCAGCTGCTTTAAGTGAAGGCAGATTCCTTCACTATACTGTTTTTGCTGCCTGCGAAAAATGTTTTTAAGCAAGCCTACATAGATGAGTAAATCTGACATGATTTTCAATATGTAGTTTTATTTTATAAAGTATACATATATTTTTTTAAAAAGTACTGATTTTATTTCTATTTTCGAAACAATAGGCTAACTTGTTTTTAACATCTGGTTTTTTAATGTATATTTTATGTAAACCACTTAGAGTTTGGTGATTAAGCAGTATATAAATCATGTTAACTAAAATAAATAAATTTGGGGAGGGGTAGATAAAAGCATGCATTTATGTTTGACTGGTGCAACAAGACAAGCGTTGGCCTTAAAGCAGAGTGGGAGCCTTATTTGGTGCTCTGCTTTAGGCAGCAAATGCCCTGGATGATGCTGTCATGAATGAAGGCCTTAGTGCAAACATAAGTAGACACTATCTGTACTCACTCTTAAAAAAAAAGGAAATTTTTTCCCATAAAATCCTACTCGGAAAAACTCTGGCTCCAAACGCTGTTGATCCATAATTTTATCGTACAAAGAGGCTTCCATCACCTGTGTAGGATTGAATAAAGATTGGGATAAAAATAAGCAAATCAAATAAGCAAGACTGATTGTTAAAACTTGAACTAGATCAAAGAGATCTTCTCCAGCCCATTGAAGACACTCAAGTGCATTTACTCAATGTACAATCAGATTTATACAGGCAACAGGAGAGAATGAATGTGTCTTTAGAATTAACGTAATGACATTGCATGATGATCATGGTTTGATGTTCAGAGATTTGTCAGACTAAATATGATCAGTGTAGAAGACAGTATTGAACTGAAGTTTAAAAACTCCACTAGAGTGCCCATACAGACCAGCACTGAAGCCAATGAGGCTTTGCAAATGCAAAGCACAATTTTCTCTGTCCATAGCACAACCTTTCTTCATTTGAATTTCTCTCTCTGCAACCCAGTCCAGTCTAGGGCTGTAGGCTGTTGCCAGGATTGTAAGTTAGATGTGAGAATTTGGGCATGTCCAGTAGGATTTTTGACTCCCCCCACCCTTTTATGATATGGAATAGGTCAGCTGATCAATCTGCTGGTGACAATGTTGCTTTTAGTAGAAACAAAAAAGCAGTGACACAGAAGGCAATACATTATCTCAACAGCTACAGAAGCTATGCCTTTTACAATTCAAATATTTATTTTTATTTTTTATTTTATTTAATTCAACTTTTATACTGCCCATAGCAAAGCTCTCTGGGCGGTGTACATCAAATAAAAACACATCACATATAATTTAAAAACCAACTGGTCATCAAATAAATGTTCTTTATATACAACTAATACAGCAACCATTGTTTGGTTTCCCAGACAAGAGTAATAATGCATATAATGGTTAGCAGAGCATCCTATATATATATGTCTACTGAGAAGTAAGTCCCATTAAGTTCAGTAGGACCAGGTAAGTGGATATAGGATTGCAGCCTCGATATAGTATAGAAGGTATATAGCATTCACTGGAAATGTGGAGTATGAAAACAATAGCACATTGGAACCAATTGTAAATGGCTTTAAAATAACATAAATATGGGGGGCAGGGTGTCTCTGTTTCAGTTTTTGGGGGACAACCTGACCAATCCAAACAGGTATCAGAATAGCAAATGTAGCTTTTCCATTTATTTGTTCTTTCTATGTACAGCCTTGCAGAGCTGGGTTTACTAGATTGTTGTTGCTTGTGTAAAAAGATAAAATCACATAAAATTAAATATTGGCATCACAGCTTTAATTGCAGTTTCAGTGGGAAAATTAAATTTTGTCTTGCTGACTTAACAAAATCCAGCTTTAAAATGATTCTTAATGACCAAAACCCATCCATCCCCATTACCCGCATCTTGCTGAGGTTCCTGTAGTCATAATAGCTTTCGTACTGCTCAGCTATCTTCCTGCATAAGATAATGCCATTCTCCCAGCACTGCAGAAAAACAAGAAAGAGGAATGTTCAACACAGAGAAGAATCTAAATGATTTTTAGTTGTTTCAAACAGATTGTCTCCAGTTGGCAGTACAATCTAACATTAACCAGCACTTTCAGACAACATTAACCAACAGGCAGAGAACAGCTGTTTATGAGAACTGACAAGATGGTATTAAAGCCTCTTCCTTTTTGGAATAGCTGAACTGCACTCACAGGTACTGAGAGCACTTCACAATAGTGTCTACCTGTGCAAACTAAACCTGATTAATCACTGTGCATGTACTATGTTTCGCAATGCATGGCAAACTGAAGCAACCAGCCACATGAAAGGCCAGGAATCAATCCCACTTGAAATAGCATATATTTTTAAAATAGCATATTTAAAAACCTGTTAAACTCGAGCTGTTAAACTCGAGCTCCATCATTACTGCCACGGCTAGCTGTGGGAGAAAACTGTGTGTTTTCAGAAAATGGTGAGGTCCACATGCTACATTTAATCATAGCTTTGTGGGTTTTTTAATGGTTTATGTTGCAAAACCAGAGTGACCAGGCTTGTGATTTGTTTCTTGCCAAACAAAGCAGAAGTGAAGGGTTATTCTGAAGAGAAACAAATCATGAGCCTAGGTTCACACATTTTGACAAGCCAGCTCTGGCTTGTTCCTCTCACACACGTCAGAATCAGGAGTGGGGGAAACAGCAAAGTGCTCATGCCTGTTAAACCAAGTTCAGAAGTAACCAATACGGTGTCCTCCAAATGTTTTGTACTACAATTCCCATCATCTCCAAAATATTTGCCATGCTGCTGGGGCTGATAGGAGTTGTAGCCCATAACTTCTAGAGGGTACCACATTGGCTACCCCTGCCATAGCTTATTTTAAACCATGTTTTGTGTGTGAGCTTGGCTATTCTCTGATCTATGCACAGTACGAATTTGGTGGCATAGCCAGTGCTTCATGGCCAGTTTGCATGCTTCTATGGAACCTAGGAAACAGGACTCTTCTTTTTTTTACAGAATGACATAATAAAAACTAAATGTTCAATGAAAATATAGTCAATAAATTAAATATATATTTAAAAACCCATTCATGCCATTGTGAATATGCAAGCTTTTAACCCGTGTCAGCCTACAATAGAAAAAAGTAACCAATTTTCAGCTGTACAGAATGGCCAAGATGCTGGCTAATGCATACACAGTCACTTTAAGCAAATGGTGACCTAACTAAAAAGATTGAATACCGCTAACAGAATCAATGAGTCATAGTAGCTACAAATCTGGAACCAAAGATTCATCACCTTTGTTCTACTAGGCAGCTTCCCCATATTTAAAATATCTGTGTAAAATAAGATAAAAACTAGGTGTGCACTGAAATGTTCTAAGGATTTGATTAATTATTATAGAATGATAGCATTGGAAAGGATCTTGGAGGTCAACTTGTCCAATCCCCTATTCAGTGTAGGCTTCCATAATGTAGGATGCAACTACAGCATCCCTGACAAATGCCTGTCCAACCCCTAAATAAATATCTCCAACAAAGATGTTTAAGAGGCATAACCATGTCCAACCTCAGATTTCATATAAGAAAGTAAAAAATGACAACTCACTTTGCATAGTAAAGTGCTATATAATAAATTCCCAGCAGAAAAGGTAGACTACAATCATAATTAAGAACCAATTGGTTAAAAAAAATTACTACCAAAATGTGGCAGCCAAACCCACTTACTTTTCCCCTATCAAAGTCCTGGATGATAGTGAGATGAAGGTATTCTTTGCGTTGCCACTCTGTCTGCATGGGATAGTTCAGAAATTCTCTCAGTGGCCGGTCTGACCATTCCAACAGTTCATCATATAGCAATAATGTATAGGCAGCCTCTATTGTGTGTTAGAAATAAACAAGAAGCAAATTTAGTGTAGACAGTTCAATAAAAGGGAAAATTCAAATTTCTGTTCTTGGATTTTCCAAGGTTGGGCAGTCTTGAACAACTGAGAAATGCCTCCTCTGGTAACAAGGCAGAGCCACTGTCAAAGAAACGATGCCTTCAGGGGAGGGATTTCCCCTCATTCCCCAGACCCCAAAAGACCCTCTACTCTACAACTACATACAAAATATACTACATGATTTCAGTCTTTTTCTTTTCTTTTTTTACACATACAAACATGGAGGGAAAAAGACACCCAAACAAGAACCAGATGCGAAAGGACATGATTCTCAACTCAAATTATCTGTTTTCAAACTAACCATTCATACTAAAATAAAAGACAGAACTAGCTGCACACACATACACACCCCCAATATCCATGAAGATTTACCCAATCCAGAACCTCCAAGAATGGGAATTTACAGTGTCTATTTTTTTCTCTCCGAAGATTCCAGGATGAGGCAGTCTTGAACAATTGAGATGTAGACAAGCAGTGTATCCCACACACACACACACAGAGGCAGGAAATTCACTACTCCATTGAAGTTACTGTCTGCAAGATGCAGCTATCATAGCCCATATCTGCAGAAGGAAAAGTATCAATTCTGTAATGCCGGTCAAAGGTATTTAAGGACTTCAAAATAGCCAGCATGCACAATGGACAAATGCCATCTATAGGCCCCTGGAGCAGTCATTCCTCTCAGAGAATGACCATGACTCCAGTCAGAGGTTCCTTACCCCCTGCCCTATAGGCCCTTGTTCAGCAACGCTTCAGTTATCTAGCAATGGTGGAAACAAAAGCTCTGCTGCCCAACAATACAGGACTCCAATTTCCTACTGTCCTTGTTTCTAGAAATGTAAAACCTAAGGGCTCTTCACATCCAGAGTAGTATACCACTTTCTTTTAATTTTATGAATAAAAACTGCATCTGTTTTCAGAACCATCTTATCCTGATGAAAAATGCATAATTCTTTTTTAATCAAAAGGTATACAGCTCTGAAGCTCTGTGGACCAAGATGATCCCCACCAATCAGATTGTCTTATAGAGTTGTTCCTTAAATTGACATGTAGCCATAGGTTCAAAAGATGGCTTTGTCAAAATCACAACATTCAAATCCCACATGGGAAATCTATGCACTCTGTGTAAGCAAGTTAATAAAATATGCTCTTTTTAGTTATTTGGCTACCTGAGGGTTACGGAATAGAGGTTCTCCCCTTCTGTACACCATAATTCCAGCAATGGTCATCATGTGCAGCTTCAGTATACTTGTGCTCAAACCTCTGGCTAACCCCGTTTGGAGAAATTCCAGAAAAGCCAGAGCTGATATTTTCAGCAGATCCAGTCCTCTATCCTTACATCAACATGAAAGGGTTTGCCAAGAGCTGTTATAACAGAGATTATGAGCACACAAAGTGGTTTCTATGACCATGGGCAGTATCCCATGGCTAAGAGTTGCCACCGCTCAATCTCCAAGCAATGAACTGAAGATGTGCCAGTTGAGGGTCAATCACTGGTCTTTGTGACAGCAGATTCCTTCACAGAAGAATATGCCAGTGCAGGTGAATCAACGTCTAAATAATGTATAGAAATCACTCTCCTTTCAGCCAGAAGGATAACCTCTCCTGGAAATTCTTGAATCTTTTGGATGAGCCTGGAAATCAGACATGCTGGACGAAATGCATATAATAGGTCAGTCTTCGCCTAGGTCATCCATGCTGAGGAACAGTGGAACCAAGGAGCCTGGTGGTTCACCTTCATTGTAAACAGTTCCATCTGGGGATCTCAGATCTGCTCCAGATTCACTGGACCATGGCTGGATAAAGCTTCCACTCCATCTTGTTCCCTGAGTGATGACTGAGCCAGTCCACAGTATGCTGGCTATATGCATCACTTTAAATGATAATGAATGCTCTTCTGCCCATATGAACATCTTGTGAGCTATTGAGTTTTTGCTAACATGTCCATATGAATCAGGATGTCCCCCTTCTTGATAAGAGGCCAGAACACATGGAATGCTAGGTATGTAGTTAGGAGCAAGCAGCAGTTGGTATTTTTCAACATGTCTTCTATCAACCAGTTACCCATAGCTATCTGTGACTATACGTAGACTCCCCTGTGTGGTACTATTTCCTTGACAACAGTCTTATCTGTTTGCCAGAGGAGGCACTTCCCAATTGTTCAAGACTGTCCCATCTTGGAACCTCCAGGGGAGAATACTCTTAGAGTAAATGTTACCAATTAATTTACTGCTTTGTATTTAAGAATACATATAGATACATATAGATGTTCATACATGTGTTCCTGTAAGTGTCCTTACAGGAATGCCATAGCAATCTCCTATATAAATCCTGAAATACATACTACAAAATGAAAAAAGTAATCCCCCTACCTTCCATTTTCTATGATGTAGAAGACAAATAACACAAAGTCCCATACCCCCCCAAATGTTGGACAATGAAGAAGTTATTAATTTACAAAAAATCTAAATTGCCTTTCAGAGAACAATCTCCCTCCTAAGGCACTCTACAGAATTCCAGAAAAACAACAGAATAATAAATAAAATCATCAAACTGAAAACACATTTCATCCCTTAAAAATGAACAAGATCAATTAATCTATAGCAGAGTGATTAATAAAATGCAGATATAAATAGAAATTACTTAGATTTAAAAAAAATAGATAATGCTATAATGCTGTAGTCAAATAACATTTCCAATGGGACAGAGTTCCACAGATAAGAGGTCACCACCAAAAAACCCTGCCCCTGGTACCCAACAGTCTGGAGTCTCTCATCAACAGGCAAGAGGGTAGAGCCTTAGGATTTTATTTGAAGTGAAGCAGGCTCATATGGAGGCACATAATCCTGCAGATAACCTTGGCCTAAACCAGCAGTTTAAACTGCGCCTGGAAACAGATAGACAGCCCGTGTAACTGGAACAGAATTGGTGTAATGTCAGAAGTGTTTTAATTGGCTATCTGAGTATTATACAGCCACAAGAGTGGCTGTATGCTATAGCAAGTGCGGATTTTTTGCATTCCGCAATGTTAAATTGAAAATACCCCCATGCCATTCTGATCCTTCCCATAAGATCATTTCAAAACAAAACCTTACAAAACTTATAGTCCTGAACTCAGAAATGCTTGCTTAACAACCCTGTCAATTTTCATGGAAATACACAAAACAGTCAGAGAGAATAGACAGTTCAAAGTGTAAAAAGAGAGGGAAAAAACCCAGAGCCCTTTTGGACTGTTTTCTCTGAGAGTTCTCATAATTTGTTGAAATTCATTAAAAATCAGCCATGTTCACAGAGTACCTGTAATCCTAATACAGTAGGGCCCCGCTTATACGGCGCGTTAGGGACCAGGCCCCCGCCGTAAAGCGGAAATCTCCGTAAAGCGGAACCCACAGACTATAATGGGGCCATTGTGCGAAAATGACGTGAAAATGTCGCAAAATGCCACAAAATTGGCTTTAAAAAGGGGGATTTTCCGCCACCGCATTAGCTGAACACCGGAACGCAAAGTGCTACTAAGCGGGGCCCTACTGTACTGACCTTGCCCCATACTCTGACCTTCATCTTCTGCAGTTTAAAAGTTAAAAAAATGCCTGGCTGGTTTTTAATTAATTTAATAAATTTTGGCTGGGACCCTATGATAAGCCCGGGCATGCTCAGTAAGATCCAACTGTCAGTGTTCTAAAAGCCAGACTCACAGCTGCTGGGCTTGCCGAATCAGGGGGCCACACCCACACCAGACTTTGATTTCACTTGAGACAGTCATGGCTTCCCTCAGGGAATCCTGGGAAGTGTAGCTTGTGCAGGGTGTTGAGAGGAGACTCCTGTTCCACTGAGAGAGCTTCAGTGGCTAGACTGGTTTAACAGTCAGCCACTCTGATTGAAGCCTGCGAGGGGATCAGGGCATCTCCTAGCAACTCTCAGCACCCTTCACTAACAACACTTCCCAGGATTCTTTGAGAGAAGCCATGACTGTCCAAAGTGAAATAAAGGCCTGGCGTGGATGTGGCCAGGGGCAGCTTTGGTTTATATTTGGGTGGGAGGCTACATGTGCCTGCTGTAGAATAAAAAGGTGGGGGAAAGGCTGAAAAACAGTGATACTGTTCACAATGTTTTCCTTTGGGAAAGAAAAGGGGCTTCCCCTCTGCCCAGTGCCCACCCACCCAATCTCCTCCGGTCCTCTCCCTGCCCCTCCCACAGGTCAGTGTTGGACTACAACCTGGGAGAACAGGGTTCGAATCCCCACACAGCCATGAAGCTCACTGGGTGACCTTGGGCCAGTCACTGCCTCTCAGCCTCAGAGGAAGGCAATGGTAAAACCACCTCTGAATACCATTTTCCATGAAAGTTCTAATTCATATGGTCAACATAAGTCAGGATTGACTTGAAGGCAGTCCATATCCATTTTCAAACATGATTGCACAGAAATAAATCCCACTGAACTCAAAAAGTATGCAACTGATCAAACCCACCCTCCCTTCCCCTCCCTCCTATCCCCTCCCTCTTGCCCCTTCCCTCCCCCTTCCTTTGCCCCTCCCTCCCCATCCCCCTCCAATCCCTCCTTCCCCTTCCCCCTCCTCTTCCTCATCCCCATGGTCAGTTTTACCTATCTTAAGCATGATTGCACAGAAGTAAATGCCATTGAACTCTATAAGCATGCAAATGATCAAACCTGCCCTCCCCTCCCCCTTCCTTTGTCCCCCTCCAATATGCTCCTTCCCCCTCCCCCTCCTCCTCCCCATGGTCAGTTTTACCTATCCTAACCATGATTGGAGTAAATCCCACTGAACTCAACAAGCACGTAAATGATCAGACCTGCTTTTCCCCTCCTTCCCCTCTCCTCTCCCTTCCTCCTCCCCTCCTCTATTCCTTCTTTCTCCTCCCCTGCCCACTCCAGCCCTCCCTCCCTCCCCCCAGTCAATTTTACCTATCCTAAGTATGATTGTACGGGAGTAAATCGCACTGAATTCAATAAACATGCAAATGATCAAACCAGTCCTTCTCCTCCCCTCCCCTTCCTGCCTACTCCCATCCCCCTTCTCCCATCTGCCCTTCCTCCCCTCCATCCTCCTCCTCCCCCTCCTCCTCCCCTCCCCATCCCCTGTGGTCAGTTTCACCTATCCTAAGCATGATTGCAGGGAGTAAATCCCACTGAACTCAATAAGCATGCAAATGACCAAGCAAACTTGGACAGGATCCCATTTCTTACCTCCCAGATTAAAAAGCAGGGAAATTCACTAATAGGCAAAAAACCTTGCGGTTTAAGAACATACCCCTATAGCCCACAGATATTTCTATCAAACTTTAAAAAGCAGGGAAATTGCACAGCTATAGTGAATGCACCAGGGGAGCTGGAGACCTGACCTCCTCTCTAAGATACTGGACTGCCCTACAAATGCGTCAAAATACAAACACAATTTGGGTTGGTCTTTCACAGTCCAATCCACTTCCTGTGTAGCTTGGAAGAATTTGGTAACATATGCCTCTGAGCATATGGTCTGTGGTGGCAACACCTGCAATCAGCCCAAAGAATAGAAAGAAGACATGTGCTGTGCTGATCTTGTTTTAGCAGGAAGGAAGCAACATTAAGACAGCTGATATAGTTCAGATGGTCACTTTAAATATGTCTGATTTACTTTGCAATTTTAGTGAGGTTTCCTATAGGAAATCATTTTCTTTTGATTCTGTTTCTGTGAAGATGTGAAGTACAGCAACACTTTGCAAAATTTACACTAAAAAAACTCCAAACATAATTGTGGATTTATTTATTTATTACATTTGTATACCGCCCGATAGCCGAAGCTCTCTGGACAGTTTACAACAAATAATGGCACTGACTTCTGCAAAATAGTCTCCAGTAGACCTCAGAAGTCTCTCAATTTGCACAAGATAAAACAGTGGGAGGTGAAATATATTCTAGCAAAATTCTAGGTGTGCTCTATGTTTTTAATTGACTGTGCCCACCTTGCCTTAAATAAAGTGGTTTAAACATAGCAGGCTGAAAACATGCATCCTCTTTTTTTCCAACAGCTAGAGCCATTGCTGAAGTAGCAACATATTGTAATCAGTCTGATTTTACATCAAACTGCAGTTTCAGATTCAACTTTTAATGCACCCAAAATAGAAATAGAACATAACCTCCAATTTGAAACACAAAAGGCTGTCTTCACCATCATATGACATTGACCAATAAAAAGGATTTGAAATTAATAAAATAAATTTGACACAGATTTCTAGGATGAATAATGAGGGAAATAAACTTTTCTAGTTTAGATTCTCTGTAGAAACATTAGTAACACAGGAAAGAAGCAAAGTAAGAAGAACACCAACACACATAGAAAAATATAATTCTCTATCTTTGAAGATGGCAGGTGTTGCCACCACTCACCATATGTTCAGAGGCACATGTTACCAAATTCTTCCAAGCTACACAGCAAGTGGATTGGACTGTGAAAGACCAACCCAAATGGTGTTTGCATTTTGACAAATTTGTAGGGCACTACAATATCTCAGAGAGGAGGTCAGGTCTCCTGCTCCCCTGGTGCATTCACTATAGCTGCACAATTTCCCTGCTTTTTAAAGTTTGATAGAAATATCTGTTGGCTATAGGTATGTTCTTAAACCGCAAAGGTTTTTTGCCTATTAGTGAAAACTTATTGGTTTGCCTCCATTAAAAGCACAACGTCCAGGAACACCAATATTCTGTCTACCTGACTTTTCAGGAACAGCGCAGGCCATACATCTCTATCCAGATCAGCAGATTTTCCAACCCACTGGATTTTTGTCTTGTCAGCATTATTACTCTTCTAAACATACACTAGGCAGTTATATAAATCCCCTTCTATGCAAAGAAACCTCACAGGAGTAAATCATGCTATACATAGAAGATCAGAAAACATTTATAAGAAATAAGTGTAAATAATGATCAGGTCTTATAAGGGGGTAACACCAGCACACTCTAGGTCAGTGTTTCTCAAACTTTTTCCTCCACAGACCACTTGAAAATTGCTGATCATCTTGGCAGACCACTTCATTATTTTTCTACAATTATAGCAATTGTAATGCAATGTATGAGGTGCAATATGCTTTTTAATTGCATTTTATAGCTTCTTTTATTTTCTATATTGTATTTTATTATATTACAATTTGCATTCCATAGAATCCAAATTGTAATACACTGAAATACAATACAGGAAAGAAAAGAAGCAGTAAAAATCAATATGAATATTTAATACAGATGCCACGGATCACCTGAATGAAGGTCTCAGACCACAGTTTGGGAACCCCTGCTCTAGGTCAAGTGTATCAAGCACTGCCACTGTTTAAATGCTGTTAATTTCAGTCACATAATTTCATAGCCCTTGAAAACACATAGATGATGCTTAGCAACCCAATTTGCAATTGTCACCAAGGAGCAGTATTGGCTGCCAGCTGTTCGAGGGAAGATTTAAACCTGACATTAAAAGGAACAGGTTTTGCCAAGAATTATTGGCACATAAAATCAGCCAGGAAAAAAGCAGATATAATGAGGCAAAGCTAGTAGCATTTATTAATTCTAGCCTTATCATTTCTGTCCAAAAAAAATACTTATACAGTAACCTTGACATGAAAAGTAACATATTTTCATTCCAGGGAGCAGCAGGAGCACATTCTCAATATCCAGGATGCTCATATGCAATGCCACTCCTAAACTGGGATCATTTATCCTCAATTTCCATTTGTTGAAACACATTAACCCAAAAGCTACCTCTGCCAAGGAGAAGATATTCAATTTCCAGGGAATATTAAAGAGGCCTGTACACGTCCATTACACAGGCCTCAGAGTGTATAAAGCATTCCTGTTAACTATATACCTTGCAGATTGACCGCAATGGACAGTTCAGATGCAAGATTCCCAGTACTTCACACGATGGTTTGAAGCATGGGGAACATGCCACGACTTCCCTCCAACCTGTATCTCCTCCACCCCTTCAATTCCATCCCTTGTTTGAACAAATCATAGGCAGCCCCTACCATTGCGTACAGTGATGCGACCACCCAGGCAGCTGATTTTGGATGTCATGAAAGGGCAGTGAATTGTTCATTGAAACAACAATTTCAATCCCTGGTTTGGAGGTAAATTCCTTCCCATCCTGCTGTCTCACTCTGTCTTGTCACATGGAGTTTTTCCCCCAGAAAGCACAATTGTCAACTTAAGACACAGGAGGGAATCTTCCACCTCTTTTTTCCAATAATATGCAATAATGTTTCCAAAGCTATATTTTACCCAGATTATTTGGTGGAAGACTTACCTGTAAAGTTTTGTGCTTTAAGGTGCAGATCATACAGTTTATGTATATAACGAATATACATCTCCTCCTTATTCAATTCTGTCTTATAAAAATTCTGGAATAAAAGGATGAGATGGTTACAAAAGACAATAGAGCAACATCTTATAAGCTTTTTAATCCATCTTTTTTTGTCTTGAAAATCGTTCCCTGTCAGATATCAGAAAACCTTGGCTTTCAGTTAGCAAGTGGGAGAGGGAAATCAGAAAAACTTGTTTTATGCACTGCTCTGATGAATCGTAAGCAATCATTTTTGATTTTTTTAGAACTAAACATACATGTTTTTATCTTTAAAGACAAAAATGTGTGATGGGAATCTTTGTAACAAAATAAATTAAAACACAGAATTAAGAATGTTGGGTGTTCGCAATGATGCTGTAAAAATGTTTTTAAAAGTAGTCATAGATTCTTACTGGTAATTACTTTCCATGGGCTTGTTTACCACTGCGTACTGAGTGAACTCTAGTTGATGCTATACATAGCGTAGGAGATCTGCTTTATATATCTCTCTCAACTGCTCTTTATTACATACAATGCCAGAATGACTGCCAATTGGTACAGCATTACACATTGATACTAGTATAATATTGTAAATAAACTAGTGGAGAAAGAAAAATATAGGGTGCTTAGTCATCACTCGTGCTCAAACCTGAAACCTGAAAACTTGCTATGTAATAATCATTACCTATCACTATTGTGACAAAATATTTTGTATGGGACCTTACATTTAAAATAATATTTATCTGTGAATTTAAAACAGATAAATGCTTTTATTTTGTTTATCAATTTATAGTGTGCTGTTAACCACTGTGAGAGATCTATGGAGCCATGGTGATGGAGAATAAATTTCAAAATAAATGTATTTGTCCAGTTACTATATTTAACAAATGTGCATATATTTAAAAAATCAGGTATTCCCCCCAAAAAAGGTATTCAGGGAAACAGTATTAAAGACATAAGCTGGAAATGCAGCCATTTTTTATATAGTTTGAAACTTGAATCTGAGTCTCAGTTAAGCTGGAATACAAATTCCATATAGGCCTGGTTTGAATGAGCTTGTGTGAGCATCTACCAAGCCCACTGACTTTGTCCCATCTTTGGATACATTGGATGTTCTTGAATTAGAAATAATAATGGTTCTTTAGGGTCTAAAGCAACATATATAGGGTCAAACCACACAGCTGTTCCTTCAATTAAATGTCAATTAATTTTTGTGCTTATCAGTCATATGCAAATTGGAATTTATATCTAAATGTGACATTGAGACAAGAATGTTTGGGAGAAACCAAAAACAGGCAGATACAGTATGCCTGGTGTGTGCGGTAGTAGGAATGTAATCATACTGTCACACTAGGTGTAGCCGCTTCTTACATAGGGATTTGTCCAAACAGGGTCATGAGTTTTTTAGACTGATTCATGATCAGGAATGTAATCTCAAATTAATAAATGATTATAGTGAAAACTCCCATGTAGATTTTGTGACTGTTTTTTTCACCAGTGCTTTAATGTGAACATGAAGCATGCTGGTGCACATTGCTAAGAAGTTCTTGCTCCACTTCTCCCTTGCTACTTCTGCTGTCAACACTATCAGGAAAGCAAACCAGCATTTGTTTTTAACTATAGGTCAATGGGATGTGCAAACTGAACCAATGACTTGCATATATGAGTTAGCCATCACAAATAAAACAAGTGTATTTCCTAAGGAATCGTATATGCTACACACAGCTAGTTTCCACACAGCAAGAATCAGATAACAGTGCCTCAGTTCACAGTCTGATTCCATTACAGACATTACAATTGTTTTCTTTTCAGACATGGGAAGCAATAGTGGGAATGTGTACAGAATCATAATATAAGAAAATCCAATAAGAAACTCTCATTGGACTATCTTGCCTAGACAAGATGGGAGGCAGGATGCTGAAATACATTCAAAGTATGTGCCATAGAGCTTTAAACCATCAAACACTAATGTGTGTTTAACAGGGTAGCCATGTGTCCTGCTAGTCCTCTGTTTAAAGGACTCTCTAGTCCAAGTGCTGCCCGGGGCTCCTTTTGGGAGGAAGGGTGTGAAGTAATTTTAATAAATTATTTATTTTATTTTATTTATTTATTAAATTTATATCTTACCCTTCCTCCCAGAAAAAGTCCAGGGCTGCAAACAAAAACACTCAGAAGCGTCTTAAAACCAAAAGACATTAAAACATATTAAAACAAAATATCTTTAAAAATATTAAAACAAAGCATCTTTAAAAACATCTAAAAAAGTAATTCCAACACAGACGCAGACTGGGATAAGTTCTCTACCAACTAGCCCTGACTCTGGCATTCACACATACAGCACTGTACGCATATAGTATTTCATGCAATCTAGAACCATGATTGAACAGGACAATTGTACAGTTTAACCTTCTTGTTTATTATTTATTAATTAAAATTATATCCCTCCCTTCCTCCTAGAAGGAGCCCCGGGCAGCAAACAAAAACACTCTAAAATATCTCCAAAACAACAGACTTTAAAACATAATAAAATAAAAAATTCATTTGCTCTTACCATGAAACAGTTTTCTCTGTGCATGTCAAAGATGACCTCAGGTGGGTAGCTATCTCCACCTAGCGGTTGAATGCAGAAAAAATGCTGTTCAATTTTGCAAGGACTTCCTGCTCTCTGTGGCTGGTTATCACAGTTCTTTATGACAAGCAAATTAGACAAGTACAGACTTAACCTGTAGAAAACACAACTGAAGAAAAACGAACAGCACTCACACACTTTCTTCTAAACACAGGCTCACTGAAACAACTATGGTACCCCAGACGTCATAGGGAGTGGCCCTGAGGTCATCTTTGACATTCACAGAGAAACCGTTTCATGGTAAGACCAAATGTCTTTTCTCCTGTGCATGTAAAGATGATCTCAGGAGGGACATACCAAAGCTGACCCATGTAGGGTGGGAATATAGCTGGGCTGTAACGATATTATTGGTCTGGGAGAATGTGCTGTAGCACTGTCCTCCCAAAGGTCACCTCAGCAGAGGTGTAAACATTTATTTTGTAGTGTTTGATAAATGTGTCAGGATCAGCCCATGTAGCCGCTCTGCAGATCTGCAGGAGGGAAGCATTGCGGGGAAATGCTGTGGATGTGGCTGCCACCATAGTGAAGTGGAGTGAATCCACCTCAGGGAAGCATATGCCAACATAACGCATGCTTTAATCCACCTGGCTAGTGTTGAGGTGGAAACCTTCCCTAATGAAGCTGGGTGAAAAGACACAAACAAGCTCTTGTTGACAGTGGAAGTTAAACAACACTTTAGGACGAAAGGAAGGGACAGCGTGGAGAACAACCCTATCTTTATGAAAACACCCAGTAACGCTTGCCAACAGACAGGGCATTCAGCTGTGATGCTGTCTAAGCTGACATAATGGCTACGAGGAATAATATCTTGAAGGACACTAGGTGGAGAGGAATTTTACTGAGTGGTTCGAAGGGAGGTTCTGAAGGGCAGTTAGCACTTGTGCAGGTCCCATGTTGGGTAGTGGTGCTCTGCAGGTGGCAATGATATTGTTGCTCCTCAAGGGAAACACTTCAAGAAGGGATAAGATCCCAGTGGATTCACTGGGGATCAGGACAGAATTGCTGACAGAGCTGAAGCCTGACGTTTCAAGGTGCTGGGTTAGAGCCCCAATGCTAACCCATCTGGAAAGAAGGAGAGAACCTCATTGATACCAGCTCTCCTAGGAGGTATCTTCTTCCTCTGAGACCAAGCTGAGAAAGCTTTCCAAGTGCCCTCATAAATCTGAATAGTGGGTGGATGTCAAGAGGCCATTATTGTCTCCACTACTGATGACTGAAGGCCCTTTCTTAGCAGGCATTACTTCTCCAATTGCAGACACGTAGCACCAGCCATCCCAAGTCTGGGTGGAGAAGCTGTCCTTGTGATAGCAGACCTCCCTAGGGGAAATTTGCCAAAGAGGAATGACCGTGAGGTCGAGAGTTCTGGAAACCGGGCTGTCCTTGGCCAATATAGAGTGACCAGTAGATCTTTTGGAGTAGCCTCAGAATAACTGGAAGTGGAGGGAAGGCATACAAATGAGCTGAGGGCCACTGGAAAGTCAGGGCATCTATTCACTTGGCGTTCAGTATCTGGCGAAGAACCTTTTCACCTGACAGTTGAGGTGGGTGGCAAAGAGATCCACTTTGACTCTCCCAAGTGGTCCACTATCTCCTGAAAGGCCATCGGGTGGAGTTTCCATTTCCCCTGATGGATTTGCACCCAACCCAACCAGTCCGCTTGACTGTTGTCCTCCCCTCTGAGGTGTGCCGCCTGGATTGAGTCCAGGTAAACCACTGCCCATAGGAACAGTAGTGAGGCTTCTCTCTGGAGCTGAGCCGACTGTGTGCCCCCCTGACAATTCAAATGAGCTTGATAGCTACATTGTCAGTTCTGACAAGCACCATCCCCAATTGTCTCGATCTTGTGAGGTGCTTTAGTGTTAGGCGGATCATGCACAGCCACAGAAGACTGATGGGGAGTAAGGACTCCTATGCTGACCAAGATCATTGGATCATCTCACCATCACGTATAACCCCCATCCTGTATGGGTGCCATTCGATGTGATGAGCGTTCACATAGGGTCGTGAAATGGGATTCCCCTTACAGATTGGGTTTCTGTGTCCATCATAATAGGGTGACGAACCTTGGTGATAGCAATAGCCTTCAATGACGCCTGGCTGCTATGTCACTTTGGAAGGGCAGTAGTGACCAATGTAGGGGACACAAATGGAGACGTGCCCAGGGAGTGGTTTGGAATGTAGAAACCATCAACCCTAGGGCTGCTGCCAACTGTATGGGGTCCACTGATGGAAAGGCCAGAAAATGTGACATGTCTGTACATGTCTTGTTTATTCTGTCCTGTGCCAGACTTATAATTCCATGCATTAGGCGATGAGATGGGAACAACTGGCTCTTGGCATGATTGATTAAAAGTTGTGGTCCTTCAGACAGGCTAAGGTGATGTGTAGATCCTCCCATGATTTGTGAATCAATGAGGATCGAATTAGAAAATCTTCCAGGTAGGGAAAAACGTGTACTCCCTGCGTCCTGAGGCATGCCACCAGGGTCACCATGACTTTGTGAAAACCCTGGGGGCAGACAATGGACCGAAGAGCCTGGGCCTGTATTGGAAATGGTCTTCCTCTACTGAGAACCTGAGGTAGCATCGGTGATGTGGAAAAATAGGGGCATGCAGGTATGTACGCCTCCATCTATTGAGGTGAGGTAAAGGTGTCCATGCAAAACTTGTGGCATGTGACATACTCATTCGGGTTCTGCAGGTCGAGTACCACTCTAAACAAACTGTCTTTTCTCCCAACTGTAATGAAGAGTGAGTAGTTTCCCGAAAATCTGTCTCCTGTGAGAACAGGTTCTTTTACTGCTATCTGCAGCAGATGAGAGATTGCCTTTTGGATCCTCTTCCTATTGTGTGGAGATGTCAAGCTGGGAGATAGTATGAACCTTGGGTGAGGCAAGGATAGGAATTCAAGATGTAGTCTGTGCTGGAGAGTCTGCTGCACCCATTGGTCCAATGATATGTCCCTCTATCGATGGGTCAACCAGTGGAGGTGACTTCCCACCGGAGTGGTGCTGGTGCCAGAATTGGTGTTTGTTTCCACACAATAGGAACCTGAATCTGGTCCTGTTGGGGAACTGCTATTGGCTCCTGACCTGGCTGGTCTCTCTATTCCAGAAGGGGCAGCTGGGCCAGCAGTCTTTAGCCCTTCCCAATGGCCTGGAACCTCAAACGGACTGGGACGTCTGCTAAGGGTGAGGGTTCTCTGAAAGGACCTTCTTTCGTTTCTTTCATGGTTGAGGGATTTCTTCTTTTCTTTAGATTCCGGGATGTCTGCAAGTGTGGCGTCACCAAACAGCTTGCTTTCTACATAGGGTTCTGAGGCCAGATTAGAGCGAGCCATATGGTCTGTGTCCCAATGGCGCAACCACAGTGTCCCCTCTAGTAAAGACATCCATCACCAGTGACCTTGCTGAAAATTACATGGTGTCCATTGATGCCTCAGCCATGAAGGTCATCGCCCAGGAGATTTTCAGCAGGGACTTGCAGACTCGAGCTAGGGGCCATCTCATAAATCTTCCCACCAGAGGAGGGAAGTGCTAGCAAATATGAAGGAGGCTGATACTGCCCTAATTGATAACACGCTAGCCTTTTGGATTCTTCTGAGGCCCTGATCCATCTGACGTTCTGTATAGTCCTTGAGATGGGCAACTGAGTCCTTTGAGTTCAAGGACGGGCTTAACAAATTACTATGGAAGCATCCCCCGGCGGGACTTTCAGCTGATCCATAAGCTCTTGCTGCAGTGTATATTTATTGGCTGCTGGAACTGACTTCTTAAACTGGAAAGGGATGTCGAATTCACATTTGATTAAGGATGGGAGTTTCAGCACCCTATATTTGGGTTATTGGTCCGGACACATGCCAGAAACCTTAGATGCATCTTCGGCTGGAGGATCTTCTGGGAATTCAAACTCGGTGCTTTCATTGCCTTGCACAGGTGGGGAAGAAAGTGGGCTTCTTGGAAGATCCTTTTGGTAGAGACTTCTTTGGATTCCAAATCCTCGCTCCACTCTTCCTCATCCAGAACAATTGAGTTATTTTCTGGGCCTGTGCTCTGGTCTTCCACGTAGCTATGGTGTCTGCCTTGAGCAGCTGCATGTGGATCCAGTGATGTGCGGTTGGTTGGTGGTGGTCTGGAAGCTGCAGATGCGTACAGCGGGTCAGAAGCCTGAATACAGTGAGCCCTCCCCAGGTTCTGGGAGGAGGGTCTAGAAGCCCCCGTCTTCTCCAGGATGTAGTGAAGAAACTGCTGAAGCCAACAGGTCTCTGGCCAAATCTACTAGCAGGAATTCCCTCAATTGTTATTTCAATTGTTGTAGCATCAGGGATAAAAACTGCAGTTGCTCAGTATGGCCACATGATGGATATGCACCCCCCCTCCGTTCAGACTCCTGCAGGGATGGAAGTGAACTGGGAGACTCTTGAAATCCTGAGAAGTCCTCGGGAGAAGATGTGGTGGAGAAAATGCAGTTTAAAATGTAGGTTGTTCTCCTTCCTCCTCAGAGAGAGGTTCCTGGTCTCTTGCAGTCTGCAAGCAGAGTTGTGGGTATCTTGCATGGCCGCTGTACATCGATGTTGAGCCTCCGCTTCCCCACGAGGGCCAGGGAGGGGGGAGGCACGAGTTCCAGGTTTCCCAGGGCACGGAAAACCAAGGAATTGTTGAGTCTGAGCAAGACCTTGGGAGGGGAGTTTGACTCTGGGCCAGTTCCCACGGGTGGCGCGGCCTCAGAAGCGGAGAGCGCACCCCCCCGACAGGTTGGAGAAGCCGTTAGAAGATGTTCCAGAGGAGGCGGTGACTCTGCCTTTGCCAAGCAGTTCCCAGGATGCCTTGAGCACATCAATGCCCCCTGACCTTGAGCTGGTTGCTAAGGAGACGGTTCTTTCGGACCAGCCATTGGAGGCACAACCCCTGTCACCCCGCTGTCGACGCCGCGAGAAGTGGACAGGACAGAGGTAGGAATTGTGGAGGAGCCAGAGATTACAATCTAAAATTTTCCCAATTTAAGACTGTCATGCTCTGGGTTAAGTTGCTGAGGCAACTTTTTTCACGCGTTGCAGAGCATGTCTAGAGTGCAGTTAGGGACTTCTAGTGAGCTAGCTTAGAGATTTCTATGAAGCGTACTGATTTTGATGTATCCATTACTTTAATAATGCCCCTTCTATGATGAGCTTCCACCGGGCCTTGAAGACCTGGCTCTTCAGGCAGGCTTTTGGGGTGGGTTAGGTTTTTATTGTTATGGTTTTAAATGTTAACGTTTTAATGTATTGTTTTTATCTTTTACGTCGCCCAGAGTGGCTGGACATCCAGCCAGATGGGCGACTAATAAATTTAATATTATTATTATAATAAAACAAGATTTGATTGCACCTGCGTCTCAGCCTCGTGAATCCCGCTCTGAACAGGACAGTCTATTGCCATCATTCGGGCATACCTGCCTCACCATCCTGCCTATTCACTTCTGAAGAGGATTCCTCTGAAGCCAACCTGCCCAGTTGAATACATGCCTCAACAACCTCCTGCCTCCTGGTGGAGGGGCAGGCTACTGATGACTCAGCAGCTATCTCTGGCGGTCTGTGACTAGCAGGAGTGGTTTGGCCTTCTTGGTGGGAACCGCTGATTCCATGGTTGCTTTCCCGTATATATGTGTTCTTGAATACCCATGGAAATGGGAGCAAGGGTCAAACTGACTCAAGAGGAATAACACCTAAGACAAACAAACATAGAAATGTACAGGCCCGAACCAAGACAGCAGAGAGTGAAGTCAACCATCTTTGGTGAAGGCAGACATAGAACTGTGATAAGGAGCCACAGAGAGCAGGAAGTCCCTGCAAAATTAAACAGTGCTCTTTCTGCCTTCAACCGCTAGGTGGAACTAGTTACCCACCTGAGGTCATCTTTACATGCACAGGAGAACATCTTTTAAAACATATGAAGACAAAGAATCTTTAAAAACATATTAAAACATAACAGCTTTAAAAACGTATTTTAAAAAAGCTTTTAAAAATCCAAAAAAGTAATTCCAACACTGACACATAATGGGATACGGTCTCTACTTAAAAGGCTTGTTGAAAGAGGAAGGTGCCGAAAAGTTAACAGAGATGGTGCTCATCTAATATTTAAGGGGAGGAAATTCCACAGCGTAGGTGCCACAATACTAAAGATCCACTTCCTATATTGTGCAGAACAGACCTCCTGATAGATGGTATCTTTAGGAGGCCCTCACCTGCACAGCACAGTGATCGACTAAGTATATAAGGGGTAAGATTGTATTTCAGGTATCCTGGTCCCAAGCTGTATAGGGCTTTGTACACTAAAACAGAACCTCGAAAGTGGGCAGCCAGTGCAATTGTTTCAGCAGGGGGTAACATCTTGGTGATACCCTGCCACATTTTGAATCAGCTGCAGCTTCCAGACCAACCTCAAGGGCAGCCCTACAGAAATCCAACCTGGAGGTTACCAGTGTAGGCACAATAGTGGTAAGAAATCCTGGTCCAGAAATAGCCGCAGCTGTCTAACCGGCCGAAGTTGATAAAAGGCACTCCTAGCGACGGAGGTCACCTGGGCCTCTAGGGACAAAGATGGAGCCAGGAATACTCCCAGACTATGAACCTGCTCTTTCAGAGGGCATATGACCCCATCCAAAGCAGGCAATTAACCAATTATCCGAACTTGGGAACTACCAACCCACAGCACCTTCATCTTCCTAGGATTCTGCCTCAGTTTATTGGCCCTCAACCAGTCCACCACCAAGTCCAGGCACCAGCCCAGAGCTTGCACAGCTTCTCCCGATTCAGATGTTACAGAGAAATAGAGCTGGGTATCATTAGCATACTGCTGACACCTTGCCTCAAATCTTCTCAGGACCGCTTCCACGGGCTTCATTTAGATGTTAAACAGCATTAGGGACAAGATGGTACTCTGAGGCACCGCACAGCACAACTGCCAGGGGGGCGAAAAACGATCACCCAATGCTATTCTCTGAAAATGATCCTGGTGGTAGGATTGGAACAACTGTTAATACAGTGCCTCCGATAACAAATATAAATAATAAGTCCAGTTTAAAGATAAAGGGTGGTATTCAACACTAGTCCTACTAAGAGTAGACCCACTGATGTTATAGGGCATGGTCAACGTAGGTTCATTCATTTCAATGGGTGTGTGCTGAGCAGGACTTAGTTGAATACAACCCAAAGAACCATAAGGAACAGGGGCCTTGAAGAAGCACATCAACCATTAGCACTTGAACAGCAAACTAAGCAGGCACATAGATCAACTGATCATAGTCTTCCACATCATGGTGAGATGTATTGAATTGTATTTAAATTGTAGTAATTATTTCTAAAATGGCATGAATATATATAAACATTTGCAATTTTTATCCAAATATACTGCCTCTTTTGTAATGTTACAGTTTCTCTTTTTCGGAAATTTGCATATGGCCATCCTAGTTATTAAAATCCCGCTTTAGGATGCACACCTTAATGTGGTGAGGGGGTTTGAGAGTATTGAAAAAGCTAAGAGCAATGCCGTCAGGAGTCTAGACCAAGAGGCTAAACTCCTAGCAGGGGCACCCAAGGTGGAATGGTGAAAGCTGAGACACCAGACTAAGAAGGATCTAGACTCAGAGGAAGGCAATGGTAAACCTCTGAATACCTCTTACCACGAAAACCCTATGAACAGAGTATCCAAAATACAACATGAGATAGTGCTGAAAGATGAGACCCCCAGGTCAGAAGGCACTCACCGAGCTACTGAGGAAGAACAAAGGTCAAGTACGAGTAGTGCTGTGACTAATGACGCAGCTGGGTCAAAGCCAAAAGGAAGCCCAGAGGCTGATGTGCACAGATGCAAAAGGAGAGTCCGGAGTTGTACGACACACAAAACAGGAACATGGAATGTGAGAAGCATGAACCAGGGAAAGTTAGAAATTGTCAAGCAAGAAACAGAACGTATCAACATTACAATACTTGGTGTGAGTGGATTAAAATGGATGGGAATGGGACATTTTCAATCAGGCAACTACAAAATATTTTATGCAGGAAATGAGAAATTAAGAAGAAATGGCATTGCTTTAATAGTGATAAGTGATGTAGCAAAAGTAATTAGGAGCTACAACACAAGGTCTGAGCAAGTGATATTAATGAGATTAAACGGGACATGTATTAACATCATCATCCAAGACTATGCTCCGATGGCAAATGAAGAAGCAGAGGAGTTGGAGAGATTTTACACAGAAGTATAGGAGGAAATTATCACACACCAAAACAAGATGTGTTGATAATCAGGGGGGACTGGAATGCAAAAGTAGGGAAAAGAGAAGAACCAGTAATTGTGGGGAAATGGGGCTTAGGAGACAGAAATGAAGCAGACTTATTGAAATTCTGTGAAGCCAATAATTTGTTTCTTGCAAACACATTTTTTGAAAAACCGAAAAGAATACTGTATACGTGGGACTTCCGGTTTGGCTTCTTCCGGGTAAGACGTACCTTTCTTTTACGCTGCATATTTCTCACTTTATTGCCTTAATTGGATAGCTAACTCTTGGGCTGCTGCCAAAGACTTTGAAGCCTTCCTTTAAACTGATTATATGAGCTTCTGAAGAGAGAACTTAGTTATAAAGCTATCGAGATCTTAAACCATAAATCTTAGCAGACCGACTCCCGGCTGCCGCCATTATAAATCACCAGCCCGAAACAAGAGCAGAGCAAAGAACATCCCGAGAGAGAGGAAATGGATAACAAAGCACAACATAACAGCTTTCAACCAGCAATCACACGTTTTTTTCCTCCCAGACACAATTTGTCTCAACATACAGATCAGCCCCAAATAAATCAATGCGCAGCCCCTCTTTCTAAACAGTACCACGAATGGTCACTTGAACGTCATTTGCCTGCTCAAACCAACTTTTTGAACTCAGCTTCCAAGAGTTTAGCCAAGGAACTTATGGATGCTGGCTTTAATTCCTCTCTAAATTCAATTTTGGAGGGACCTCCTTCTGAGTTACTTACAATTGACTCTTATCAAGCGAGGGATGAGTCATATATACGCCCTCTTGGAAAGGAAATAACATCTGGACTAGCCCCGAAAGCCCTCCAACAGAACGGGCAGTCACTAATACTGGAAGAATTACACTTAATCAAAACTTACATCACTGAAACCAATAACCTTCTCACAACTCTAGTCCGGGCGGTTGGGCCTTCACTACCCGGAAGCATGGGAGAGCTCAACCCCACGGAGCCCTCACACAAGAGTCAATCTAACAACCATTCTGATGGAGATTGTAATAAAAAAGATGCAACCTCCAAATTAAGGAACGAGGATCAATCTTCAAAAAGCAAATCGATATCAAAAAAGAATCTTAAAATGGCAAAAAAACCAAAATATAAGAATAATAATAAACCTACTGAACAAAAGAAATTCAATTTCAAACCGCTATTCAAACTGATGGAATTAAAACCTAAACAAAAAATAGTAAATTCCTCCCATTCTGTTATTACTGGAAATCAGCCCATCAATCACCTTGCAGGCCGTACTTCTTATAGTACCCCTCGAGGCTCAGATCCACCTTCAGTCATTGATATTGATGAATCTTCACCCTCTTCGTACACTGGGATAGCAAATATCAGTACTGACAATCGTTTTGAAATACCTAATACATACGTAAAATCTCGGAACTTAATCCTCCAACAGAGGAAATTGGTTATCTCCTACTGCCGCATAAGTCATGGAAACAGCTCAAATTATCCAAGCATTCCTGCTTTGGATTGGCGTTTTGGAAAAACTCTACATTCAGGTACACGTACGAACTATATCCATTCCATGACTAATATCTCTACCAATTTCTATGAATGGCGCCTAATAGTGACCCTTCACTCTCAACATATTGCCAACCAGATTTTCCGAATAAAAGATCAATTCAGAAGAGCCGGCTTAACGATCTCCAGGTATTACATCAACAGGGCTCCACCAACTCCCTTGATAGCTTTTTTTGATCCAGGGGCGAATGCACCTGCTTTATTACTGCAAGACTCCTCAGCTGAGGCCATGGCCCAAACCACAAACTCATCAACTTCAGATACGCTATCACAGCACTCTTATGAGGATCCCAAATCCCTTTCAGCCTGTATGAAGGAGCTGGAACCTGAAGAAGAACAACTTATTGAACTTTACTCCCTTCTTCCTGATACTGAACGGTCAATACTCGTCAATAAGCTCTACCAACTGATACGACATTTTAAAACATCAGCAGCAGAGAAGGACTACTTGAACAAGACTTCTAACCAAAACTTCGTCGATAAGGAATTTTTGGGAGGCCATGTATCTCGACAGAGGAACCCTCCAGTGGACACTAATATAATTCCAACTCCAAAATTAATTCACAAACCGATCTTGGTAGGGGACACATGGGATAAAGCCAGACACCTATACCCGGAAGAACTAGGCTCTCCCTCTGGGCAATTTGACATATCCCATTTGTGTAACAACTCTACTTTGTCTCCTATAGCGGAAGATTCGATCTGACAACATACCCCTTCCAGAAATTTTGGAGCTACTATACCGTCTCCACCTTGTCCCCCCAAACAAGATACAGTTCACTTTCTATCTTGGCATCTGGCCGGCTGGAACTCTAAACAAAATGATCAAGAACTCCTGGCCTATTTGGGTAATTATCATATAATCGCGATACAAGAGACCTGGTCCACTACGACACCAACTATGAATGGATTTTCTTCTTATCACCTTCCAGCGATGCTTCCCACCACTGGAAAAGGCAGAGCAAAAGGAGGGCTAGCAATTTTTATTTCTACTTCCCTATCAGTTCATCACACCGAACTTCACCCCATGGCAGACTTTGCCATGGCAGTTCTTCTCCCGTTTCAAACAACAAATATTATAATTATCAATGTGTATATCCCTCCATCAAATCAACGGCGCCATATAGAAGCAATATGGGATTCTCTCGATAACTATCTAACCGACCTAGAACACAGATTTCCAAACGCTAAATTGATTTTGCTAGGTGATTTCAACGCCAGGATTGGTCCTAACAATGAGACGCTGTTTGCCTCCACCCTATGGCATGAGGAAGATACCGAACAGTACTCCTCTCCCCTTGACAGATCATCGAAAGACTCTAAGACCAATTATGGGGGGATATGTTTGACACGAACTGTGGGTATCCATGATCTCTTGATTTTAAATGGACTCCAACATATTAAAGGTAGCGGGGAATTCACTTTCATCTCTTCCCGGGGAAATAGCGTGATCGACTATATTATAATATCAAAGAAACTATTGAGTCAAAAAATATCTTTTGCAGTTGGATCTACTCAAAACAGCGATCACCTCCCCCTAATATTCCACTGTCACATTTCGGAGGAAATCTGTCTGAATAAGAAATACAACCCAACCTTAAATCATACATATCTTACTCATAAAAAAACGATCTGGACCCCAAATCTGGCCACAAAAATTACATCTTTCCTGAATGCACCTTGGGCTTTGACCATCCGTGAACAATTAACAAACGATGTAAATTTATCCACTCTTTTCACCCATTATGACCAATTACTATCAAACCTAACCTCTCTCCTGTTACCTAAAACCACTAGAGCCAATAACAAGTCCCGTGCCGCGTCTCGCTGGTTTGATGGCGAATGTTTAGATCTTAAACGCCAACTCAGAAATGCCTACTTACTTTATCGCCAGCAAAACCTTAACAGTCTCCCTCCCGAATATTACGTCATCAAAAGAAACTACAAACAGGCATTGGAGATCAAAAAAAGAGAGGCCATACAGGAGGTCTGGCAGTCTTTGATAATCGCTGCCAGATCTAAAAACCATAAAAAATTTTGGTCAATCATTTCCAACTTGATGAATTCCTTACCAAACACATTTTGTAACATCCCACCTCAAAAATGGGAACGTTTCTTCCTGGAATCTTCCCATCCAATCTCTCCAAGTTATATATCCCCCCCTGACTTTTCAAACCTCCCCCAGTGGCCCCCAGTTACCACAAAGGAGATTCTCTTTTTGATAAAAGGTCTTAAGACTGCAAAGGCCCCCGGCCCCGATAACATTCCCCCAGAACTCTTGATAAATTTTCCTGACTGGTGGGCCCCGATTCTAGCTAACCTTTTCACTAAAATCAATAATTCAGGCCAATTTCCACCGATCTGGCGAGAAGCTATTGTAGTTCCAATCTTTAAAAAAGGAGACAAAGAAGATCCGTCAAACTATTGGCCAATTAGCCTATTATCAGTTATTGGAAAACTTTACGCGTCATACCTAAAAGAAAAACTGAGCAACTGGATTGAGGAAAACTCCATTTTGGGCGACAAACAGGCAGGATTTAGGAAAGCTAGGTCCACCCTTGATCACTGTTTTCTGTTGCACTTTCTAGCAGAAAAATACAAGAGAAACAGAGGAAATGGCCTTTATGTTGCATTTGTGGATCTTAAATCCGCATTTGACACAATCCCAAGAGACATCCTCTGGACAAAACTAACAAATCTATCAATAGACAAAAGACTACTTTTTCTAATACGTAACCTGCATCAACACACTTCCCTTAGAGTCCGCTGTGGTCGAGACTGAGGTTTAACCAACGCAATTCCCATCAGTAAAGGGGTTAGACAGGGCTGCATACTTGCTCCCCTTCTGTTTAACTTATACCTTAATGATATCAACTCCATCTGCATGTCTAATGATTATCATTCACCCAAAATTGGGATCCACCCTTGTCCCCTTCTCCTTTATGCTGATGACGCGGCCCTCCTTTCCCTCTCCAAGGTTGGTCTTAAGCGTCTTTTACGCGCCTTTATGTCCTACTGTGAGCACAACCAACTCATCATTAACTACAACAAAACTAAAATTTTAATATTTTCGAGATATAAATCCTCTGGCTCCTGGACAGTAAATGCCCAACAAATTGCACTTGTCCCACATTATAAATATCTCGGAATTATTTTTCACTCTACGCTCAAATGGAACACCCATATAAGGGCCGCTATACTAACCGCACGCACAACTGTTAAAAACATCTTACATTTCTTCTTCCGTAAGGGAGGAAGATATGTGCCCGCAGCTACCCAGGTCTTTCAGTTAAAAATCATTCCCCAGCTTTTGTTTGGAGTGCCCATCTGGATACATGCACTGGCTTCCCCCATCGAGGTAGTCCTTTCCTATTTTCTACGATGATTGCTGGGTGTACCAAGATGCGTCCCGACATCTGCCCTAAGATTAGAACTTGGCCTTCCTTCTATTCAATGCCAGGCTTGGGCGCTAACTTCCAACTACTGGGCCAAATTAGCCTATGAGCAGTGCATGGGCTTCCTAAAATATCTTTGGAACAATTCTTTTTCCTCCACCTGGAGTAACAAACTTTTGAGAAAACTTTCCTCTATTGGTCTATCTCACGAATATTTGACAACTCTAACGTCAACCTCGGCTAAAGCCCTTATTCGTACCCGTCTTTATGACATAGACTTCCAAACTACCCTCACAAATGCTACAAAAATCTGTTCCCCTCTATACTTTAAACTAAACCCAGAACCTTTTAAATATTCCCCATATCTGGACTTTCTAACAGATCCAAACCTTCGGTTGGCTTTTACTAGGGCTAGGTTCAATGTCATTCAATCCGCATTACTCACAGGAAGATTTCAAAAGATTCCGCTGGACCAACGTCGATGCCCCTGTGGCAATGACATTATTGAAACGCTTTCACACGTTGTATTTGACTGTCCACTATACCACAACATACGCTGCCATTCATTATTAAATATATTTCAACACCTTACTTTAATGGCTCCCACAAATAAGATTGGCTATCTCTTATCAGGGCGCAATAAAGGAATTACTATAAAAGTTGCTAAATTCATCCATTTTGCGCAACGGATACATTCAGAATTTTTCCAAGCCTAAATTGCTCCATCCCAGTGGATTCCCCTTTAACAATAATTTGTATTAATTTACCAGTTCACTTGACATGTATATACGTTTAACTTACATACTTCTTTTAACTGTTTTTATTCTGTATTTCGTAACTGCCTATAACAGGACGGGTCTTTGACTGCAGATAAAGACTACTACTACTACTACTACTGTATACGTGGACATCACCAAATGGACAATATAGGAATCAAATTGTTTACATAACTGGTAGCAGAAGATGGAGAAGATCCATACTTTCTGCGAAAACAAGACCAGAAGCAGATTACGGTACAGATCATGAACTGGTCCTATCGAAAATCAGAGTAAAGCTAAAGAACAACAAAGCAAACATAATGCCAAAATACAATTTAAATTACATCCCAGAAAAAATATAAAGATCAAATAAGGAACAGATTTGAGGCTTTACACGTAGTTGACTTAGAACCAGAAGAACTATGGACTGAAGTCAGAGGCATTATCAGGGAAGAATGCAAAAAGACAATTCCTCTCATTAAAAAGAAAGACCTCAAAGGATGACTGAAGAAACTCTTAAAATGATTAAAGAGAGAAGGAAAGCAAAAGCAAGAGGAGACAGAAACACGGCCAGAACCCTAAATGCAACAATACAGCGACTAGTACATAGGGACAAAGAGAACTATTACAATAGTTATTGTATAGAAATAGAAGAGGACAACAAAATGGGACGAACAAAAGATTAGAGAAATGAAAGGGAAATTTAAACCAAGAGTAGGGATGTTAAATAATCAACAGGGGAACACAATGACTGATCGAGATGAAATAAAAGGAAGATAGAAGCAATACACAGAAGAACTCTATAAAAGAGATACCAGGATGTCAGATTCATTCATGGAGGAACCGTATGATGAAGAATCAGAAATTTTAGAATGTGAGGTGAAAGCTGCTCTTAAAATTTTGGAAGAAACAAATCACCAGGAACAGATGGCATACCAATAGAGTTGCTACAAGCTACTGAGACTGAATCTGTCCAAATTTTGACAAAAATTTGTCAAGAAATATGGAAAACTAAACAATGGCCCACAGACTGGAAGCGTTCAATATATATCCCAATTCCAAAGAAAGGGAATCCCAGGGAATTATCAAACTATTGCCTTAATATCCCATGCAAGTAAAGTAACGCTCAAGATTCTACAACAAAGGCTCTTACCATATATGGAGCAATAAATGTCAGACGTCCAAGCTGGATTTAGAAAAGGAAGAAGCACCAGAGATCATATTGCAAACATACGTGGGATAATGGAACGGACCAAGGGATTTCAGAAGAAAATCACCCTGTGCTTTATAGATTACAGCAAATCCTTTGACTGTGTAGAACATGAAAAACTATGGAATGCTTTAAAAGAAATGGGGGTACCACAGCATCTGATTGTCCTGATGCACAACCTATACACTGGACAAGAGGCTACTGTAAGGACAGAATATGGAGAAACCAATTGGTTCCCAATCAGAAAGGGTGTGAGAAAGGGGTGTATTTTATCACCATATTTGTTTAATCTATACGCAGAACATATGATACGAAAAACGGACCAAGATGAAGGAGGTGTGAAAATTGGAGGGAGATATATCAATAATTTAAGATATGCAGACAATATCAAACTACTAGCAGAAACCAGTAATGATTTGAAACGAATGCTGATGAAAGTTAAAGAGGAAAGCACAAAAGCAGGACTACAGCTGAACATCAAAAATATTAAAGTAGTGACAACAGAAGATTTATGTAACTTTGACGCTGACAATGAGGACATTGAACTTGTCAAGGATTATCAATACCTCGGCACAGTCATTAACCAAAATGGAGACAATAGTCAAGAAATTAGAAGAAGGCTAGGACTGGGGAGGGCAGCTATGAGAGAACTAGAAAAGGTCCTCAAATGCAAAGATGTATCACTGAACACTAAAGTCAAGATTATTTAGACCATGGTATTCCCGATCTCTATGTATGGATGTGAAAGTTGGACAGTGAAAAAAGCGGATAAGAGAAAAATCCACTCATTTGAAATGTGGTGTTAGAGAGCTTTGTGCATACCATGGACTGCGAAAAAGACAAATAAGTGGGTGTTAGAACAAATTAAACCAGAACTGTCACTAGATGCTAAAATGATGAAACTGGGGTTGTCATACTTTGGACACATAATGAGAAGACATGATTCACTAGAAAAGACAATAATGCTGGGGAAATCAAAAGGGAGTTGAAAAAAAGAGGAAGGCCAAACAAGAGATGGATTGATTCCATAAAGGAACCCACAAACCTGAAATTACAAGATCTGAACAGGGTGGTTCATGACAGATGGTCTTGGCGGTCGCTGATTCATAGGGTCGCCGTAAGTCAAAATTGACTTGAAGGCACATAACAAGTTATTTAAATGCTACTAGTCTCAGTAGTCATTCTGAAGACAGCTTCTTTCATTTCAGCATCATGGTGTGCTTTGCAAGATTAATGACTTTTCACTTCAGCTGCTGCTATTAAAAGAAATTTCCCTTTGACACAGGATCCACAGCAGCCACAAACAGCAACACAAAGCATTGAAAGTGGCTTTCTTGATTAGTTGGAAGAAGCTACATGAAAGCATGTTTAAGTGAAGCAGGACACATAGGTCAAGTACTGTAAGACAAATGTATCATTGGTACCTCTTTGTCTTATGAAGTGCAATATTACCGTTGTACTTAAAATGGACTTGCTGGATTGTAAAATCATGCCTACATGCATACCAGGAGAATCTAATCTGAGACATTTGGAGACATTTTCATCAGGTTTTGTAAATGGTAAGGTATAGTCCATATTGATGGTTACAAGGCAGGGACATTAAAAGAATTGAGCAGTCTGAGCCCATGAATAAAGTAGAAAGAAAAAACAACCTTGCAATTAAAGTGTCACCAAGGTTTCACAGTTCTTACCCTGACAAGCTCTTGCTGTTAAGAAAATGATTAAGAGCCTATTTGGCTCTTCATATAAAAGGCACAAGTTTGGGCTTTTCAAGAACAGTCTTCCCTGAGCTTCATTAATCCACCTTTCGTACTTGTCTTTACGGCAAAGACTTTCTTAAATTAAATAGATTTTTGTGGACATTACAATGAATATTTTGATGAGCAATTTGGAAATTGGCAAGGATTATCATAAATTTGTGCCACTGGTTACATAGCAGAGATGAGTGATTTGGAAACTATGCAGAAGAGGCCCACTGAAGTGCAAATGGCCTTGTCTCTGGCTATCTTTTGCTAGTTGGTAAAAAAATAATTCTGGCATCTGCTAATTATTATTATTATTATTATTATTATTATTGAATTTATTAGTCGCCCATCAGGCTGGTTCACCAGCCACTCTGGGCGACGTACAGAATAAAAACAATACATTAAACATTAAAATTTAAAAACAACAGTAAAAGCCTAGGCCATCCCAAAAGCCTTCCTGAAGAGCCATGTCTTCAGGGTCTGGCGGAAGCTCATCAGAGAAGGGGCACTTACTGTGTCTGCTTCAAAGGTCATTTTAATCTGTGCTTTCTGCCTTTACTGTATTTTGATGCATTTGAAAGTTTTGCATTCAAGGTATTTTATTGTGGCATTTTTAATATATTTTAATTATATTTTATGGCATTATGATTTTAAAATTGTTATAAGCTGTCCTGAGCACTAGAAGATTGTAAGAGTGGGACAGAAATCTCTATCAATAATTTGAAGTATGTTTTTTATATTTGTTACACCCCATGAGAGCTTATTATTTGCTACATTGGCAAGACAAAAATATTAACAAAAGAGACCACCATCACATATTCTGGTCTAAATTCCACTGAGTAAGGCTAAAATGCAAAAGTATTTTATCATCATAAGCCACCCTCTGGTCCTAAGGGAGGAAGGGTGGGCCCAAAATCTTATATAAATAAATGGTCGCAGTAATCCAATGTTGCTGACTGAACTAGAAAAAATACATTTTCACTTATAGGGGTAAAGTGTTATACCATTTTCTATCTTTTGTAAAGATTAGGAAGGTTTCTGTTACAGGCAGCCAAGATTTCATTAACCAGATCTCTTGTAGGCAGAAAATCCTTTGAAGGCTGCAGTCCTCTGCACACTTTCCCAGGACTAAGCCCTATTGGACACAGCAGGATTTACTTCCTAGGTGAATTGCACTGTGACATGCTTTCTAATTTTGAGTTGAATCAAACATTAGTCAGAATAGACCCATTGAAATTAATGGAAATGACTAACTTGGGTTTTATTTCAATGGTTCTCCTCTAAGCAGAATTAGTTGGATACAACCCTTCTCTTCTACTCTGAACCCGCGTGCCAGCAAGATGGTCCTGTGACTTACTGTGTCACCTGCAGAAGTGACAGCGGCAAGAGTACTAAATGCTCAAAAGGACTCCAGCCAGGGTTGTCCTGGTAAGTAACATTCCTGACTTATTAAAATATAAAGCCCAACTAAAATAAAATAGTAGATTGCCTCTGAAAAATGAAATAAATTGATGAGTTTGAAACAGTAGCCTCTTTTATTGTTTACTTTCAATTGCTGTGATAGAATATAATCTCCTTAATTTCCAAAGTCCTACAAGTGGGAAAATGTGAAATATTAGTGGTTGTATGTGGCAATGAACAAACACAATGTACTTGCAATGTACTTGCAATGGTTGTAATGTTGCCAACAGTGTAGATAATCTATAAGGCAGTGGGAAATTAAGTGCTAGATTCAATGTTGGCAGACCCTCTTGCCCACGGGCTATGACCAATTATGTGGAAATCATCCACATTGATCAGACAGGTCATGGTCAGCTCTACAAATGCTGTTGAATTTATAGGATATGCTCTCAGTTCCCTGGATGGAGGCCAACGTGACTCTGATGGAGTGCATCATTCTGTTTTCTGTGTATAAATGTCAGAGGTAATGGTGGCCTCTGCTGACGGATGTGATGTATGATATTTGCTGTTTGCAAGAAACTAAGAAGGAGATTGTTTTAGTATTTCTCGATTTACACCTTAACTTTTTTTAATTTGAGAATTAAGAAGCTTATCATGGCACAATTTCAAGATTTGACAGGAAAACTACAGGGGTTTTTTCCTGAGCAGAATTAGATCCAGTCATGTTTTAATCAATTAATAAACAAACAAGACCCAGTAATGCATCCCTGCTTGCATTCATTACAATGAAACATACTGATATATGTGGGTACAAATGTTAAGTGGGTACAAATGTCACAGGTAGGGATGCCATTTATTCCCTTTCTAGTTGTAGTCCCGACCCCTCCTCTGTTATTAACCACTGTCCTCGAGCCTCTCAGCTGACTCAAACTGTTGCTCCCTTTCCCCATCCCCAGCAAAGTAGTGTATCCACTCAGAAGTATTTCCTTCTCCTTGGATATGTATTTTTACTGTCCCACGTTCCAGCTTATAATATATAATATAGACATGCACACCCCACTACCCAAAATACAGACTGGACAATTGTATTTTTGCAGGCTTATAAATATATATTCAAATGTAACATGAATAGTTTATGATTCTATAATAGTTTTTGAATTCATTAATGCTGCAGTGGAAATTGTACTTTAAATCTGAATTTGGAAAGCAGGCTATTAAAAATGTGTTCCTTATTTAAACATTCAGATTTTAAAGTGTCATAACATGATCTCCCAAGAGAAAGAGAGATACGCACCAACAAGCTGACAGTGCACCCAATCTTTTTGCCATCCACTTCTCCCATTTTCATGCAGTCCCTGCAGGTGTTAAAAAAAATCAGATCAAATAATGTGCAGAAGAATTAATTATGCATGCCATATAAAATGATGTATCCAAGATAAATTCTGTATTAATAGACTCAAATACTTGTTGATTCAAGAATGTATGTCAGCTGGTACTCTAGCTATAAACCAAATGCAAACTAAAATCTCAGAGTACAAAGACATGATTTAGGGTAAATCAAAGTATGTGTAACTACAATAACTGCACATTCATCCTTTGTTTCTGCCTTCATTTCCCTCCTCTTCTTCTGTTCATGTTTATTGTGGAGATCAGGAGCAGGGCATCTTTCTTCTATCAAGAGTTAATGACCCACAGATCATTATTGTTATTATTATTAGGTATACTGCTTATTCTGAGCCAAAGCTCCAGTGTGTTCAACCCCAGAATCTGCAAGTTTAGCCCCCAAACTAGTTTTCTGTGTTGGATTTGAGCCCTTAAACATGAAGAGCAATAAGATGCAGAGTGCCTCTGAGGGCCTTTAACTACAACCACGTGCTGCTTTAATATGAAATTTGCAAGAGTATAATTCCAAGCAAGCTCCTTGTATTTTATAAATTTCTTCCTGGCTTCAGGTCTCAGGCGGGCTCACTCTCACTCAATCACTTGCACACTCTCTCTTGGCAAAAGAGCACCTGGAGGCATCCAAAGTCTAAGTCAAATGGCTGTGGCCTACCCACAGACTGAGACTTAGAGCCTGGCTGCTCCATAGCCAGCATGGGATACGAGATAGTGCTTCTATCAGCCAAGACCTGGGACAGCATTTGCACTCCCAGCACATCAGGCAGCTGCTCCATAGCCAAAAAATGGGGCAAAGGAATTAAGAGGAATGGAGCTATACTCCTGTGGGGTCCTCTGGTGCCTTTCCCACAGCATTCTCTTGATGCCTCAGCTACACCAGAACTGGGCAAAACAGAAGAGTGCTGATCTATTATCCTGGAGCAGGAGTGGGGAACCTCAAGCCAAATGCAGCCCTCCAGGCCTCTCTAGCTGGCCCCTGGGATTCTCTCCAAGCAACACACTCTTCCTAGCCACATCCCCTCTTCCCAGGCCACACCCCCTCACTGGGCCTGCTTCACACCCTGCAGGAATGTTTTTGCCTGACTGGAATGTGTCCTTGAACTGTGATAATGCCTCTTGCTTGACTTGATAGAGGATAGAGAGGATAGAGAGAGGTGTGTGCAGAAACTAGCCTATATAAAATTTACATTTGATGCTCCACTCACTTTTTGCCTATGACCCTGCCCACCCAGCACTTGGCCACCAGAAGGTCGCTGAGAAGAAAATGCAGTCTTTGAGCTGGAAAAAGGGTTCCCCATCCCTACCCTTGGAGGCTACATTGCAGCTTCCAGACTAAACTGTCTTTCTTTTTAAACCTATCTAGTCCATGGGCAATCTACACCATAGATTGTAAGACCTTTGTGGTAGGGACAGATCCTCTTGTTCTCTGTAAAGCATCAATACATGGATAACATTTATTTATTTATTTAAAAATGAATATCCCACTACGTATGCCCAAGCTTCATTTCTGGATCCACACCATAAATCTTTAATAACTTAGCTATCTTATAAAATTGAAAGCAAGGATAACAATTATGGTTCAGATCCTCATCTTTCCAGGATATTGAGTGAGTCTACCTATTAATCTAAAATTAGAAAGGAGTAAAAAAACAACCCTGAGACTAGTGCTACCTATCTCCTACATCTTTTATCTGGTTTGTCTAGCTGCCATTATGTTTTCAGGCCACAGATGGCCTCTCTCTATGCCAAATATACAGCCCCTTAGACAATTAGTCCTCAATCCTTGACTGTGTCTGTTGTGACAGCTCCTACAGATGTTAAAAGTGAGAAAGGTAAGAATTGCAACCTGCCCTGTACAGGATCCATCTAGTGCACAGTAGGGGTGCATAGTAGTGTGCCTTTGCTATCCAATATACAACTGACATTTACTACCCTAAGGGACACATTTGGATCTGATCTACACATTCAGAATCACGACATTTTACTAACATTCTGTGACTACAGAATATTTGCTGGGGGGCGGGGGGGAAGCTCCCTGAAGATAGAAAACTATCATGTCAGGGAGAAGGCTATGTTAGAACTCTTCTTCCTGGCATGCAAGCTTGCTTTTGACAGGCAATAAGTGTTTTTTGGGGAGGGGGATCATTCAAACATGACTTTCCCCTCGTATCCTATATTGAATTCTGAACTCCTGAAACTCGATATTTGATGTTGTGTGTGTTTTCATGTTCTAGCTGATGATAATTTTCTCCAGGAAAGCTGACAGTCAACTTTCAGACCATGACATATTTCTTTCTATAATGCATGCAGCAATTGCTCACCTGTAGTCCAGCAATCTCTCCATAAGACGGGTTACAGTGGCAATTAATGAAACGCCACTTTCTCTCCATGTTTCACGTTCAATTTTCTTCAGCAGGCTAGAAGGAATGAACCCAGGGCAAAATATCAGCGTTTATTTTTACCGGTCTCCATAACAACCAATTTATACTCAAATGTACCCAAAAATGCCTTAGCAGTATCTGCTCATTCACAGATTTTTATTTTTATTATTATTATTATTTCTTTCATACACAGTGCAATTGCAAATATTGTCTTACCTGGGATAAGGACCAAAGAGTGGAATTCTACTCCAGGAAGCATTGACAAGGCAAATTGATTTTTTTAGGTTAGCCAACTTCAAGTCAACAGAGAGAAAGAGAGATAACATCCTATTTTCAGAATATACCCAGACATTTCACAGCCTTTTCACAAGTCAGGATTTATTGCATTCTCACCCTATTATGCTATTCATTAGACCTGCATTTCAACATCAAGAAAAGAAACTGAAGATTTTGTTACCTAGAAGAGAGCATTTCCCATCTCACTGCTTCCCTTCCGATGAGATTTCAAATCTTCTCAATGTAGGATTTTTTTTCTACTTTAGTCGACAGTAGTTCTGCACCCACACAATTTACTGCATTGTAACTGCCACAGGAAAAGCCTTTTCCTGATGAGATTTGTTTTTTTAAAAAACCCCAAACACTTCCCTTTTGCTTGGTGCTATTTATGCATTTCAGTCTCATTCATTTAACCATTAAATAATTGATAGGTTCTTGGTGGCAAGTGTTAACCAAATCCACCAGGTCAATTAGAATTAAATGTACTGAGCCCTTGAGTAATATCTAAGTACAGATATAGAACCACTGACAATAATACCAATAGACACTGGCTAGCATTTGCTCAATTTCAAAAATGAGAGGTGTTAGGTATTGCTTGGGAAGTCCTTTCCCCAAATTAAGATGCATGCAAAGCTCACTGCTATATAGGGGTTGAGAGAAGTAAACTCTGCATATGTGCAAGGAAATTTTGCCCTTTATGATTGCTTCTCATATTCCATATTCTTAAGGTGCTGGAAAGTGAATGAACTTGCTCAAGAGCCCATTGTAATTATACCTTTTGCATAAGTTTCTTGGGAGAAGCTTTGAAATGTTTCCATGCTGCTGGCATGGATATAGGTGGGGAGGGGACAAGACTCCCCTGATTAATCATAATCCCAGATTCCCATCTTTACTTTCTAAGTGTCTAGCATTTCTAGCGTGTAGACAGGCACTGTTCTTCTCATTTTATGATGAAAAACTAGCTTGCTCCTCCTTTCAGTGTGCCCCGCTTTGAAAAATCCTGTGGATGCCCATGGCTACTGGTATGTGTTTTGTAAAGTTAGGAATATTGGACAAATTGCAGAAAGGGAAAAAAGTCAATCGTCATGCTCAGTTTAAAAAGAGAAACAGCATGGGGTGGTCAGACCAGGTGGCCAGGCATGTTGCTTAGATCAAAACACTGAAGACCAACACAAGACGCTTGTGGAAAGGAGAACCAATCATATCTAAGAGCTAGTAACACAACCATCTGGGTGCACAGTGAATGCATATGGAGTCCACTGGGATTTGGTAAGCCAGTTCTACATATCAATTTCCAAGTTTAGAATTTGACTTCCAACACCTGTTGAGTAATGCTAGTTTTCTGCCAATGCCTGGCTCACTATGGATTGGGACCAGAGCTTGGAAAAGTTACTTTTTTGAACTACAACTCCCATCAGCCCCAGCCAGCATGGCCACTGGATTGGGCTGATGGGAGTTGTAGTTTAAAAAAGTAACTTTTCCAAGCTCTGATTGGGACCATGTGCAGGCTTTTCAAACTTTTTCCCCACACATGCCACATGCCTAAGGGCTATTAACCTTTAGCTAATCAAAAGCTATCTTGGGCTACCCTTTGTGTTTAAACACCCTACAATTTCAGCAACTATGAGCATGCAGCAAACTAGTAGTCCTAGGCCCTCTGTGAGTATTTATTATCTATTTAAAAGATTTATAAACCGCTTCACAGCCAGAGGCCATCGAAGCATAAAGCCCACGTTCTAAAAGCAATAATTTCTATGAAACTCTAAAAACAATAAAACCATAGCTTGCAAATTCAAGGAAAAAATAACAATAAAACCATATCTGCAAATATTCAATTAATATTCCATAAGTGGGTCATTCCTCAAGTAAGGCTTTCTTGAATAAAAATGTCTTAAATAGGCAACTAAACATGATAACATTAAGCGTCTGTCAAATTTTGGCTGGTAATTGATTCCAGAGGGCTGGAGCTGCAACACTGGAAGCCCGATTGATAGTGCAGGTTGAGTGCACTTCTGGGGCCTGATGCTCTCTCAGCAGTGCCCCATCTGAGGAACAGAGTTGCCATATAGGGATATATGGGGCAAAGCAGTCCCTTTGAAATACCACCCCCTTTCCTACAGACCTTCTTGGGAGTTAAGATCCAACCTATTATTGTAATTTTAAACTGTTTTTAATGTTGTATTTTAAATTATTGTGACCTTCCCTTGGGCCACAGAGTGGACTGGTAATAAATCAACATAATAATCATCATAGATAGAATTCTGAGTAGTATGCTAAGGAGAGGTATGCAGTATTTGACTGCTGAGCTCCAAGTTTATACTTCCCCTTTCTGCAGCTAAGAGAAAGCTAAGCAGTAAAAGTCTATTCCTGGGATGGGAGAAAGGTTATGGTTCTTCATGCTATGAATTTCCCAGTTGTCTACTTTACATTAATATGCCATACAGTGAAATCCTATGTAATTTGAGGAGAAATGTCCATGTAATGGAAAGCTGCAGCCAATGGCAGCTCCCTAGGATACATCCCTGTGGGTTTACAGGCATATGTTGCCCCTTCAGACATAATGGAGCTCACCAGGAAACACATCCACATACAGCCTGAAACAGCTCTGAGTGACATAAGTAAGGGTACCAAAAGGTTGGGTTTCATCTATTTCAATTAATTCAGGAAAATGTACTGGATTCATGTAGAAACACTGAGGAATTAGAAAATTATGCTGAAGGAAAATGTTCTCTAGCCTGAAGGTTTCTCTCCCGCCAAATATCAAAGACTTGCTCAAGGTGAGAGAGCATCTCAAAATGAGGACTGCTATAATCTCTTAGAACGGATATGGATTATCAATTTAAATACAGGCTTACCTTCAGTTTACATTTTTGTACCCAGTATGTATATGTATGTGTGTATTTATATGCATATATATATAAAGAGAGAGAGAATTCAAGAATTGATGCAAATCTTTTGGATGGCTGACCTTTCAAAGATAATACACAAAGCTAACATTCATCATAAAAGAGTCTTTCAAATGTAAGCCTTAGCTTCCTCAGGCAATATCTAAATAGGAAGTAAAAGAAGTGAAGGGTATTCCAGCTAAGATGGTATTCTTTCCTGCATACTATGAAATATAAACTCTCTTATATGCTTTACTGTAATATTTTATTCCTTCTCTCTTTGATCCTTTTCCAGGGGTCTGTTTGCTTTCCAAGCACCCATACTAGAGTGGTGCTTCTTTAACCTTCAGCTAGATTGCCAGCATTCAGCAATAATCCTTGCTTTGCACTGGCTCAGCACAAGTATAGAATTATATATATAGAAAGGATAAGTGCTCCATTTCTGTATATTTTAAAGGGGAAAGCATGTATATATGCATGCACCCTTCACAACAGAGCCAGTGTTTTGTATTCAGCTATCTGTACCTGAGTAAATAGTGTGAGATCTGCCCTTACTGTTGGTAAAAATGAGTTTGCATGAATGTAAGTGCTCTTTATGCAGGGCATTGTAACCGCTCACATTCCTACTTATCAAAGAAATAAAACAAAATTTGTTTTCTTTGTGATTGAGGCAGTGCTGCAGTTAATTTGTGTGTGTTCAACTATGTGGAGTGGTCATCCAATGTTAAATTACATGAATCATTCAAACATAGGACTCAGCTGTAGTGACCTTCTAGTCCAGTCAGTGGCGTACCTAGTGTATTTGACACCCAGAGCGGATCATTTTTTAACATCGCCCTCTTCTATACGACCTTGCATGGAGCCCGAGTGAGGTGGGACCAACTGCTTCCTATAGACATCTTTTGCCTCCATGTCTTCTCGCGTGGCAGTTGCTGTGTCAATGGGGGGGAAATGGAGACTTGTCTCTGTCTCTCTGGCAGGCGGGTGGGGGAAGCCAAAAGAGCAAAACCAAAATATAATCCCCTCACAGTTGCAACAGTCCAATCTACCACCGCCACCACCTTGACTAAGAAGGTGGATGGCGGAGAGAAAGAGCCTCCGTAGATGAGTAGGATTCGCCGCTCAACCATCTTTCTTGGCGCGAGTGAGGGAATCAGCGAGGGGAAGGAGGGGAAAAGGGGCTGCTGAGGGAGCTTGGCCACTCCCCCCACGGGCTCCGCACTGTGCACTCTCAAGCTGAGAGGGAACCAGGCAGAACCGCCTTACCCCAACAGCGCAGCCCGCCAAGTCAGCGGGGCTTGAGGGTTTTTTTTAATTAAGGTGGGGGAGGGGACATAGAGGTAAAATGGAATTGGGCAAATAGATGTGGAGAGAAAAGAGGCTCAGGGAGAAAAGTGAGGGGAGCTGCACAATGGGGGGAGATGAGGTGAGGCCGAGATAAAAAATGGAGGAGGTGAGCAACTGTGTATAAATGGGTGGAGGCTGAGGTAAAAAAGTGGAGGAGAGAGTGGCTTAATGGGGCGATAGGCTGAGGTAAAAAGTGGAGGAGAAAGTGGCTTAATGGAGGGAGAGGCTGAGGTAAAAAAAGTGGAGGAGAGAGTGGCTTAAGGGAGGGAGAAGCTGAACCAATACAAAAAATAAGAATCCAGTTAAGACTCCAGGCACTACTGACAGAACTTATTTTTTGAGTAAACCTGCTTGGGATTGGATTGCTAGGATGTAATCCTAAACATGTTGACTTGGAAATAAGTAGGATTCTCTTCCACTGGCCTTGGTTGGGATCTGGCTGTGGAAGATTTTTTGCTTTTGCAAGGGAGTTGCAGTTCTAAAACAGCCATTTCGGGAACATTCAGAAACACACTCCCTGTTCTGTCGGTTCCAGTGTGTCTCCAGCTCTCTTTTCTGAAAATGGGGGCACACAATGCGAGTCAAACGCTGCCCCTTTTTACTGTTAAACCTCCTGGGAGCAGCTTGAGCGTGTTTTTTTAAAAAAAATTGCTTCAAAGAGATTTTGCAGCTGATTGGCAGATCAATCTGTTCCCCCTTCAGGTGTGGTGAATGGAAACGTTTTGATCTGGTGACTAGTGTGTTTACAGCCACACTGCAGATCTATGTTCCGATCCCCAGTCAGTTGTAAATCTGCCTGAGTGGCCTTGGGCCTCACTACTTGGCTACTTTGAATTCCATAGAAAAAGGATGGCATTAAAAGGTGATGAATAAATTTAAAACTCTGTGGTTAGCAGGTTACACTTAGCAGATTGCCAGGAGAGGGGTAAATCACTCTGGCAAAGGTCTGAACCGATCACTTGCATAGAGCTTTCCCCCTCCCTCCTCCTTCCATCACTCCATCCACTGAGCTTGACCCCCTCCAGCCCTTACTCTCTCTCCCTCTCCAAGCTTTTCCCACCTGCAATAAATAAGTCCCACATGCTGCCCAACCCTGCTCTAAAAGCTTTATGGCAGGCAAGAATGAAGCTCTTTTTCCAACATCAGTGATGGGGAAAGCATCACCTGTGTCTATAAAGAAGGCAACAGCACTATAAAGCAGGAATGGCTAACCTGTGGCCCTCCAGGTGCTGCTGGACTACAGCTCCCATCATTCCTGACCATTGGCTATGTTGACTAGGAATAATGGGAGTTGGCGTCCAACAGCATCTAGAGGATGACATGGCCTCTATCCCTGCTATAGAAAATTCTTTGTTACAGAGTCCACCGCTGGAGGTTCTCTTCCCTTTCTCTAAGGCTGGGGTGGGGAATCTTTTTCAGCCCAAGGGACTCATTCTCCTTGGGGACCACTTTATTTATTTATTATATTCTACCCCACCTTTTCTCCAACAAGCTCAAGGAGGCATACAAACATGGTTCTCCCCCCCCCATTGTTATCCTTGCAACGCCCCTGTGAGGTAGATTAGGATGAGAAACAGCAGATGGTCCAAGATCAAGTGAGCTTTATGGCCAAGTGGAGATTCAACCCTCGTCTCCTAGGTCCAAGTCCAACACTCTAATCACTACATTATTATTATCATTATCATTAATAATAATAACAATAGTAATAATAATAATAATTTCAAACAGTAGTGTAGTGGCAAATTTAGTAGTGCAGGGTCCCTTCATGAGTCATGCCATGCCCCCTTACAGCCTTTCTCTCTCTCTCTCTCTCTCTCTCTCTCTCACACACACACACACACACACACACACACACACACACACACACTACTTGAGCAATCCCTCCTTCAGTAAGTAAGCACATCTGCATACATACCTCTCCCCCCCTCTACTTGAGCACACACACCCTTCAGCAAAGATCCTCCCTGGGGCAAGGAAGCACCTGCCACCAGCTCCACCTTGCTAGCAACGAACAGCATTCTGAGCATGCAGGGACCCACCCATTGCTCCATCCTTTCCTCCATAACTTTTTTTAAAAGCAAGTCCCCATCTCACCAAACGTTTGCTGCTGGCTGGTAGCCTGAGCTTGCAGTGATATCCCTTCCCACCCTCCCAGCTAGCCCCAGCCCCCAGCACAGTTTTTTTAAAGTAATTCCAAGCCAAAGGGCAAAGGAGGCGAAGACCACAGTTTGAGAATCTCTGCCTATAGAATTAAAGTAAATACCTGGGCTTGACTGTCCACCCTCCTTGCCTCTTTGCACCTCTTACTCTCAACTGCTCATGACTCTCTCCTTCCCACAACAGATGGTGAGAGCCAATCAGCATGAACGGGGATTGTAGGAATGAGATCAGCAGCAGCTATGGATTTGCTGCCAATCTGCCACTGCCACCACAGAGGAGGAGGAGGCAGGAGAGGAGCCCCCCCAACCAAACAAACAATAGAGCGGAAGCCTCGGCAATAGTTTCTCCAACAGGGCCATACTGTGGAGGACAAAGAGAAACAGGAAGAGGAGGCACCACACAGTGGGGCAAGACACAGGCTGCCTGCTTGGGTGGGCAAATACCCACTTAATTCCACCCCTCCCCAGTTTTTCACACATCCCAGCCGGCAGCCTGTCTCCTTCCCCACAGTATGGCCCTCTTCTTCCTCTTCCATGATCTGTCCCCACTTGGGGAGGCTGTTGCTGAGGCCTCCGCTCCAGTTGTTCAGCCCAGGGGACCCTCCTCTCCTGCATTATGGCAGCTACCGCAGGCAGGGGGTTGCAACATGGCAGAGTGAGGGGCGGCTGTAGCGGCATCCCCTTATTGCCTGCACCCGGGGTGGCCCGCTCCCCCCTCTCCGCCCTTGGTATTCCACTAAGTCCAGTCTTGCTTTCTCAAGCGAGACATGAAAAGCAATGACCCTTTGCTTGTTTGTCTTCCAACAGTGCATAGTTAAAATTCACTAATAGGCAAAAAACCTTGCGGTTTAAGAATGTACCTATAGCCCACAGATATTTCTACCAAACTTTAAAAAGCAGGGAAATTGGACAGCTATAGTGAATGCACCAGGGGAGCAGGAGACCTGACCTCCTCTCTGAGATATTGGACTGCCCCACAAATTTGTCAAAATACAAACACAATTTGGGTTGGTCTTTCACAGTCCAATCCACTTGCTGCGTAGCTTGGAAGAATTTGGTAACATGTGCCTCTGAGCATATGGGGAGTGGTGGCAACACCTGCCATCTCCAAAAATGGAGAATTATATTTTTGTATGTTTGTTGGTGTTCTTCTTACTTTGCTTCTTTCCTGTCTTACTAATGTTTCTACAGAGAATCTAAACCATAAAATTCCCCCCCTCCTTATTCATCCTAGAAATCTGTGTCAAATGTATTTTTATTAATTTCAAAGCCTTTTTATTGGTCATTGTCATGTGATGGTGAAGACAGCCTTTTGTCTTTTATATTGGAGGTTATGTTCTATTTCTATTTTGGGTGCATTAACAGTTGAATCTGAAACTGCAGTTTGATGTAAAATCAGACTGATTATAATATGTTGCTACTTCAGCAATGACTCTAGCTGTTGAAAAAAAGAGGGTGCATGTTTTCAGCCTTCTATGTTTAAACCACTTTATTTAAGGCAAGGTGTTCACGATCAATTAAAAACATAGAGCACACCTAGAATTTTGCTAGAATATATTTCACTTTCCACTGTCTTATCTTGTGCACATTGAGATACTTCTGAGGTCCACTGGAGACTATTTTGCAGAAGTCAGTGCCATTATTCCACAATTATATTTGGAGTTTTTTTAGTATAAATTTTGCAAAGTGTTGCTGTACTTCACATATTCATAGAAACAAAAGCAAAAGAAAATGTTTTCCTATAGAAAACTTCACTAAAATTGCAAAGTAAATCAGACATATTTAAAGTGACCATCTGAACTATATCAACTGTCTTAATAATGTTGCTTCCTCTCGGCTAAAACAAGATCAGCATAGCACATGTCTTCTTTCTATTATTTGGGCTGATTACAGGTGTTGCCACCACTCACCATATGCTCAGAGGCACATGTTACCAAATTCTTCCAAGCTACACAGCAAGTGGACTGGACTGTGAAAGACCAACCCAAATTGTGTTTGCATTTTGACAACTTTGTAGGCAGAGCTTGGAAAAGTTACTTTTTTGAACTACAACTCCCATCAGCCCCAGCCAGCATGGCCACTGAATTGGGCTGATGGGAGTTGGAGTTCAAAAAAGTAACTTTTCCAAGCTCTGTTTGTAGGGCAGTACAATATCTCAGAGAGGAGTTCAGGTCTCCTGCTCCCCTGGTGCATTCACTATAGCTGTCCAATTTCCCTGCTTTTTAAAGTTTGGTAGAAGTATCTGTGGGCTATAGGTACATTCTTAAACTGCAAGGTTTTTTGCCTATTAGTGAATTTCCCTGCTTTTTAATCCGGGAGGTAAGATATAGGATCCTGTGCAAGTTTGCTGAGAATGGATTGATCATTTGCATGCTTATTGAGTTCAGTGGGATTTACACACACACACACCCGGCAATCATGCTTAGGATAGGTGAAACTGACCACAGAGGATGGGAAAGGGAGGAGGGGGAGGAGGGAGGGGTGGAAAGGCAGAGGGGAGGACTAGGATGGGAGCAGGCAGGAGGGGGAGGGGAGAAGAAGGACATATGTGGTCGTTTGCATGTTTATTGAGTTCAGTGGGATTAACTCCTGTGCAATCATGCTTAGGATAGGTAAAACTGACTGGGGGGGAGGGACGGAGGGCTGGAGTTGGCAGGGAAGGCGGAAGAAGAAAGAGAGGAGGAGAAAGGGAGAGGAAAAGGGAAGGAGGGAAAAGGCAGGTCTGATCATTTGTATGATTATTGAGTTGAATCGGATATTCTCCTATGCAATCATGATTAGGATAGGTAAAACTGACCAGGCTGGGCCTGCCAACCAAGACGTCTTCTGTATCTTTCACAGTTGGGCAGGGGGAAGGGACAATTCTACCTTGTGATTTTTCCCATTACAATGTTGCAAGAACACCTGCACTTGGCTGACTTTCTCTTCTCCTAAAGATACAGGATCAGTCTCAGGCCCTGAACCTGGCAACCCTATCTGCCACCCAAATTTAAAACAAAGCTGTCCCTGGCCACATCCACACCAGGCCTCTATTACACTTTGGACAATCATTTATTTATTTATCTATTTATTTAGTGTATTTATATACCGCCCCATAGCCGAAGCTCTCTGGGCGGTTTACAATAACTAAAAACATTAAAAACAAATATACAAATTTAAAAACACACCTTTTAAAAACAATTTAAAATAATTTATCATGGCTTCTCTCAAAGCCATGGCTCAAAGCCAATCATGGCTTCTCTCAAAGAATCCTGGGAAGTGTAGTTAGTGAAGGGTGCTGAGAGTTGCTAGGAGACGCCCTGTTCCTCTCACAGACCTTTAATCAGAGTGGCTGACTGTTAAACCATTCTCTCAGGGGAACAGGAGTCTCCTCTCAGCACCCTTCACAAACTACACTTCCCAGGAGTCTTTGAGGGAAGCCATGACTGTCTCAAGTGAAATCAAGTCTGGTGTGGGTGTGGCCCTGATTAGCCAAGCCCAGCAGCTGTGAGGCTTTTAGAACACAATAACTAAGACAACAATAACTAAACAAGGACAATCAAAAAATTCACTTCTTTATATGCAACAATATGATTAATGCTCCTTTTTTTCTTTTGTTGTGTGTTATGTATTGTTTTATACTGTTCTGATATTTGCATGGCAAAGAAGAAATAAAATGGTTTTGGGGGGCGGGAAAGGCCTCTGTTGAACTGGCTAACCTTGAGCTGTTTCAGGTATAATGTGTAACTCCTTCAATTGGAGACAACTGTTTTATTAAGTATAAATCAGACATCTTATCATAATGTTGAAGATCCTAACTGTGCACTAAAAAAGTTATATTAAGATTATACTACAGGAAGACCTAGTGACATGTAAGATTTATACTTATGATTCATATTTATGATTCTCTAATAAAAAAGTATCATAACATCTTCTAATCTCTATTTTGATGGATTTTACTGCCCTCTGTCTTTTTCCTTCATATAAATTACCACCCTAAAAAGGTTAGCTGAAATTGGAGTGTAGTCAATCAGTTATTTTGCTCATGCAGTACATCTGTAAGGATGTTTTGGGGTTTTCTGTTACAGAGATACTTTCAAATGTCTGAAGCCTTTCTTGATAGCAGAAGCAGTTTTTTTCTCTCTTTTTTCCTGCATGCCAAATTAGTATGTAGCAGTTTGATCCTCATTTAATTATGTAGCATTTCTCCATGTTCATGACATTTGTACTTGGGAGTCAACTATCTCTTGTTGCATTGCTCTTTTTAATAAATGAATGGCTATCTATGTGCAATGTTTATATTTTGGTGGGGAAAGAGTCAATGTAAAGTTTGACCAGTCAATTTTCAAGGCTGCAGAAATTTCTAGAGCTTTCCTTTAATGAGAAAAATATTTTAAAATGGATGTTATGTTGAAAATAAATACTCAATAATAAATAAAATGAAATAGTCATACAATAAAATTTTCAGTCATATAAAAGGCTTCTCATTTGAATAACTTAATTGTGGGAGGCTACATTTCAACACACCCGTGTACTTCTATCTTTTTATTCCATTAGGGCAATTACCCTAATGATTTGAAATTTCCATGATTCAATTTACAAAGTGGTAAGGTGTAAAAGGCCTGTCACTGTTCAGTGAAAGCAATAAACCCATCCACAGCAGCATTTTTATACCATTCTAGAGGGATACCTCTTTGCTCTGAGTCAGTCATATCTGGTGGCTTTCACACCTGCCTCGCTGAAGCCTGAAGTTTGACAGGATATTTCATTGTAATAGACTTTTAAGTAGCTAGTTTCCAACCATTTTTTAAATGAAAATGACATCAGTAATTTGTTTCTGAAATCAATAAATACCTCAAATGTTTTAAACAGAACTGCCCTGGGGAAATTGTTTTCAAAAAAATGCTTTATGATCTGTTCCGCGACCCAACAGAGCAAGGCAAGTCCAGTTTTACATAAAACCTATCTGTGCCCTCCTTACAAAGATATCACTAGAAGCTTTTTGTTGTTGTTGCTCCCAGCTTGAAAAAAAAATATTGAAGATTATACTGGAATTTTATGACCCTTTAACAGCAGTGTACACAATTCTAGTGTTATCTCAGCTTATAGTACAATCTATGTCTACTGATTTAGTAGTAAATCCCATTGTGTTCAATGGGACTTCCCCTTCTAAACAAGTACGATTGCAGCCTTAATTTTAGGTACTAGTTTCCAAAAGAGACACCTTGGAAAGATTTTGTTAAAATAAAAGGGGAATAAAATAATTTTGAACACCAAGTATAACACAGTCACCTATATATATATTTTTAATTCCCCACAATTCTCTTTTGTTATTAATAGTACAACTTTGGCTTCAGTTTCAGATCCTCACATACATCTGTAATTTTCAAACACATCAGGCATTAACTGATCCTCTCATATATCATCACTACACCTTCATGGTCTTTTAGCAATGGGGTTTGAAAAACAATATGTTCCAAATCAGAGGCATACTGCTCCATACACTACAGAAGTGGATTGTATATTGCTGGGTACTTGGTTCTCATTCTCACATAACACACACTTAGAGAGCAATCCAACTTGTATTTGCATAGGGCTGGGGGGAGTTGGATGTGGCAGACCCCCTAGCTGAGTCGGCAGGGACCTGGCACTGCTGGGCTCTGCTGGCAGAAGCCTCTCATCCTGGCTGAGTTGTGGCGCCACCAGAACCCTTCCAGCTCAGTTGGGGGTCTGCCGGGGATGGAGAGCCAGCAGAAGGCCCAAACTGGGGTGTTCCAGGGGCATGGCAGAGGAGGAGCTGAGGGGGGCACTTACCCATCTTTCTCCTTGCATTCTGGGCACTCCCTTGGATCCTGATCCATGCAAAATTTCCACCAGGCGGAGTAAAATAATTTCCATGGTGGTCCCAACTGAGCTGGCATTCAGTCAGCCAGGCGGCTCCTGAATGGGGAGTGGAGGCTGCAGAGCCTTCTGCCGGCCCCCCCTCCCACTGGCTTCCCATGGTTTGGATTGCTCTGCCCAAATACAATTTGCAGCTCACTAATCCTCTTCGGAAGTGAGGGCACAAACTAGGCTGAACACGCAGAGAACACAGGAAGGCTGGGGGTATGGAGTGGGCATGCCCAGGCCCACTGGGGTACGAGGCAGTAGGCATACCCACTCCCCAGTTTGTGTACTTGCACATTCTTTTTGAACACATGGAGAGAGCTTGATTTGATTGCATATGCCTCATAATTAAACTTTCTGTGACCTAGATCAAGGTAGAGATCAGCCATGGCTATTCTCATTGTGCCACTTCATCTTAAAGGAGATGATGTATGTTCCAGGACAAAAGTGACCCTTCTGTCTTTGCAAGCGATGTCATTGTCAACTAGAAAAAGGGAAAGATACTTTTTATATGTTTTGTTTAATTTTGGCAGATTTGAAAGCAGTCGTGAGATGTTAACATTCCATGGGTTTTGTTCTGATACAAAAATTGGGTTGCAATCTCTTATACTCAGTTGTTGAAGAGAATGAGATGTAATAATTTTTCCAGCATTTGAGAAGGGCCCAATAAGCAGAGAGACATCTTCCTGCTTTCTGTCACGGCACTCACTAGGCTTTACATAAGGATATTTGAACAGCAGCCATAGATGCTTTTAGTCTTTGTTTAATTGGCATTTAGAGTCAAAACATCTAGTTCTTGTTCTATCATACCGTCTTAAGTATTGGAAGTCACTGTAAATAGCAATTGACAGATTTCTGGCAACTGCATCAAAATGTGTTAAATTTGCCGTATTACTTGATAAGCTTTCTGAAAGTACTCTATTTCTCTTCAATTGGTTTAATATTTCAAGAATAAAAGATGCAAGACATGGCTATCCATGATTCTAAATGTATCACTGTTTCCTTTTAAATGAAAAAAATTATTAAAACAATGTTTTTGAGAATAAAAGAAATTACGGGCACAATCCATAGCCAAATTTGCCTTTTCATGCCAATGATTGCACTGGAAAAGAGGTAAGCATTTGCTTAATGCTTCCACTGAAATCAGTGTTCCTTAAAAGTGCTAATCTACCAGGTTTGTGACCCATTTTTATACAGTTTTAATAAATGCATTAGTTCAATGCATGTTGTCTAAAAATAAACATTTTAGTTCACTTTTATGATATCAATGTAAATGTACTGCCTTCAAGTCGATTCCAACTTATGGCGACCCTATGAATAGGGTTTTCATGAGGCTAAGAGGCAGTGACTGGCCCAAGGTCACCCAGTGCACTTCATGGCTGTGTGGGTTATGATATTATAGCACTACAAATTTTAACAGTATTTATTCACTGTGGCATGCTTATCACTTATTTACTTTGAATGTAGGGGCTTTATGGGAGAAAATGTAGCAAAAAGAGAGATAAAGACAATAGAAACCTATATAGTTTTCAACTTAAATTTATTGGGAAATATCTAACAAATACCTTCTTGAAGGTCTTGCTGTTCAAAATACTGCTTATTGTTTGAGATTTTAGTAAGCATTTCTCGCTCTCCCAGTTTTAACAATTAAATGAATGAGAAAAGAAGTAACACAGATCAAACAGAAAACCCCACAATCTTAATAATTAGACACAAAGACAAGTCTTGTTCACTCATTTAGGTAATTAACCCTGATTAAAGAGATTCAGGAAGACAAAGCATTCCCTTCAGTGCTGGAACTGCATTGGCAGTTGTGCTCCATTACGAAACAATTCTTAAAGTTTGGACATTTTTTTACTCACATACTATTGAAGAGTTCTCGGTATGTTTCGTCACCTTTGCCTTCTGACATCAAGCTATCCAATTTGTCAATCAGTTTTGCTTCCACCTGTAAATGACACATGTCTGCATGTAAAATGAGGGTAAAATGACGGTGTGTGACACACACACACACACATTTATATGTATATGTATATATAACTGAGAGTCAGAAAGAGAGGTTTCTGCAAAGGGCTTTAAGCCCAGCAAACTGTCCTTGTATAAATTTGAGATTACTACATTGTCCTCAATCTAGAGCTTTAACCATCTCATCATATGCTGCCATTTAAGTGGAACAAATAAAATGACTTTAAACTACAGACATTTGCTGCTGCTAAGGCAGCTATTTATGGAGTCAAACAAACGCAGCAGACTATTTAACTCCCTTCCCATCCCAACCCCAGGGCTGCAAATGAAAGACAACTATATACATCTCAGCATAAAAAACACTTCTTTTCTTCCTCCCTTCTCTAAATCTCTGAGAGCCTGTGTGGCGTAGTGGTTAAGGTGTTGGACTACCACCCGGAGAGCAGGGTTTGAATCCCCACACAGCCATGAAGCTCACCTTGGGCCAGTCACTGCCTCTCAGCCTCAACGGTAGGCAATAGTAAACCACCTCTGAATACCGCTTACCATGAAAGCCCTATTCATAGGGTCGCCATAAGTCAGAATCGACTTGAAGGTAGTCCATTTCCATTTCTCTACATCTCTAGATTAACATGATCATAACCTGCCTGCCTCTTTCAGTGCTGTTTGAGAAACAAAAACCTACTGATGCTGAAACCTACCCTGCCTCCAATAGTGCTGGGACAAGTGAGAGATGCTCTTAATTTTCAGCCCAGCAAACAAGAGCAGTTAGGGAATATGAGTTTGGTAGCTAATGATAATTGCTTAAACAAACATGGGGCTGTGTTTGTTACCATGAAAATGTAGCAAGGTGGCTCTGTGTAGTCAATATTACATCAGGAAATTATGTCTTGTGCAATAATAAAAATAATTAGTGAATGAAAAATCAGAGTAAAGGCTTGCTAAAGCAAAGAATGAATGATAGCTGGTGTCTTTAATGCAGACAGAAATCAGAATCACTGTACACTTCTTATATGAAAACTGTTTCTATACTTATCTCTGCTAAAGTAATTGACAGTCTATAGTAGCTTGCTTATATTGCATTTGCTGGTCCACTTTCATGCCTTTATTTTTTTTTTTCAGATATCTCTGCAAACTCCACTCCAGTTATTTTGCCACTTCACCTCACTAATTCAGATGATTTTGCTTTGCTTCATTTGAAGCAGCAGGAAAGGGAACAGAGAGAAATGGTTTGAAGTTACATGAAGAAACAGAATACAAACTGCAATAGCAGATGGCGCATTTAGTACTTCCTTACTTGGCATCTCTAGACAGCTTAAGTAACAAAAAGGAACTGAATTGTGACACGACTTGGCAAGTCATAAGGGTCAGTCTTATGAAATGAGAATATTAAAGCATATTAATGAACAATCACAGCAGAACCACCAGTTCAGTTATTAGGATATATACTTAACACAAGTATTTCCTGTCATAGGGCCTTTCTGCACAACCATTATTTCAAGCAATAAATATGCAGCTGTTACTTAGCTGTTGCATCAGAGCCAGACATTTTCTCACAAGTTAGTTCTGCTGCAGTGATATTGCCTTAGGATTTCAACTGCTGTCAGAAACCTAACTACATGCCTTAGGCTACTACTGGTATTGCTTGTGATGGATGGCATCAGTCAGCGATTCCATTTTTTGAAGTTTATTTTAAAAAGTCGGGAAGAGAGGTCCTACATTAGTAGATAATGCTGAACTAGATGGACTAACGGTCTGACCCAGTGTAACACAGATTCTTATGATCAAATCCAAAATCCTACTCATTAAATGAAAAGCTCTTTTGTTCATCTTAAATATTGGTACTCTCATTTGCTTTCTTGCCATTGCCACTCTATTAACCTTCCTTTGTTATATCTCTTTTTCTTACTCCAACTCTCATTTTACCACTTTCCTCTGTGTCTACAACTTCTCCATTTAAGACACAACCTTCTCCTTCAAATTTCTCCTCAAAATAACCTCTTCAGCAAAAGCCATTTCTACTACTATTTAATTCTCTATTACCTTATTAACAAACCAAGTACTCTTTCTTTATCTTTGCCTTCTTCTTTTGACTGGAAGGCCTCTAGCCATTTCTGTTTTCTGCCATATTCCCTTCAACTTTCACATGCACATGTTGTGGTATCATGGTAGCATTTTCCAATTGCCTTTGAGTACAATGCGCATTCATCCAATGTTGACACAAGAAAAATAGAAGTATCAGCAACCTTTTAAAGTGAGGTAACCAGCACTTGAATCCTTATGTTCAAGTTGCCACTAAAAGTCTCAGCCACTAAAAGCTCTGCATAAAGTACATAATGTGAATTACTTCAAAATTGCCCCATGAAGCCACATTGGCTATTGAGAGGAAGGATGAGTTATCAATTTAATTTAATTTTAACTAACAGGCCTAGATATGATGATCATTTAAACCATGCAGTACATTGGGGATGAGGAAGCTAAGGCCCTCCAGATGATGTTGGACTACAACTCCCACCATCCCTGACCATTGGCCATGCTGGCTGAGGCTGATGGGAACTGGAGACCAACAACATCTGGAGGGTCACAGGTTCTCTATATCAGCTTTGGATAATCATGAACAAGCCTGCATTATCTTAGAGCTTGCATACTTCCCCCTTCCATTTCCTCCTACTTCACACATGAGGAGAAAGGAGGGGAAAATCTGCTTTCACTTTGGAATAAACTGCTGTTCCCCATTAGGTTGAAATTCAGGAAATTGGTTTGTTTCAACCAGAGTTAGCTAAAACAAACCAGGATCAAAATGCACACAGTTCAATAGGAGGGCTATTCACTGGGGGGGGGATTTTTCTTCTCTTAACCAGTTGACAAAAAATACCTGTTTAAAGTTGCCGCTGCGCCTTTGCTCCCAGTCCATCATGTCATGGAAAATAGGAATCATTACATTCCGTAGATCAGGTTGAGGTATCAGTGTCACTTCCAAGAAAGGGCCAATCAGTGATGGGATGAAGTGGACTTTGTGTTCCCCTAAAATGAAAATGAAACCAAATTGACTTGAACTATGTTCAGGGATAAAATACTAAAAACAGAAACTCTATAATTGTAAGAATTGAGCAAAGTGATATTATAAAGATCTACAGTATGTTTTGGGCAAACCCATTTCCAGCATGGATCATTTTAAAAACAGATTTAAGAAAGAAACCAAGAGTAAGATAAAGAGGGATCTAATCTTACACATGGATTAAACTGCCCATGCATCATAGGAGAAGTACAGGGGACAGGCTTGTGGTGAAAAATAGCTAGGCCTTTTTGAAGTCTTCTCCTAAGGACTGGGTTCCCACTAACGCAACACACACAGACCAACTTGTTCATTGGGATGCAACATGAAACAAATGGGACTACAAACTAGGATTGCATAGTATGAGTTTTTTTAAAAGGCCATTTTGGTGTTGGAAAATACAAGCTGTTCTGACATTCTTGTACCTGAATCTTGAGAGACTGGTACAAGTGTGATTACCTACCTGATTGCATATGCACATCAGGTAGAGGCAAAAGTGCTCAAAGGTGCACCCACTCTCCATTTTGTAGTCACAACAATGGGAGTGAAAATTTCACCTGTAAAAAGGGAAGCTGAAACTTAGCTTTTATGGGTGAAAAGGAGTATAAAAAAAAAAAATTAAAAAACAAGGGTGAAAGGTGGCCTGAAAGATGCTTTCCTGGCATTATAAAAGTTGTTGTTTTGGTTGATTTTTTTAAGTTACAACTTGTTCATTCAAGAACACATGATGGTACATGTAGAAGTAACTTTCTTTTAAGCTACATAAAATCATGCCCCTGTGCTATACATATGGCTACCATGATCACATAAATCATGAAAGTCACACATACAGCCCCCACTTCATATTTCCCAGCCATGAGATGAATAGCAGCCCTACACAGTCCTGAGGTGCTCATGCTAGTTGGGGTAAACAAGCCCATAAACATTCAGACACAACTTGCATTCATAATTCTCAGTGATAATTTACTCATCTCAAGAGGAACTATAGAGCATACCAACAAATGGGCAGTACCTCTTTTCCTAAGCATGTTAAGAACAACATCGATTCAATAAATCAAACAAACCGAACACACAATAAAGACACAAGACATCAACTCCAGGAAATGCTGTTTTAGACCCTTTGGAGGCCCACTGTGAAATGTTTGTAAGACACTTTGAGGGTAAAGTTGCTAGCCTCCTTAGCAATCTTGATGCCCCATCCACATCTACTGTAGTTCCCAGTGAGGAGTCCAGTGCAACATCTGCTGCAACTTCTTGGGATAAGATTCAGTTGAAGTGGCCTGATGACATGGACCAGGTGCTTGCCTTGATGTAGCCAGCAACATGTCCTCTCAACCCTTGTTCTTCTTGGCTTATTATAGTTTGCAGAGGGGGTATGACCGAGTGCATCCAGGGTGTGGTCAACATGTCTTTGTGGGAGGGTGTGGTCCCAGCCACTCTGAAAGAGAGGGTGATCTGACTCTTCCTGAAAAAGCCCTCCCTGAACCCATTGGTTTGTGGCAACTACCATCTGGTGACAAATAGCCCCTTTTTAGGGAATTGCAAAGACTCTTGGTGAAACAGAGTATCTTGACCCATTCCAATCTGGGTTCAGGCCTGGTTATGGGACTGAAGTGGCCTGGTTGCCCTGATGGATGACCTTTATCTGGAGAAGGACAGGGGAGTGCAACCCTGCTATTCTTGATCTCTCAGTGGCTTTTGATGCCGTTGACCATAGTATCTTTTCTGAGCCAACTTGGTGAGATGGGTATCAGAGGCACTGTTTTAGTTCCGATCTGTCTCCAAGGTCATTTTCAGAGAACAGCATTGGGTGATTGTCTTTGGCCCCCTGGAAGTTGTACTGTGAGGTGCCACAGGGTACCATCCTGTCCCCAATGCTGTTAAACATTTATATGAAGCCCTTGGGAGCAGTCATCAGGAAATTTGGGGCAAGGTGTCAGCAGTATGCGGATGATATCCATCTCTGTTTCTCTGTAACATATGAATCAGAAGAGGCCTGGAACAGTGCCTGAAATTAGTGGTGGGCTAGAAGAGGGCCAATAAAGTCTGAATCCTGTCAATAAAGTCTGAATCCTGGGTTGGTGGTTTCCAAGCTTGGATTATTGGTCAGTTGCCTGCTTTGGATGGGTTCATACTCCCTCTGCAAGAGCAGGTTCATTGCCTGGTGGTGCTTCTGGATCCACCTTTGTCACTAGAGTCCCAGGTGACCTCAGTGGCTAGGAGTACTTTTACCAGCTTCAGCTGGTAAGACAGCTACAGCTGTTTCTCGACCAGAATAGCCTGACCACTGTTGTCCATGCACTGGTAACCTCCAGGTTGGATTATTTATTTTATTTATTTATTTAATTGCATTTCTAAACCGCCCTATAGCTAACAGCTGTATGCACTGTATGTGGAGCTGCCCTTGAGGTTAGTCCAGAAGCTGCAGCTGGTGCAAAATGCAGAGGTGCAACTGTTCACTGTGACAGAGTATCACCAACATGTTATCCCACTGCTGAAAGAATTGTACTGGCTGCCCATTAACTATTAGGCCAAGTTCAAGGTTCTGGTTTTGGTTTACAAAGCCCTGTACATCTTGGGACCAGGATATCTTAAAGATATACTGAGTCAATCACTGCGTTCTACAGGCGAGGGCCTCCTGCAGATACCATCTTATCAGGAGATCCATTCCGCACAACATAGGAAGTAGACCTTTAGTGTTGTGGCACCTACCCTTTGGAATTCCTCCCCATAAATATTAGATAGGCATTATTTCTGTTGACTTTTTGGCACCTACTGAAGACCTTCCCCTTTCAACAAGCCTTTTAAGTAGAGACCTTATCCCAGTCTGCGTCTGTGTTGAAATTTCTTTTTAAAGATGTTATGTTTTAAAGTGTGTTTAAAGATGCTTTGTTTTAATATATTTTAAAGTATTTTGTTTTTAAGATGTTTTAGTGTTTTTAGTGTTTTTCTTTGCCACTATCCTGCCCAGAGCCGAAGGATTCAGAATGAAGTGAGGTGATGTCTTTTTCTCTTTTTATTAAGGCTATGGTTACATCCAAAGTGGTGCGCTTCATACACCTGACTACTCTGACTCACTACTTTTCCTAACTATGCTAACTAAGCAGTCTCTGCAGCAATTGGGGAAAGTTGACTCAGCACTTGTGCCTCGGATGACACTGGCTTAAGTAGGAAAGGTTTCCGTGCGTAAATGGTGGCTCCGCCTGAGTTCCACCTTTTGAAAGTCTCTCTTCTTGCACCTCCTTGCACGGGGTGAGGGGGGGTGAGTTTCAAATGGCACATCAGTAAGGGGGCTTCGCTAGGTGACAGTGCAGGTTCTAGAAGCTGGACACTGATAGGCTGGGAAGCGCTTGAAGTGTCTGGTGGGAATTCCTGCGTAGGCGTAGAGGGCGTGACCGGACAGTCTCACCCAACTGCTCAGATGTTGGACTTGCAGAAGGGGCAGGAACTGCATCCATGGAAGTCTGCGGTCTGTCAGAACCCTCCCCAATACTCTCCCTTCCCCCAACTTCCCCAGGGATCTTGTCCTCATCCGACTCCTCTCCCCGATCTAGCTCTCCCTCCGTCTGGAGTACAACAGCCACCCTGGGCTCCTTCTAGGAGGAAGGGAGGAATATAATCTTAATAAATAAATAATAGAAAAGAAAGTTAAACCATATAATTGTCCTGTGCAAGCAGGATTCTAGATTCCATGAAAGATTGTATGTGTACACCATTGTATGTGTGAATGCTAGGGGTGGGGCTAGTTGGTGTGCACACACAACATAAGGGGAGGACTACTTGGCACAGTTCCACCCCCCTGGCGCATTTGTCACCACATGAGAGATGTTTATGGATTGGACTAAGGTTTTCCCCAAAATCTCATTATCCCCATCCATACAGAGAAAAGCTACAAAAAGGACCCAGTCCCTTTCCTTCTGGCAACAAACTAGCATTATCCCATTAGATTAGTAATGGTTTCTAATGTGGATGGTTATTTTAATGTGGCACAAACAGATGAAGTAATCCCAGATAATGGCACAAACAGATACACACACCCAGGCTACATATCTTGGGTTGCAGTGAACAACATGCATTGTGTTGCTCTGACATAATCAGTTATATTCACAAATAATTGGTTTGGCATACATCAGAGTCTTGATATTCACTATTATACAACTGGACAGTAATTTTTTCATGGGTGTGTTTTCCTGTTCTCTGTGATGTATATGAATACAGAACATCAATATAGAAAGTTTTAAGAAATAAGATTATAAGAGCTTCTCTACATTCCAGCACTGAAAACAGCACTGGTGGAGCTAGTAGAATATAACATGCCACTACAAACAATGTGTGGTGAACGCTTGTAGAAGAAAAAAAAAAGTATGAATGAGTGTAAAGTACTAGGCTGCATTCCAAAGAATCTCAAACCACTATTACAAATATGGCTGGACCTTGGGACTGAAGTCCAGTGCCTCCCAGCCCACCCTGTCTTCCTTCACACACACACACTCAAAATGATCACCCAGAGAACAGCAGATGATCAGGGCGGTGGCAACATTCCCAAGCCAGCATGGGCTGGCATGGATAACACAGCATCCTTTCTTTCTTCATTTTATTACAGATGCTCTTATAGTTATTATTTTACTTTAAAACAGTGCTCATTCCCAGGCAAATGCGTTTAGCATCAGGACTGCAGAAGCCAGCTCCATTTTATTGCTGTAGTCATGATGGTGAGTTTTAAATGTGAGACTGCATATGCTCAGATTTTTTTTAATGAGGGTTGACAAACTGTTTCATTCAGTCACCCTTTACACATCTTCTTCATTGATATGTGTCATCTTGATAAACCTCACTGCATACAAACAGCTACAACACAGAACTCACTTGAGAATAATCCGCACAGTGGTCATTTTCATTTAGAAAATGTCTGCTGTGCAAAGGGAATTAGCCCCCTTGCCATCGGCAAACCACCAAATGTTAAAAAAGAAAAAAAAAAGTGTTGTTACCTAAAAATATCCCGGAATCCATAGTGCAAGGCAGTGGCCTGATTCACATATCACATGAAACCATAGTTAATATTTAACTATGGTTTAAAATAAATGAACAGTGTGCTGGTACACCATGCAGTAATGTCCTAGGTAAGCTCCTCCCTGCTATGATAAATGAACTGTAAAGCCTTGGCTTGTTGTGTCATCTGAACTGGGCTTATGGAGGTTTTCTCTCTAGTCTACAATCAGTAGACATAGTTTGTTATTGGCTTACTACTCATGGTTTGTTTGGGGAAAACAAACTACAAGCCTAAGTCTGGACAAGACAACAAGACAAGGCTTGCAGTTTGTTTCTCCCAGTACAATGTGGCCAGGAGCTGGGGAAGAAACTAAACAGTATGTACCAGTAGATATTAACTTTAACTATGGTTTAACATAGGGATGTAGAATCTATAGCCCCTCCAGCTGATGTTGGACTATAGCTACCATAATCCCTGATCAATGGTCATGTTGTTTGGAGCTGATAGAAGTCCAACAACATTTGGAAGGTCACATGTTCTCCATCCATGATTTAATGTGACATCTGAACACAGTAACTAGGTGCAAAATGGATTGTCCACAGAGGCAGTAACATAGAAACATAGAAAGCTGCCTTATACTGAATCAAACCATTGGTGCTTCTAGATTAGTATTGTCTGCACTGATTTGCAGCAGCTCTTCAGGGTTTCAGACAGGGAGTCTCTCACAGCTCTACTAGGGATTGAACCTGAGACCTTCTGCATGAAAAGCACATGCTCTACTACTGAGCCAAGCCCTTCCCCACTCAGAGGAATTGGAAAACAGTCAGCTTTCATGTTGTGGCTGTTCCATATGCGCCAGTCCTTAGCTTTAACACATAATGATGTGGAATAGGGATGGGGAACAGGATCGAACTTGCAGGCCAGATCCTGACCTCGCTGAACCTCCATAGGCCATTTGGACTGTTGTCCCCCCCCCCAGATTTATACTGATTCTTAAACCATTTACAGTATTGCTTTCTCTATTTTTTATTGTTAACAATTCCAAATATAGGACAAATAAAACTGCACTGAAGTGACATGCTTGTCTTGAACCTTTTGTCACATTGAAGGGTGAATATATTATCCCTTTGGTATTAATCCTTGCTTTTAGCTTCAGACAAATAAATCCATTCCTTAAAGATTAAACCAAGTTGAAGAGCTTTTATGATTTCAAATAAAAATGGCCACGATTTCAAATAAAAATGGCCACTCAATGTTATCAAAAGCCTTTTTCAGCAATTAATAAAAACATTTTTTCTTCTTTTATGCTGGGGCCATAATCCAAATTATTAAATACTTTTTAAAATATTATCTCTCATCCATCTTTTAAAAATGAAGTTTGATAGATCCTTATTATTAATTGTGCGCTATGTTATTTAGCCTACTTGCTAAAACACTAGCAACATTAAGGTAATAATCCACATATGCCACATAAACTTCAATTGTCAACAATCTAATCAGCAAATATGCATTCAGAGAACTAACATTCAAAGGGGGCAGGCTTCTGGAACACATGATGACTTGGCAGCTTGCCAAGGACACATAATCATGCCTATCACATGGTAGTAAGGCAGCAAAGATCTACTTCACTGCATCCATCATGTCCACGAGCAGCTGACCAGCAGAGTTGTTCCATGTGATCCAGAGATTGGTTACCCTGTATTGGTGAGTGCGGCTTCTGGAACAGATGGTGCTGTGAGTGGCTTATACAACACTTTGAGGTCAAAATGACTTGACTTTGTAGTGACTGTAATGCCACTATAACAGCATATCCATTTGAGGTGTCCAGTGCAATGTCTTTCCCAGTGTTATAGGATCATTTCCAGTTCCTGCAGCACAATGATGTGAACAGGATAACTTGTAGCAATGAGTCTGACCACATGAACTTTGGACCCCTGCCATTCCTGGCTGGTTAAAGGTAGCTACAATGGGGTGGCCGGGTGGGACCAGGATGTTGTGAACAAGTCATTGTGTGAAGGGGAGGTGCCAGGCACCCTTAAAGTGGCCTTGATGCAGCCACTTCTTAAAAATTCAATCCTGGCAAATACCCTATTTTGGGGGAAGGTGGTGGAGAGTGTGGTGGCAGAGGATGATGCTGATTATCTGAAACCAATTCAATCTAGGCTTGGCTTCACGACTGAATCAGCCTTGATCACCCTGATCAATTACCTGTATTGGGGGAGGGACAGGGGGAGTGTGACCCTGTTACTCTTACTGAATCTCTCAGTGTCTTTTGATACCATTGACCATAGTATCCTCCTAGCTTGACTGTGTAGGATGGGTAATGGAGGCACTGTACAGTAGTGGTTCCATTCCTTCCGGCATTGTCAAGTCCAGACAGTAGCATAAGGGAAGTGTTCTTCAACTTCCTGGCACTTGTGTTTTGGGATTCCACAGGGCACTATTTTGTTCTCAATGCTATGAAGCCATTGGAAATGGTCATTAGAAGTTTTGGAGCATGGTGCTCAGTATACTGATGACACACAGCTCTACGTCTGTATAACTTCTGAACCAGAAGAGGCTGTACAAATTCTGAACTAGTGCCATAATGCGGTATTGGCTGGATGAAGGCTAATAAACTGAGTTTGAATCCTGAGAAGATGTGTTTTGTGAGTGGATAGTTCCCATGTCTGGACGACAGGCCAGCTGCCTGTTTGGGATAGGTTGTACTCCCTTAAAAGGAGTAGGTACATAGCTTGGGGGTACTCCTGGATAAATCTTAATAATTAGAGCCTCAAATAACCTAGATGGCTAGGACTGCCCTTTACCAGCATTGCCTGGTACATCTGCTATGACTATATTTGGATCAGGATAACTTGGTCATTGTAGTCCATGCACTGATAATGTCAAGAGTGGACTGCTGAAATGTGCTCTCTGTGTGGCTGCCATTGGGCCTGATCTGGAAGCTCTAGCTAATGCAGAATGCAGGGGCTAGATTGCTGGTGCAGGCAGATTGCTAGCAGTATGTCACACCTTTGCTAAAACATTTACACTAGCTGCCCATATGCTACTGGGCCAGGTTCAAGTCTCTTGTGTTCTGAACATCTTGGGTCCAGGATACCTTAAGGACAACCTGAGATATACCAGCTGGATCACTAAGATCAACTGGAAGAGTGCTGTCAGCTGTCCTGTGTTCCAGAGGCCCAACTGGCCTCAACCAAAAGTCATGCATTTAATGTCACTGGTCCCATGCTGAGGAACATTCTTCAAGAAGAGATTCAACAAACATCCTCAGTTTTGACTTTCAGGTGTCTCTTGAAGACTTTTTAAAGCCAACAAGCCTGTGCAGTTGTCTAAAATTTTCTTGAGTAACCAGTTATTTTAATGACTGTTCTATATTGCTTCTAAAGTTTTTTTTTTATGTTGGTGACACCCCCCTGATGTTTTACAAGAGGGTGGTATATAAATACTTGCTTAAATAAATATAAATAAGTTACCTTAAAAGGTCAACTGAGTTGAAAGATTCAATATTCAGTTTTCTTCTTTTGTTACTTAATCATAAATTACTTTTTAATAAAATGGACAAGCCATAATCAAATCCTATTTATGCTTATTTACAAGCATTCATCAACTGAATAAAAACATAGATTGTTCAGTCCTTTAGCAATTACATGAAATAAGCTAATAATTCAGCCTTTTCATAAGAGTCAGGGAAATGTGCAGCTTAATCCAAAATTAAAATAATTAAAGACAGACAGAACAAAAAAACCCACAATGAATATATAATTCATTTTTAAAAGCTATAATTCATTCAACATTAGAGTAAATTAAACATTCAAAATGAAGCAATTCATTAATGAGTTAAATAAGGTAATCCTTCATTAAAGACCTTGCTATATATAATAATTAAAGGTTAGCTTCTAAAAAATAGTATAACAAAAGAGCACTCATTAACTGTGTATCACAGTTATTATTATTATTATTATTATTATTGCTAGTCTATTGGTTTGTTGTTAAGATATTAGCAGCCTTTTATCCAGGGGGTGGGGATGAGAGATTCTTCTGTAATAAATAATTCAGTCTGCAAATTCTTGTCCCATCCATTAATAGCAGATTATTCATAGAGTCACCATAAGTCGGAATTGACTTGAAGGCAGTCCATTTCCATTTATGGCCATACAAATAAACACTCCAGCAATGCTACAGTATATTAGCATCTCAATCCAGTCCGTTTTTGCCAGTTGCTTCATCTTGTATATCACATAACTTTACTCTTCAGTGACTTGCAAACAAAGTTTCTGGGTCTCTCAGCAAACCTGGAGATGGCTAGACTCCTTGGCAGTTTTACAGGAGGTGGCCTCCTCACACAGTGTGCTCCTTAAAGCAGGGATAGGGACCTGCAGTCCTCCAAATGTCGTTGGACTACTCCTCCCACCAGTTTCAGGCAACATGGGCAATGAGCACAGATGATGGGAATTGTAGTCCAACAACTTCTGAAAGGCCACAAGTTCTCCACCCTTGCCTTAAAGGATCTGGGACTGTCCAGCCCTGGTATAGTGGCAATTGGCATAAGGCTCTCCCCACAATTCTCAGCTCCACACTGCTACCAGAAGTAACCATGAAATATATAGGGAGAGGCAAAGTGTGTCCCCCCTCCCTCCCCAGCCTGGATTTCAGTCCATGTGCTTAAAGAAACTGAGACTGTCCAATCCTGCAGGGAGTGCAACTCCACTGACAAAGCAAGTCTCTTGCCACGATTCCCAACTCCACCGAACTATTTTGGTGCATGGGACAAACATGATTTCTGCTTTTGTAGTGTAGAGGGAAGGAAGAGGAGTGATGATCAAGAACAATGTATTGATTAGGATGAACAACTGTGTTAATTCTCGGAGTGAAATGACCTCGTGCAGATCTGCCATAACATTTCATTCACTATAAGTTAGTGATCATTGATTTATAACAGTTCTTCAGAAAAGTGTATTAATAAGGAGTACCTCCAGATTTAAGGATCTGGAAACAGGTATAAGCTTTCAAGATCCACAAGTATAATTTGTTGTGCATCTGAATTGTCAAGACTAACATACTGTATGGCACACTTTTGCACAGTATTCTAAGTAAAACAACTCTAAAAGCCAAATATATACATTTGGATCTTAAGAAATAAAAATAAGCTTACCTAAATTTTGCCACATGCTGAAGATTTCACATCCCATTGTCACCCGCATATCACCATATCTGTGATATATTTAAAAAAAACAAAGATTATTTAGCAGATAATTTCACTTTATCATAAACCACACATTTTGCATGTTTGCAATAAGGGCAACTTCTATGCATTTTGAACCTGAAATTTGACTAGTTGTATGTGAAAAAAGTTCCAACCAATATGAGTTGAAGCAAGCAATGGAACAGTGTGGGGTAACAATGGAAAGATGGGAAAGTGATTGAAAAAGGAAGGTCCCAAAGATAGTGTGACAAGACATGGGAGAGAAAGAGCAAATACTTTCAGTGCAGGTATCTAAACCAGGAAAGGAACAGAGAGACAGCAGTGGCCTCTATAGATTAATGGCTAGCAGAATTTCTGATACTTTCAGAATTTTTTTTAACTGATACTTCTGATACACAATGAGAAATATAAAATTCCAGTTTACTAAAGCAACATGAATAATGAAACTATTAATTTATCACATCCCAGCTTTCTAAAGATAACAAATGGCAACAGCAATACAATTTTCATACACAGGTCCAATTGTCAGGTTGCAGTGCAATACAGAGTGCTCACTGGATTATATAGGCATGGAATCCAAAAGTGTGCTTGTGTGGGAGAGAACTGCAGTCACAACTGAAGTTGTAATTGATGTCTTCCCCCTGCAACTGTTCCTGTTGCTAAAGAAGCAAGCTGTCATTTAGTTTAAAAAGCAGCTTGTCTTCAGCAGCAGGTATAACTGGAGCAAAAAGGCAAAGAGAATTCAAGCTACACACATAGTCCTTCTCATAGCCACACATTTCTTCTTTTGAACCTGATTGAAGCTGCTCTGAACATCAGCCTCATTCACTGCAATAAGCAGGAACAAAATTATTTAGAATTAAGATGGACCAGGCAGAATTCATTTAAAAGCTGTGGATGGTTTATAAAGAATACCCAAAATATTCCATTTTTTCCTGTCATGGGTCATTCATGCATACCAATGTACTCTAAGTTATTTCAGTAATAAATCAGCTGTTAGTAATTGTCCATTGTGACAATTGCCTTGTTCTTTGTTTAAAAAGGTCTTTAAATCCAGCAATAATTTAAAAAATGTTATGCCACAGCTTTCTCCAAAGTCCATTACTCGGTAATACTTTGCATATAAATAATGTATGACTATGATGATGATGATGATGAAATAATTATATACCACCATTCCTCCAAGAAGCTCAAAGATGTGTACATGGTTCTCTCCTCACAAAAGCCCTGTGAGGTAGGTTAGGCTGAGAGATAGTGACTGGTCTAAGGTCACTCAGTGAGCTTCATGGCTGAGTGGGGATTCAAACCCTGGTTCAATAGTTCAACCATTACACCACACTGGCTATTGACAGATAATGATACTTACTTTTCTAATGCCTTTTTCTTCTTAGATGGTGTGAACATCTCTAACTGTAGACATAACTGGTTTATAAAAATGACAGCCAGGTAAAAGTAGGAATCCCAGATCTAAAGGTAAACATAAAGATTGGTAATTTTCCTCCTCTTCAGAGCTACTATAGCAATACAGATCTTTACTTTCTAACTCTAAAGCAAGGTTAATGGATCAGCACTTTAGTGACCATGTTTCAGGATGTTTCAGATAGTATGCTGCCATGAGTGATTTTTTGGAAATAAGTGGAATATACATTTTCAAATATAAATAAATAAAACATTAATGCCTGCTGAGCACAGGAGAATTCTGTCAAATGTTTGTTAAATTAACTGTTCCAATGTGACACATCTTGAAACACCAGTGTGCCAAGGAAAAAGAGGCATTGTCAGAAACCTTGTTAGTTACGAGCATCAACCACTGCAATGTTTAAAAGAGATATAGGGTTGGTTCAGATGTAATGATCCCAGCTTCATAAACTATGGGTTATGATGACATGAATGATTACCTGTCCCATGACCTACTTCTTCGCCCTTCTTCTAATCAACTTCAGTGCTTCTATCCACAGGTTCCCAATTATGTCCAAAATGGGACATTGTGGCTTACAATCTAATTATAAATACACTTAGGAAGCAAACCCCACAGGTCAATGTCAGTTTACTAACCATTTCCATACTGGTTTGTTGCAGCACCCCACAAGACTGTTATGGCACTTTAAGAACTAATAAATATATTATGACAAAAGCTTTCGTGGACTTGAGTCCATTTCTGGTTAGTAAACTGACCCACAGATCAAGCACAGGAAGCATATTTGGTTAGCCACATAAATAGTTGTCTTGTGCTAAAAATTACAATACTGGACTTTATAATTTTTAGCTCACTCCAATGGGAATAATGTTTAGCTGCAGTCTACTAAGTCCCAATAATGTTCATTTTTACTCCATCAGCACCATCCACCAGTTAAGTGATGGATAATCAGAGAAGTAGATTAAACAGTTTGCTGATTTATGATATGTAGGTGGAGTTAAATGAGTTCTACTATGATGCCCATTCACTTATGAGGCATCCAACGCAAGCCCCATTTACATCAGATGACGTGTGTCAGTGTGTGTGTTACTTCCATCTGCACTGCAATGGGATTGAACATCTGGTGTTTCAGATCAAGCCAGGGTGATCCTCTCTACTTGTTGATCAAACTAAGCTGTGACAGTGTCACTGCTGATATAGAGTCTACAGAAAGGGACTAAAATTTAGGAGAGTTAATTGCACTGGAAGCACAGTGTGACCACATGATGAAATGGAAGATATTAGCAGACATTTAGGAGAAAATGATTATCATTATGCAAGCCAATCATTAGCTTACCTTGTAATCAAAGTTTTCATTTAAGAAGTTTTTACGAAGGGCATCCGAAAGATATAATACTGTTGTTATAATAACACTAGTAAAAAAAGAAAAGATTACATATTTTAGTGTTGATACTGGCTAAATACTGCATATGCATGACATATTTTCTTTGATAAGAGAACTGTTTTTATTAAGGCAACAAAACCAACTGCAGAATACAAGATAAATGGTACATAATAAAATCCTTAATAACTTGTGAAAGAGGAGTCTATAAACTACTGTACTATGTATTTTACATCTAGTTCTACTGATGTGACATATCAAATATTCTGATTAATATATCTCTTCAACTCACAGAATTTATGAAGGAAAGCAATGGAATAAAGCTATTAACATAATTTTGTGTATTACTTGCTTTGTTCATCTGTTCTAACACATTTTTTTTCACTAAAAGTTAATATTGTGCATTTCTCAATTTTATGTATCTAGAACTAATTACTTGTAAACTTTAAAATAATACCATCATCCTTACCTCAAATTTGCAAATACAATCAATGCCAACACTGTTGAAGAATAGGTGGCAAAGTTGAAAGGCTTGTGTATATGTGTATGAATAGACACCAATCTCATCTCAAATAAATTTTATCACTGATTCATTTTCAAATCCAGTTTTTGATGGAGCCTTCCCCCTCACACACACACACACAAATCAGCTCCTGGTTTATTTTATTTTCCCTTGGGTGTAAGCCATACCTTAATATTCTGTGGGATGTCCATTTTTGTCATGCATTGAAGACAGCGCAAACAAAAGTCCCAATGATTTCTTCCAATAGATTTTAAGTTCTATAAACTGCTTTTTTAAAAAAAAAAAAAAACACTTTTTCCTAGCACTGGGAAGAAAATAAATTTTGCCTACTTGTAGTAATATTGGAAGAATTAATACTATTTCCACAAAGTATGCAAGCTATACCCAGAGCAATCATCCTTCCATCCTTCCAAGCAACAGTGAAAGCAACCATTGGCTACAATGCTGTTCAACATGGATGCCTTTTCAAGTACAAATCATTGACAGACAATGTGGTGAAGTGATTAGAGTGCTAAATGAGGATCAGGGGAATCCAGGTTCAAATCTCCACTCAGCCATGAAGCTCACTGGGTGACCTTGGAACCAGTCACTATCTCTCACCCTAATTTACCTCACAGAGTTGTTGTGAGTATAAAATAGGGGGAGGGGAGAATTATATATGTGGCTTTTGGCTCGTTGGAGTAACAGGAGGATTTAAATGCAGTAAAAAAAAAATTAGACGCACTCTAGTTGTGACTGTAATTTGTTTTTATTTGCTTTACATTGTTTTTAATGTTGTATTTTACATTGTTATCACCTGTTCTGGGACCTTCTGGTGAAGGACAGGTAATAAATCTGACAATAAATAAATTTAAAAAAACAAAACAAAACACCCTAGATTCTATTAAGGCAGCTAGAGCAGTTATATTACTTCTTATTTTAATGCCTTCCTGTCCCTACTTCAAGGAATGCATGAAAACGAATTTTATCATCGATTTAAGGCAACATCCCTTGATAAACTATCTTAATACATACAGTTTTTGACTTACTAAAATTGTGATCTAGCCAGCCCAGTGGTAAGCTGATGTGCCACAGTCTTTCATACTTAGACCTAAGAGGCCTCACTCCAAATTCTAACTCATCATCCAAGGCCTCATGGAGTCAGTCGTCTACTTCTTTGTTAAGAACATAAGAAGAGCCTGCTGGATCAGGCCAGTGGCCCATCTAGTCCAGCATCCTGTTCTCACAGTGGCCAACCAGGTGCCTGGGGGAAGCCCGCAAGCAGGACCCGAGTGCAAGAACACTCTCCCCTCCTGAGGCTTCCGGCAACTGGTTTTCAGAAGCATGCTGCCTCTGCCTAGGGTGGCACAGCACAGCCATCACGGCTAGTAGCCATTGATAGCCCTGTCCTCCATGAATTTATCTAATCTTCTTTTAAAGCCGTCCAAGCTGGTGGCCATTACTGCATCTTGTGGGAGCAAATTCCATAGTTTGACTATGCGCTGAGTAAAGAAGTACTTCCTTTTGTCTGTCCTGAATCTTCCAACATCCAGCTTCTTTGAATGTCCACGAGTTCTAGTATTATGAGAGAGGGAGAAGAACTTTTCTCTATCCACTTTCTCAATGCCATGCATAATTTTATACACTTCTATCATGTCTCCTCTGACCCCCCTTTTCTCTAAACTAAAAAGCCCCAAATGCTGCAACCTTTCCTCGTAAGGGAGTCGCTCCATCCCCTTGATCATTCTGGTTGCCCTCTTCTGAACCTTTTCCAACTCTATAATATCCTTTTTGAGATGAGGCGACCAGAACTGTACACAGTATTCCAAATGCGGCCGCACCATAGATTTATACAACGGCATGATGATATCGGCTGTTTTATTTTCAATACCTTTCCTAATTATCGCTAGCATGGAATTTGCCTTTTTCACTGCTGCCGCACACTGGGTCGACATTTTCATCGTGCTGTCCACTACAACCCCGAGGTCTCTCTCCTGGTCGGTCACCGCCAGTTCAGACCCCATGAGCGTATATGTGAAATTAAGATTTTTTGCTCCAATATGCATAATTTTACACTTGTTTATATTGAATTGCATTTGCCATTTTTCCGCCCATTCACTCAGTTTGGAGAGATCTTTTTGGAGCTCTTCAGAATCCCTTTTTGTTTTAACAACCCTGAACAATTTAGTGTCATCAGCAAACTTGGCCACTTCACTGCTCACTCCTAATTCTAGGTCATTAATGAACAAGTTGAAAAGTACAGGTCCCGACACCGATCCTTGAGGGACTCCACTTTCTACAGCCCTCCATTGGGAGAACTGTCCGTTTATTCCTACTCTCTGCTTCTTAACCAATTCCTTAACCACAAGAGGACCTCTCCTCTTATTCCATGACTGCTAAGCTTCCTCAGAAGCCTTTGGTGAGGTACCTTGTCAAACGCTTTTTGAAAGTCTTACACTATGTCCACTGGATCACCTCTATCTATATCCTTGTTGACACTCTCAAAGAATTCTAGTAGGTTACTGAGACAGGACTTTCCCTTGCAGAAGCCATGCTGGCTCTGCTTCAGCAAGGCTTGTTCTTCTATGTGCTTAGTTAATCTAGCTTTAATAATACTTTCTACCAGTTTTCCAGGGACAGAAGTTAAGCTAACTGGCCTGTAATTTCCAGGATCCCCTCTGGATCCCTTTTTGAATATTGGCGTTACATTTGCCACTTTCCAGTCCTCAGGCACGGAGGAGGACCCGAGGGACAAGTTACATATTTTAGTTAGCAGATCAGCAATTTCACATTTGAGTTCTTTGAGAACTCTCGGGTGGATGCCATCCGGGCCCGGTGATTTGTCAGTTTTTATATTGTCCATTAAGCCTAGAACTTCCTCTCTCGTTACCACTATTTGTCTCAGTTCCTCAGAATCCCTTCCTGCAAATGTTAGTTCAGGTTCAGGGATCTGCCCTATATCTTCCACTGTGAAGACAGATGCAAAGAATTCATTTAGCTTCTCTGCAATCTCCTTATCGTTCTTTAGTACACCTTTGACTCCCTTATCATCCAAGGGTCCAATCGCCTCCCTAGATGGTCTCCTGCTTTGAATGTATTTATAGAATTTTTTGTTGTTGGTTTTTATGTTCTTAGCAATGTGCTCCTCAAATTCTTTTTTAGCATCCCTTATTGTCTTCTTGCATTTCTTTTGCCAGAGTTTGTGTTCTTTTTTATTTTCTTCATTCGGACAAGACTTCCATTTTCTGAAGGAAGACTTTTTGCCTCTAAGAGCTTCCTTGACTTTGCTCGTTAACCATGCTGGCATCTTCTTGGCCCTGGCGGTACCTTTTCTGATCTGCGGTATGCACTCCAGTTGAGCTTCTAATATAGTGTTTTTAAACAACTTCCAAGCATTTTCGAGTGATGTGACCCTCTGGACTTTGTTTTTCAGCTTTCTTTTTACCAATCCCCTCATTTTTGTGAAGTTTCCTCTTTTGAAGTCAAATGTGACCGTGTTGGATTTTCTTGGCAATTGGCCAGTTACATGTATGTTTAATTTAATAGCACTGTGGTCACTGCTCCCAATCGGTTCAACAACACTTACATCTCGCACCAGGTCCTGGTCCCCACTGAGGATTAAGTCCAGGGTTGCCATCCCTCTGGTCGGTTCCATGACCAACTGGTCTAGGGAATAATCATTTAGAATATCTAGAAACTTTGCTTCTTTGTCATGACTGGAACACATATGCAGCCAGTCTATGTCCGGGTAGTTTATAAAGTGAGAACAACCATGATCTTCCTCATAAGTTTGTTACTCTCAAAGTTGATGTTTTCTGCTTACATTAAGCCTTAAGAAGGTGAGCAATAAATACAAGACTACTACAATTCAACACAAATTCTCTCTCTCTCTCTCTCTCTCTGTGTGTGTATTCCCATGGAAACTAACAGAAGTTGCATGCACTGTAATTTTGCACAGGGCTGCATCCTACAAAAATAATGAATTAAGTAGTTATTATAAGATGTTATGGGGAAAGGTACAAAAACTTCACTATTATTGCTTGTTTTATGCTTGGTAACAAGGACTAAGGGTCGGTTTTCAAATGAGGCTTTCATGAGAGACTATCAAATTTTCAAATACTGTGTATTGAAGAGGGAAAATATTCTGTACATTCTGGGACTTCTCAGCTGATGAAGGATTTAACTTGCATTGAATGCTGCCAGTTCTTTGTAATCATCCTTATGCTTGTTTTCCTTTGCCAGCCTAGTCATTGATGTCAGAACTCTATTTGTTGGCATGCAGTATGTTCCAGGCTATAAATCACTGGTAGTTCTCTAGCTTCCTAACTACTGACCTGGCATCTTTTGTCTTTTTAATATTACACCAGACAGAAGCATGGTTAGCAGTGAACTTTTATGAATATATATTATATATATCTATGAATATATCTATATCTATTGTTGCACGCCACCCCAATCTCCGAGCAGTGAGAGATCTCCAGGGGTTCCTGCGCTTACCCAGGGTTTGGTTTCCTTGGAAAGAAGGCCAGCGGAGACTGTGGTGTCTTTATGAAATATGGTTTATTTATTTACACACATTCCAACCTGAGCTTAAGATAGAGGGGTTCAAAGCATCAGCAGTTCAATAGATCTTGCATTTTCCATCAGGCTTACGGGGGCACCCTGAAGCCATGGTGCAGGCAGCCAGCCTCTCTGCCTGTCTCCAGTTCCCAGCCTTTCCTCAGACTCAACTAAAAACACAAGCCTCTTTTAGGACCCAGGAGGGGGGGCTCTCCTGAAGAGTTTCAATAACCATAGGATCTCTCTGGCCCATTTGCCAGTTAATGGGCACTTGACAGAACCATTAACACCATCGGGCCATTCTTAGATTAACAGAAGAGACTCATCTGACCAGAGAAGCAGGTTTCTCCACTGCAGAACCTCCAGATGCAGGGTTCCAAATCAGAGGCTGGAAGGGGACTCATAGAAATCATCCATCTCAACCCCCAAACCCATAACACTATATATATCACATGCTTAAACAGTTCATCTTCTGTGGGAGAGAAGTTGGAAATTATGGAAGAAAATGGGGAAAGATTTCACTATATTCTGGTTTGTCCATTTCTGAAATGCCTTTCCTTGGCCTCAGCTTCATATTTGGCTTCATTTTACCTTTTGTAATTATCTAAGATGAAGTGCTCTTTCCTCTGACCTATTTCATGTGAAATCCATGGGAGTAAAATGAGCAAATGCCAGTGTTACTATTTGCCATTTCCCTCCCCAGAGAAAGTGATGTAATGCTATATTCTGCCACTCCTCTGAAAAATTGTCTGTATTATCTGCTACTTAGTATGGTATTTTAGTTTCTCTGTTAATTATTAATTAATTAATTAATTAATAGTGATTAAGCTGCTTTATTGAATTGTATTTCAAATGGCTACTAGCCATGGTGGCTATGTTCAGTCTCCATGGTTGGAGGCAGCATGCTTCTGAATACTAGTTGCTGGAAAACACAGGAAGGGAGAGTGCTGTTGCACTCAGGTCCTTCTTGCAGGCTTTCCATAAGCATCTGGTTGGCCACTATGAGGACAGGATGCTGCATCGGCTCTCCTTATGCTCTTAAATGATTTTTTTTAGATTTTAATTTAGTTTTTTAAAGCAATATTATGTGACTTGAAGGCACATAACAACAACAAAATAAAAATGTTTCTTATGTTGACTAAGAAATGGAGTAAATAAATAAAAGAAGGAATATAAATACTGTTACCTGAAGGGATAACTGTTGCCAAAGTAATAGAGTCATTATATCAGCCCCTGAGCCCACCTATTGCTATACAGTGAACACTGGTTTGACTAAAAAGTTTCTGGAAGCCTACTGCCTCTATTTTAGAAATTACTACACTGTTCCTACTACTGTAGGACCTATTTCTCCACCCATAGTTCTAAACATTCCACCACATCTCTACTAAGAAGACATGGCAAAAGTTTTCAAAGCATAGGTATCTGATCATACAATCGTCATCCAAACATTCATGTAACAGGCAAAAATTGAAGAAGAAGGAAAATGCATATGGAAACAAAACAGTAATCTGGAACTATTCCAAAGAATTCCCTGGACTTTCTACAGGCGATATCAGGAAACAAAACAAGTTATTTCAGCAGTTAACTCAAAATCATAAGTATTATGAGTCTTTTCTAAAGTAGAATCAAATTTACATATCTTTGAAGTAAAATGAGGTATAGAAGTGATCCAATTCTGCAGTGGGCCGAAAATAATGCAACATCCAGTATGAATCCTGATAACTCTTTAGTTGTAGCATGGCTTACAAAGGGAGTAGAATCACATTTTCCAAGGGTCAAAATATAAATCTTAATTGCTTGGTAGGTTCAAGCTCAAAGTGGATATTATTAATGTGAACCTGAGGAGTGTCAGTTTGAGCAGCAACCACCACCAAGCCCAGACATAACAGACTATAAAGGTAACAAACAAGACAACCAGAGAACCCTCTTCAGACCACATTGGCCACAGCAGCTCATGGCAATGCTCTTCTTCCATAAAAGCTTTCTGGTGAGGCTTCTTCTGGTCAGTGTTGCAAGGCAACTCTGCTGCTTGCCAAAGGCAATAATGCAAAGAATATGGTTGGAAATATAGGAAACTGCCTTCTACTGAGTCAGCTATTGGTCATCTCGTTCAGTACTGTCTACACTAAAAGGTAGTAGTGCTCTAGGGTTTCAGACAGGGAGCCTTTCCCAGCACTACCTGGAGACCAAACGTTGGTTCTTCTGCATGCAAAGCAGATTACCACTGATTACCAAATTAAGATGATTACCAAAGCTACAGGGCTAAGGATTACTCTGTAAAAAAAGTTTAATATCCCATTGGGAACCAAAACATTTGAATAATCAACATTTAGTTAAAATTTGTAACCATTTGTCTCAAGATATTTGGGTCACTGAAAATTAATGATTCCATTTCCACAGCAACAATGGGATGGGTAGTATGACATACATGTTTCGGGAAAACTAATACATGCTATTTTAGCGGGCAGCATAACAAGATTTTGCAGTATGTTGCAAAGACAGATCTTTATCTTCATGGTCATCAGCTCTATCTTGTACTCATCAAAATGTCCAAGCATAAATGCTTAAAAGATATTTCACATTATTCATGTTTAAGCCTGCAACCCGATGCCAGGAGATATGCAATTTGTAGACAGGTAGAGCAATCTAATGGGAGTGAGCAAGGGAGAATCCTTGGCAAAAAATACCCCCACCAAATCCAGAGCCCTACAGGTGTTGCACTGATCAATGTGAAATAGACAAGAGGGGAGAGCTGGAAAAGTACGTTAGCCCCAGGGCTGGCATGTATATCTAAAGTCTACAGTTTCAAAGCCTCTCCTGACCTCTTCCGGAATATACCCATTTTCCCTCCCTACCACTGCCAGTGCACCAATGGGAGAGGAGGGATGAATGTTGATATTCCTGCAGCTACAACAAAGGAGCCTCTGGGAGTGGATCTCCATCTCTGCTGGTGGAGAGGGAGATTTACAATATTCTCTGACCCTGGGATGTCCTCCCAGGGGCCACAGGATTGGGTGCTGAATGAGTAGGGTGGTATTCAATGCTAGTCCTACTCAGAATAGACCCAGTGAAGTTAATGAACATGGCTAACTTAGGTTTATTAATTTCGATGGGTCTACTCAGTTAAACACAACCTTTAGTATTGTTCTCAGTTGTGTTCCCACCAACATTAGTTCTATTGTTACAGTTATATTTAAGACATCTTACTTGTTAGCAACTAAACGCATCACTGTCCAGTCCTTTGGAAACATCTCTGGCCGTATTAATATTCGAAAGACAGTAAATATCTGTAACAAGAAATCCTAGAGCAGAGAAGGGCAAAAATATTCCTTAGGTAAGAGAAAGAAATGTGTGGTGAATTGTTTTAGCATTAACATTATAATACTTGCAAATAATAAAGAAACAAAATTCTAATGGGTTCAGGGGGTGGGGGATCAACTATTTTTGCTTCTCCAAGAAACTTCACAGGAATAATGACATGATTTAATAATATGTTTTTAAACGAGATGCAGAAGGGAGATCAAGTTGTCAAAGACCTCTGGAAAAAGCATTATTTCTGTGATACAAACAAAATGTCATTGAAACAAGTTGATCTTTATATAACACAGAAATTCTCAAACTTTAAAATTGTAACACAAAGGTGAATCTTTAAATTCATAAACATATACTTTATTTTTCGTCAATAAACAGAAATGTTTAGAAGCAGAGTTGGGGAAGTTTTGGCCCTCCAGAAGTTGCTGAACTATAAATCCCATCAGTCCCAACAAGTATGGCCAATGACCAGAGATGATGGAAGCTGTAGTTCACCAACATCTGGAGGCCCAAAGGTTTCCCACACCTGCTTAAAAGTATTCTGAATTGTGGAAATAAATTCTCCTGGATTTGGCTGCCAAGGAACCCCTGCACACTGTAAAGATTTCTGGATCTAGACCATAATTCATAAGGGGGCCCAGCTCACTTCTGTTGGGCTTCATCATCACTTCTTGGGAACTGAGCCACACCAACGTTCTCCTTATTGATGTGCATTTCAGGGGAAGATTAGTGGACAAATTGACTTTCAGCAAAGTTCGTCCAACAGTACTAATTTTTTTCCAGTGAATATCCTCTTGAGAGCTTCCAATACATCCTAGAGTTTCCGTAATACGGCTTTAAAACAAAGTTAAACATAAAGTTAAAACTGGTAAATCTGTGTCTGGACTGGACTATTTCAGACTGCAGGTGAGGAGTTCACATAATTGAATGCTTCTTCACACACTGTCCTGTTCTGAGCGGGATCCACAAGACGGAGACGCGGGTGCAATTAAATCGTGTTTTATTAAAGTAATGGATACATCAAAAGCAGTGCGCTTCATAGAAACCCCTAAGCTATCTCACTAGAATTCCCTAACTGCACTCTAGGCATGCTCTGCAACATTGAAAGAAAGTTGACTCAGCAGCTCCAACCTGGAAGCGGCAGGCTTAAATAGGCAGGGTCTTGGAGCGTACTCTCTGGCTCCTGCACAATTCTTGCCTTTGGCCTGTCCGTTTCTCCCTGTGTTGAGAGCATGGTGAAGGGGTGTGTGCTTCCAACACCTCATCCAAAGGAACCTGCTCCTTAGCCAGAGATTCAAGGTCAGGTGGCAGCGACGTGTTGGACTCATCCTGCGAGCCACTGGGTAAAGAGGGAGTTAACGCCCACTCTGGCTCATCGTCCAGTGGCTCATCGTCCAGCTGCTCCTCTGACATGTCTGGGGGCGGCACGCTCTCCCCGGCTGGGACAGCGCCGTCTGTGGGAACTGGCCTGAAATCCTCCTTACTGCCTCGCTCAAGGTCTTGTGGAGTCTCAACAACTCCTGGGCCATCCTCGCCCTCTGACAGCTGAGAAGCCTGAAACTCATATCACCCCACTCCAGGCCCTCGCAAGAGGGTTGGGGCTGGACACACACAAAATATACCTACCTGTAAAAACCAAAAAAGCCTGGTATGTCAAGGAGAAACCAGGCAAGAACCATTCTCCTGGCATCTAAGTTTTTAAACTGTTTTTAGAATGCTTTTCTTTTTCTTGCTGTTAAATTGTTTTGTTACGTTTGCCACCCTGGATTCCTTTGGGACGAAGGGTGGGATATAAATTTAATAAATTAAATAAATAAATAGTATTGATACTGTACTTTATTTTATAGTTTTTATTATTGTAAGATGGTTATAGATTCTATAAATCAATGATGTGCCAGAATTTTTAAGAGCTGAGGATAAACATAATGCATAATGCATTTTATGTATTTTAATAGTATTTTATGCATTTTAATTTACTGTAATGTTTTGTGTTTTTATTGTGTATTTTATTATATATGTGTGCGATTTTATTGTAGCCACCCTGAGTGCCCTATTGTGGGGTACAAGGGCGGGATAGAAATATTCTAAATAAATGAATAAATAATAAACACTCCACTGTCAAACTACTGATTGAAAGCCACCAAGAAGCCCAGGAGAATCAACAAGGTAGTTTTCCCCTGCCCCTCTCCTGGTAAAGATCATCATTCATGACAACCAAACCAGTTACCATGCTGAACTCAACGCTGAAGACAGACTGAAATGGATGTAGGTACTCTGCTTCATTCAGGATCATCTGCAGTTACCCCATTTTGAACACATGAGCAGAAATTAGATTTCCCACGATGAGTCACCACTTCTCAAGTTTCTGATTGCCTCTTTTGTTTTATTTATTTTATTACATTTGTATCCCACCTTTCTTACATCATGGAACCCAAGGCAATTCCAATGTGGTCCTAGGCCATAGGATAGCCTACCAAGGTAATCAAATTACAAGCAGACGAGTAGCGTGTAGCGACTTGCCTTGTGGCTTTAAATACTGTTTTGAGTATGGGGGCTGGAATGGATGATCCCTGTGGGTCCCCTTCCAGCCTCTGATTTGGAACCCTGTGCCTTGGAGCTGGCTCTGCTGGTCAGATGAATTTCTTTTGTTAATAGCGTGGCCAGGTTGCTAATGGGTCTTTCAGGTGTCCAGCAACTGGTGAATGAGCCACGAAGACCCTTTTGTCATTTTAAACTCTGCAGGAGAGCCCCCCCCCCTCCTGGCGCCTAGCAGAGGTTTGTGCTTTGAGTGTTTTTAGATTGTCTAGAGAACGGCTGGGAACTGGAGGCAGGCAGAGAGACTGGCTCTCTGCACAATGGCTTTAGGATGCCTCCTGTAACACTGATGGAAAAGCTGGATATTGGACTGCTGATGCCTTGAACCCCTCCATCCTAAGTTCAGGTTGGAATGTGTGTAAATAATAAACCATATTTCATAAAGACACCGCAGTCTCCACTGACCTTCTTCCCAAAGGAAACCAAACCCTGGATGAGCGCAGGGACCCCTGAAATCTCACCGCTTGGAGACTGGGGAGGCGTGCAACAATACCTTCCTCAAAAATACTTTGGGCCAAACTAGATGCAATTATAACAGTGTCTTTGCATTAAACATGCACAGTTTTAAAATTGCAAACAGCACCTGAGGGCAGGGTTAATAATTATTTTGGCAAATGGAACTCCTTTGAAGCTGCAACATGCATTGGGAGGAACTCTCCCACTGGTGCCATGTTCATCAGGACCACAGCAGGGTAGGAACGTCTTAAAAGTCCTCTTCCTGTCTGCTCTGACTCCTGTAATTATCACTTGCCCACATTTTGAAACTTTCAAAATGTGCACTTTTTGAGCAACACATTTAGCATCATGTCTAGTTTGGCTCTTGGCATGGAGTCAGAAGCCAGCATATTCCAATAGCTAGGCTGTTGGATGTGAATTTTGATACCAGATTCAAAATCCTGCTTAGCCCTGGAAAATAATCACCTTTCAATTCCATTTCCTAGTTTCTAAAATGGAAAACAGTGATTAACTTTAAAGAGTTCTCATAGTAAACAAGATGAACATAACCTAACACTGGGTACACTTTGCTCCTTTTTTGTCCAGCTATGTTTCACTATTCCCCATAGGTCTCTAGTTTTCACCCAGAGACTCCAGATTTTAGGGTCCTCTCCAGTTCTCCAGATGAGTCACCCCAATCTCCAGACTCTCAACTTTCATTTTTTTTAAAAAAAAATAAGTTTCTAGGTGGTCTGGTCAAGAGATATACACCAAAACATCAGCCGCCGCCCCCCCCACAACTTCTGTTAAATGAGCTTGTACCTGGCTGCTCTCACCTGTCCTTTCAGGTTTGTAGCCAATAAGTGAAGTCAGGGCTGTGATTGACAAGGGATTTGTTGACCTTCAGACAATAGCTAGAACCCACTGCAAGATCAGAAAACTGTTGTCTTTTCCTGCTTGTCTGGAAATTGCATAAACTGAGCACATTTATAGCTTTCAGCAGTAGCAAAAGTCCCTTTCTCTGTGTGTGCGGATCAGGAGATATAGGACAAAGAATCACAGCAGGATCTTGGTAAGCTATTGTTTACTGTAAACAATTTCAGTTATGATTATAATAAAAGTGTACGTGCAGGGTTTTTTTAATTACTTGCAAAAATAGCATATTATACATTTCATCATACATTTTTTGAGTGGTATGCTTCAAGGAACTGCGGTTAATGCTTAATGACATCACATGGGCCTGCCCTATGACATCATTAGGACCCGCCCCTAAAATCTCAAGGTTTGGGATGCTTCTGACCTGGCAACCCTAATTCCTAGCAGTCTAACTGCTGGCCTTCTCTGAAATCCCTTGATCATATTGAGCATTTCTTGTGTCCACATAACCACCTTTTTTGCTTCATGGGAAATTTAATTTCTGCTTTTGTGTTCAAAATGGGGTAGCTGAACTCTACAACTTACATTTAAATAAAAAGCTGTTTATAAAAAGAGGAAAGCATTAAAAAACATGATAAGCTTGGGAGACCTTCCTTCAGAGTTTTGCAGGGAAACAATGTGATTAATCTTCAAGCTACTTTTTTTGTAATTTTGTTTTCATGCTTGACACTTAATTTAACACATCAGGTATCCCGGAACGGGGAGAGAGAGGAGGACAGGGCAGATTTAATTTAAGGATCGATTATGTTCCTTTTTCATTGTTTTAAGGCAATTTTATTTTTCATTCACATAGCTATTGCAGGTAGTTATCTTGTTCTTGCTTTGAATAAAAAAGAAGTTTGGTCTTACCATAAAACGGTGTTCTCTGTGCATGTCCAAAGCTGATCTCAGGTGGATAGCTAGCTCCACCTAGCAGTTGAAGGCAGAAGAGTGCTAAAGAGTTGTTTTTTTTACAAGGACTTCCTGCTCTGTGCAGCTCCTTATTTCAGTTTTTGATAACAAGCCAACCAACAGGAGGAAAGAACAAAGAGAAATAATAGGAACCATCGACACGAAACAGGAGACAACAGCACTCATACGCTCTCTGCTGTAGGCCTAAGATGAAAAAAACAGTGATGGCAGCCCAGCTCTCCTAGGGAGTGGCCCTGAGATCAGCTTTTGACACGCACAGAGAAAACCGTTTTACAGTAAGACCAAATGTCTTTTCTCCTGTGCATGGAAAAGCTGATCTCAGGTGGGGCATACCAAAGCTGACCCATGTAGGGTGGGAATATTACTGGGCTGATTACATTAGTGATCTGGGAGAATGTGCTGTAGCACTCTCCTCCCAAAAGCTGCCTCTGCTGATGCATATGTGTTAATCTTATAGTGTTTAATAAACGTATTAGGTGCGGCCCATGTAGCTGCTCTACAAATCTCTATGACAGATGCGTGGCGTGAGAATGCTGCCGATGTGGCATCTTGGCTGGCCACGCTAATGTTAGAGAGGCATAGGTCAGTGTGATACATGCCTTGATCCACCTAGCGACCGTGGACAAGACACTTTATTCCCTAAAGACACTGGGTGGAAAGAGACAAACTATCTGTCTGATGGAGATGTTTTGTTTTAGAGATATATTTATTTATTATTTATTTATTACTTGAATTTATATGCCACTTTTCCATATAAATATGCTCAAAGTGGCTTACAATAACACAAAAATGCAAATGATGACATCAATAGCAATCAATTCAAAAACAATAGTTTCAAACCATTTCAAAACATAACAATCCAACAATAACTCCAGTTGATTGCCTAAACATTATCACATTTAAAGTCATCATAAAAACATCATAAAACAAGCTATCAATCAAAAATATCAAATTAATAAATACAACATTTCAATTATAATAACATAACATTCCAATACAATTCCATATACACTTTCAGGGATCTTTGCACATCCAGTGAATGCCATGCTTTCTCTGTGGGATGAATGGGATTAGGACAAAAAGAAGGAAATACCAGCTCTTGCTGACAATGGAAGGTAGACAGTACTTTAGGACGAAAAGAAGGGACAGTATGTAGGACTACTCTGTCCTTATGAAACACACAGAAATTCTTGTCAACAGACAGAGCATTCAACTCAGACACTCTCCAGTCCGAAGTAATGGCCACAAGGAACAAGACCTTAAAGGATAGGACACATAGGGAAATTTGACTTAGGGGTTCAAAAGGGGGCCTTTGTAGGGCCGTTAACATCTTGTGTAGATCCCAAGTTGGGTATTGATGGATCGTAGGAGGTGCTGATGCTGTTGCCCCACGTAGAAAATGCCTGAGTAACGGATGCGATCCCAGCAGTTTCTCTGGAGCTGTAGACAGAACCGCCGAAAGGGTTGAAGCCTGGCATCTGAGAGTGTTTGGCCTAAGACCCAAGGACAAGTCATCCTGTAGGAAACAGAGAATGTCATTTATAGTGGCTTTCCTTGGAATTAAACCCTTCTTTTGTGACCACGTCGAGAAGGCCTTCCATGTAGTCTCATATATTCTAATTGTGGAAGGGCGTCTTGAGGCTATCATAGTTTCCACCACTTGAGCTAGAATGCCTCGCTTTAAGAGGCGTCACCTCTCAATCTCCAGACATGAACTGCCAGCCATCCCGGGTCTGGGTGAAGAAGCTGTCCCTGTGACAATAGGTCTTCCCTGAGGGGAATTTGCCATGGAGGATTGATCGATAGATCGACGAGTTCCGGGAACCAGAGTCTCCTTGGCCACCAAGGAACGATCACTAGAACTCTTGTCCTTTCGGCTCAGATCTTTTGAAGTACCCTGGGAATGATTGGAAGAGGTGGGAAGGCATAGAGTTGTCCTTGGGGCCACTGGAACATCACAGCATCTATGCCTTCCGCCTCTGGTGTCACGTATCTGGAGAAAAATCTTTGCACCTGGTGGTTGAGGTGTGCGGCAAATAGGTCCACCTCGACTCTGCTGAAGCATCTCACTATTTCCTGAAAGGCCAATGGGTGAAGCTTTCATTCTCCCTGATGCACCTTCTGTCTGCTGAGCCAATCGACTTGGCAGTTGTCCTCTCCCTTGAGGTATTCCACAAGGATCAAGTCCACATGTGTTTCCGCCCACAGGAACAGCAGGGCAGCCTCCTTCTGTAGTTGTGGGGAGCATGTGCCTCCCTGATGATTCAAATGTTATTTGGCCGATACGTTGTCTGTCCTGACCAGCACCGCTCCCAACCATTTCATCTCCATGAAGTGCCTCAGGGCTAGCCGAATTGCACAAAGCTCCAGAACATTGATTGGAAGTACTGACTCCTGTGGTGACCAAGTCCCTTGTATCATCTGGCTGTCGCAAATAGCTCCCCAGCCTGTCAGGCTGGCATCTGAGGTGATCAGGGTCCACGGAGAGTCCTGGAACAGCACTCCCCTTAGTAGATTGGGTTTGTGCACCCACCATAGCAGGGAACGACGGACCACTGCTGAAAGTGCTACCTTCCGATGACGCCTGAACACAATGTCACTTTGAAAAGGCAGTAGCACCCACTGGAGTGGTCAAGAGTGGTGACGTGTCCATGGTGTAGTCTGATAGGTTGAGATCATCAACCCCAAGATACCTGCCAGATGCATAAGATCTGCTGAAGGTGAAGACAGGAGCTGTACGACAGCTGTAATTATCTTGTCTACTCTGTCTTGAGCTAATGTTATGAGTCCCTGCTGTGAGTCTGTGGTGGCCCCCAAATGTATTATGCAGTGGGCTGGACAAAGCTAGCTCTTGGCTTGGTTGACAAGAAAGCCGTGATCCTTGAGGCATGCTAGGGTGATGTGTAGATCTTACAAAGCCATGTGGAGGGACGGAGACCAGAGCAGAAAGTCATACAAGTAAGGAAAGACATGGACTGAGGTGTGCCACCAGAGCAACCACGATCTTCGTGAATACTCTGGAGGCAGACACCAGACCGAAGGGCATGGCCCTGTACTGAAAGTGATCCTCCCCCACCGCAAACGAGAGGTAACAGCTGTGAGGCGGAAAAAACAGGCACATGCAGATAGGCCTCCTTCAGATCAATAGATGAGGGGAAGTCTCCCTTTCTCAATGACTCCTTGATGGACAGTAAAGTTTCCATATGGAACCTGTGGTATTTTATGAACTGATTTAAGTTCTTCAAATCCAGTACCGCCCTGAAAGATCAGTCTCTTTTCGCAACAGTGAAGAATACTGAGTAGATTCCTGAAAACCTCTCACCTGTTGGAACGGGCTCTATTGCCGCAATCTGCAGAAGGTGGGTAATCGCTTGAAGAGTCTTTTCCTGCTTGTCCGGAGATGTTGAGAGGGGGGAGGGGATAAACTTGGTTGAAAGGAGGGAGATGAATTCCAGCCTCAGTCCGTATCTGAGGGTGTGCAGTACCCATTGGTCTGAAGACGTATCCCTCCAGCGGTGGTCAAAGTGTTGAAGGTGTCCTCCCACCTGAGGGACCCTGGTTTCAGAACTGATGCTAATTCCCCTGAGACTGGGATCCAAAACCTGATCTATTGGGGAAGGGTTGCTGGCTTTTAGACTGGGTACATTGCCTATTCCAGAAGGGATGGCTGGTACGGGACTCCTTTGCTCTTCCGAATGCCCTGGAGCCTCGAAAGGACTGGGAGGGCAAATACGGATGGAAAGGTCTACGGAAGAATCTTTTGTCATCTCGTTTTTTGGCAGAAGGCATAGCTTTCTTCTTTTCCTTCGACTCCAAGACCCCAGCTATGGCATCGTCGCTAAATAGTTTGCCACCCACATAGGACTCAGATGCAAGATTAGAGCGGGCTGCAGTATCAGCCTCCCAATGGTGTAACCATAGAGACCTTCGAGTTAAAACACTTGCTGCTAATGACCTTGCCAAAAACAGCATGGCGTCCATGGATGCATTTGCCATAAAGGTCACTGCTCTCAAGATTTTCAGAAGAGACTTCCAGATTCGAGCTGGATCCTGCTGCAGGCCATCCAATAGGTCCTCTAGCCACAGCAGGGATGCTCTTGCGAAGACTGAGGAGGCTGCCGCTGCTCTGATGGAGAGCACACTGGCCTCATGAATCCTCCTAAGGCCTAGATCCAGCTTGCGCTCTGACGGATCCTTGAGGTGGACATCCGAGTCTTTCGGCTTCAAGGACAGATTTAGTAAATTGAATATGGGGGAATCGACCAGAGGAACCTCGAGTTCATCCATGATGTGTTGTTCCAATGTATAGTATTTGTTGGCAGTTGCAACCGATTTCTTGAACTGCAGCGGGGCATCAAATTTGGACTTGATCACTGTAGGCATCAGTGATGGAAGTTTTAGCACCCTTGACTTGGATTTCGGGTCTGGACACACAACCGAAATTCTAGATGCTGAGGGAGCTGGAGGATCTTCCGGAGAATTTAGGTTCAGAGCTTCCATTGCGTTGCACAGGAGTAGAAGGAAATCAGCCTCCTGGAAAATCCTATTGGTCACTACTTCCTCTGACTCCAAATCTCCACTCCATTCATTCTCATCAAGGACAATCAGCTCGTTGTCTGGGCCCACCATTACCTCCTTCTGAAGTTGAGGATGCCTGCCCTGTGAGGCGGCATAAGGATCCAGTGATGCCCTGCCCAGTGTTTGGGGCATGTTTGGAGAAGAGAGGAGTGTAGTGAGGCCCTGTGCTGTGGCTCATGTGTCCTGTTTGGGGTGTCGAGCCTCAGCCACTGATGAAAGATGTCTGGCTAGATCGATTAGGAGAGCTGTTCCTTTAATTGTTGTAGCATATGCGGTGATAACTGAAACTGTAGAGGCTGAGCATGAGAACAGTGTGGGTTGTGCACCATTCCCTGAACTTGGAGTTCCTGACATGAAGAGGGTGAAACAAAGGATGCTTCACCCCTCTTCTCCTGTAATGCTTGGTGAGACGTAGCTGTCTCAAGGAAGCCTTCAAACTCCTCAGGAGAAGACGATGTAGAAAAAATCGCCTCCAGGGTGGGCTGGAATTGGGTACCTTCCTCCTCAGATAGGATTCCAGGTCCCTCTGTGACCTGCAGATGTTGCTATAAGTCTCCTTTAGTGCAGCCCCCTATGCATCACCAGGCCGTTGCCTGTTGTGACTGGTTCCCCTACTTCTCTTAGGTGCCAGTCGTTGTGGAGCCACCCTGCCCACAACAGTACATGCCTCAGCCACCTCGTGCCTGCTGGAAGAGGGACGGGCTATGGCTACCTCCGCCTGGGATTCAATAAAATCTAAAGGCCCTAGGGCCTGGATGGAAAATGGCGGAGGCACGACTTCCATTGTAGTGTGAGGCTGAAGTGACTTAGGTTTCTTTGGTGGGTGATCCAATTTGCATGTTGCCTTCCCCATGGGCGCAAACCATGCTGCAGGTCTTATGGGGGCTAAGGGCTGTGATAATAGCCAGGCCAGGTGCTGATGAGCTGCAGGGGGGCCAAATAAGCTTTCCCCGCAGCTGAAGCATCCCGCTGAGGCCTTCCGCGGGCGAGAGGATGGAGGAGGGGGTGGCAGGCACTCAGCATCCCCGCTCACACCATGAAAGCAGGAGGCCGGTCAGGTGATTGCCCGTAGGCAGACACAGAAGCGCCTGAGAAACAAGGCGGGGGGGCATAGTCCAACAAAGAAGACAGTGGTCTCACAGCCGAAGTGGTGGGGCGGCTGCTTAGTCTCTGGGGGGAGGGAGAAACGTAAAATGAGAAAAAAAACCTTTTTTGTATTAAACAAGACACACATAGGAAAACAGTAAAGGAAGGAAAAGGTACAGACACACAATAGGAAAAAAACACCAAACTAAACAGGCCTGAAAGCAGAGAGGAGCTAGATCAACCATTCTTGGTGGAAGGCAGAAGAGAAACTGAAATAAGGAGCTGCGCAGAGCAGGAAGTTCTTGTAAAGAAAACCCTCTTTAGCACTCTTCTGCCTTCAACTGCTGGGTAGAACTAGCTACCCACCTGAGACTAGCTTTTCCACGCACAAGAGAAACTACCAACCAAAACCTCCTAAGATAAAAGTGAATTGTTTTTACAAACTTCCTTTTTCTATCTCTCTTCCCTGTCCGTCTCTTCATCTTTCCTTTTCTCCTGCATTTGGGCTTCCCTGCATATTTGATTATCTCTTTGTATAGTAGTATGCATGGTGGTTGAATATGTAAAGTTATTTAAAAATCCATCATTTTTAATTGAACACAGCAAGGAGTATGTGCCTTTGATTGGGTGTTTTTTGTTTGTTTGTTTGTTTTGGAAGGTGGGGATGCGTATGTGCCTAACTGTGCTAAATGTATGTGTTTGGGTTCTTCCATGCAATGGGAAATGCTATGTTGTTGAAATGCTTTTTTCTTATCCTGGGAAAAGAATTTCTGTTCATGCAAATACAGACACAGTATTTGGGTTCCATATACTACGACCTGGGAGACCAGATTCAAATCCCCACACAGCCATGAAGCTCACTGGGTGACCTTGGGCCAGTCACTGCCTCTCAGCCTCAGAGGAAGGCAATGGTCAACCCCCTCTGAATACCGCTTACCATGAAAACCCTATTCATAGGGTCACCATAAATCAGAATCGACTTGAAGGCAGTCCATTTCCATTTCATACATAAATCAATGCATTACTGTTTTATCATACCTGGAGGACCAGGTTCGCAGCCTCAGTGTTGTTCTTGATTCCCAGCTGTCCATGGAGGCTCAGGTCTCCTGTATCAATTACATTTGATACAAAGGCTGCGACCCTACCTCCCTGTCCATCTGCTCCCATGGGTGGTACATGCCCTGGTCTCCTCTCGCTTAGACTATTGTAATGCACTCTACATGGGGCTACCCTTGAAGACGGTCCAGAAATTACAGCTGGTACAGAATGCGGCGGCACGTCTGATCAAGAACAGCCGCCGCCGAGACCATATCACTCCAGTACTTAAAGATCTGCACTGGCTACCAGTTGTTTACCGGGCCCAATCCAAGGTGTTGGTTTTAACCTTTAAAGCCCTACACGGTTTTGGTCCAGTTTATCTAAAGGAACGCCTTCAGCATCACCAGATAGGCCGCCAAACGAGATCAACCTCCCAAGACCTTCTCTCAGTCCCACCAGTCAAAACAGCTAAGCTGGTGCGGACCAGAGAGAGGGCATTTTCAATTGTGGCCCCCGCCCTCTGGAACTCTCTGCCTTATGATCTCCGCCATGCCCCCTCCCTGACAGGCTTCCGCCGAGAACTGAAAACATGGTTTTTTAGGCAGGCATTTGAGACCTCTGTCTAATTTAGTTTAAATTTTTGTATGATGGGGGTAGGTTTGGATTGAGTATACTTATTGTTGTTTTGTATTATATGTTATATTTTACTCTATGTTATATTTTAGTCTATGTACGCCACCTAGAGTGGCCATTAATTCGGCCAGATAGGCGGCCTAGAAATAAAATTTTATTATTATTATTATTATTATTACAGTAATTTTCAATGTAGCACAGTTGCCTTATTTCTGTGCATGAATGCATGCATGTTTGTGTATATAGTGGTATCTAATTAGTCTTACTCAGAGTAGGCCCATTGAAATTAATGGGCACGATTAACAAGACCATTAATTTAAATGGACATACTCTTAGTAGAGCTACAGACAACCACCTCATTCCTAGTTAGTTTTGTGGCAAAACAAGAATTTGAACCTGAATCTTCCACAATCAAGCCTAGCAGGTAAACCACTGCACCACCCTGATCCTATGCATGAGAAAATTTGTATTGCACATTAGTAAGTTGCCACGAACTCTAAAACCTGAGGAAGTTAAATCATGCTCAATTCCCACTAAGATTAATGAGTTCATTTAACTGGCTTTGGATTGCTCCTCACACATATGTATGTCCATTAGTAAAACACAACAATGACGAACTGCCTAGAAGAGGGAGAAGGTGAAAAGAACCATTTATAGGTGGCCAAAGCACAAGCCTTGCTACTTACCCTCAGCTCGTCCCTTGTCTTGAATCTTTCAAGGAGTTGCTGGTAATGTCTGTCTGTCATTTGTCGCAATAATGACAACAGACATGAAACAAACTCTCCCTACAAGAAATATTTTGAAAAAGAAAAGAATTACAAATGAAAGGCACCTTTAAAAGACTATATCTTCAGTTGATTACTGAGGTGTATGTTTTTTTTAAAAAAAGATAAGCAAAAGAAAGTCCCTCTGAAAGGATTAACCTTAAACCCAACACATTTTTCTTAGTTACTAGGCAGTTTTTCCCTCAATGTTTAAGAAACTCACATTTCCTGAGGCTGCAGTTGTAGGGAATAGGTCCAGCAGAACAAAGTGGTATTTATTTCAGTAAATACATAATATGCAGCTACATCATTGCAGGGGAAAAGATTCTCTTCAGAACCACCGTACGCCATGTTCATCTCTTTCATCTCCAGCTACAATCGAGAAAGAAACTACCCTCCTCTTCATGGCCATGAGGCTTAGAAAAAAGCTCCCATTGGATTTCTGTATGTTTCAAATAATGACTGGAGAGGAAAGGCTAAAACTCTACTAATGAAAGAAAAACTGGAGACATATGTATTTTGCACAATAAGTAGTTTGGCCCTCAGCCAACATGCATAGGATTGTGCTGTTTATATTTACTTGAGCTACCAAGTTTAAGTTTCTGAAACACAGTTTCCACGTTGAGCAAATATATTCCTGTGTTCTTATCTATTTGTGACCTATAGATGCTATACTAGCAGGACATCTATTCCAGTACCAATGTGGAAACTGAAGTGAGCTTCACGCCACATGGAAGAAAAAAACCAGGTGGTACTTTAAAAAAAATTGGTCTAAATGAATTGAACTATTTACATAAACATAGAGCTTGTATAATAATAATAATAATAATTTAATTTATGTGTCGCCTATCTGGCCAGTGGCCACTCTAGGCAACGTACAACTCAGTTACAATAAAATACATCATAATAATACAATACAAACGATAAAAATTATAAAACAATGACAGTTCAGAGTAACAGGCAATTAGTCATAGAGATTAACCCTCCCCGGAAGTCCCAAAGGCCTGTATTTGTATACATCAGGTGTGGGGAACCTTGGCCCAACAGATGTTGCTGGACTACAACTTCCATCAACCCCAACAAGCATGGCCAATGGCTGGGATGATAGGAGTTGTACTCCAGCAACATCTTGAGGGCCAGAGGTTCCCCACACTTGGTATATATACAGCTTAATTATCTTTTGGTTTGAAAACCAATTAATCAACTGAACATATACACAACATAAATAGGCACATCCTTTATTTGAGATCTACTGAAATAAATAGGAGCTTGTGCAGGAAGAAAGCTCAGATCTTTGTGACCTTTTGTTATCTCAAGGATATTACTGCTTATATGACAAAACTACATTTACTGAATGTTTCAGCCTGCAATCCAGTGCATACTCAGCTGGGGTGTAAGCCCCATTGAACATAGCGGGACTTAACTGTGTGTAAAAGTATACAGGATTACACTTTAAGTCACCATGTGCACTTTATTAAATCCATGATGAACAGATCCAGTCAAACAGTGTGCAGAGATGATAGAAACCCCCCTTTTCCTCAGGCTGGTTTCTGATTTTGGGATAGAAAGCCAAGCCTGGTATTTCAGTACAAGTCCACCTACATGTCATAAAATTTACTAATGTATCATTTTGGTAAGCATATAATGGAATTCTAACAACACTAGGGGACAGAACCTGACACCTACACTCAAAACTGGGTGGTATCTTTCCTGACAAATATCTCAAGAGCATTTGGCTCAGTAGGTTGCCATAAGCAAATATAGTTCTGCATGAACTTGCTGCATAACAGTATATAATTGCCTTATGCTGTGCAATGAGTCACTTAAAAATTAAGTATTTGATGTGACACTTGAAACTTCCCCATACAATGGCTTACACAATACTGTGCAAGGACCCCAAGAGCCTATTCTTCAGTACTGTGTATGAATAAGACTTTCATACAGTTTTGTGGAAAGCAAAGCCATGTGCAAATTGAAGAAATCCATTAAAAGGAAACATGTTCAACTTAAGGCTATACTTATCCCACAAGCCTTATTTAGCAACATTTACATATGTGAATGGTTAAATTAAAGTCAATGGCCTTATATTCAGCAAGCCTTCAACAATATGGAAAAAATGTATTGTAGAATTTAGCATTACAACTTTTCATAACTAAAATGTAAAGAAATTCTGAAATCTTATAAGTACATTCTCTCAGAATTAGAACTTGCTGCTAAAGCCACATATTAACTCTGTCAATATGACTTTATTATTTTTTTGCCAGTGGAAAGGAGTGAAAACTAAAGATGTCACATTTTTATTAGATTACCTATAAATGTTTGCTCTCAAAATAACATACAATTTAGACTATATTGCTAGAAACCAGTTTCAATTAGAAAATATTTTTTAAAAGGTGAGGGGAAAGGAGGACTAATAAGGCTGCCTGTCAAAGAATGAGGGTGCTAAATATTTCCCTGAAAACTTTGCTGAATGAACAAAAATAGGTCAGCTGTTAGTTCTTTTATGCATCCCCACTGTGTAAGATTCCCATTCTGACAAAAGCAGAGCATAAACCTGACATTATTTCACTTACATGTTTTGTGTTCTCTGAAAGAAAATCAGATTTGAACTCTCCAACTCACATTTACCTCTCCACACCATTTAACATAGTAGGACTTTATACCTACAGATGAACTAGGTATGTGAGAGATGTGTTGACCATTGAACCGCACTGTCACTGAGTCTGTTTTTCCATCAAGTCTGAAAAACTGTAACTATGGGGAGTTATGTCTTTGCCCAGTCTGGGAACGGACTGCCAAGGCCGTTGCTATGGTAACCATCGCGATAGACTGGGAAAAGTTCTAGCAGCTATCTGTGTTAAGCTGTGTCTTCTGTGTATTGCCTCTGAACGGAGAGGTTCTCTTCTGTGTTTACCTTTGGAGAGAGATGTACTAGAAGGGGGGTGACTGAAGAAACTCTACATGTATTTACTCTTAAGCCTTTGGCCATAATGTCTTAATAAAGACTCTTAACATGATCTAATGCTCTGAAGAAGTTTCTTGCTCAACTTAACTCCAACGTAATGTATGCTGTTTCACACAACAACGCACACACGTCAACAAGATGTGCCTCCTAACATTTTTTTAAAAAAGAAAAACCATTGAGAGAGGCTGCCAAGTTTCAAAAGAGGAACAGGAGAGAGAGGGATTTCTAAAATCTTTTCCCCTTCTGCTGTTCTCTCCACAGGGGAAAAACCATGAGATTCCATATACCTTAGTTGGCATTAACTTGGTTGAGACTAGGGGTGGGGGAGAATATCCACCATATCCACCTACTGCAAGGTGGGAAATAAATAAATAAATAAATAAATAGGACTTGGTATCGGATTCCGACTGAATTTGACAGTCTATCTTTTCAGACTGGCACTGATTTCTTGCGGTGGGCTGCAGCTGTAATTGGCACAGATTTTTTCCCCTGAATTTTTCCTCCTATTTTACGGAATTCGTAATTTTCTCAGAGTTGCTGCATTCGTAACAGTGTAGGTGTGATAACGATCCCCATTTGTCCATTATATATTACGAAACAAATGTGTTATCACCATATTATGCAAAAAATATTGGCTGCCTGGTCTGCCCTAGGCTATATGTATCATTAGGGTTGCAGTCCACTTGCAGGTCCCTATCCGCTTACATTCTTCCAAACTTCAATTTAGTTCCATCCCATCCTTATTTTTGCTAACTTATGCTTTTTTCCAGTCCAGTTTAAGGGTATAGGCAGGAACACAAGGTGGAAGAGCACTGAAGTGGTTAACATAACAAATTAATATGGAACCCTAGGTGCGCCCACATTAAGGAAGGGGGAAGGAAGGGAAATAAGAAAAGTGAGAGCCTGCGTTTGCTTTGCAAATATGAACCTTACCGACAAAGTTTGCTTTAAATTCTACCAATTGGATAGCATTGCTTGGAATAAAAAGAAACTAGAGCAGCAATGAGTTCGCAAAATCTTCATTCTTTTCTTGCCAGATATATGAAGGGGGGGTCTAAGTATGTGTTAAGTATGTGTTAAGTATGTGTTAAGTATGTGTTATATAGATCTCCATTATTGCACATCTCTTTGGGCACCTAAGCCTATCAGAGACACTGCAGCTGCCTAAAGAATCTGAGCCACACCTCGTTGCTACAGCAACCTGTAAAGACTATCAGTGTGCTCCTATGTCACTGTTGGAGCCTGTGAGGAGACAGCTGACCTCCTTCAGCAGTTAGAAAGAACACCAAAAACTGCGGCTATAAGTAAGGGTTCACCAAGAATTTTTTAGAATGTGCTTTGACATTTCAAAGAGACACTGTGATCTTCATTTCACATATACGCTCATGGGGTCTGAACTGGCGGTGACCGACGAGGAGAGAGACCTCGGGGTTGTAGTGGACAGCACGATGAAAATGTCGACCCAGTGTGCAGCAGCTGTGAAAAAGGCAAATTCCGTGCTAGGGATAATTAGGAAAGGTATTGAAAATAAAACAGCCGATATAATAATGCCGTTGTATAAATCTATGGTGCGGCCGCATTTGGAATACTGTGTACAGTTCTGGTCGCCTCATCTCAAAAAGGATATTATAGAGTTGGAAAAGGTTCAGAAGAGGGCAACCAGAAGGATCAAGGAGATGGAGCGACTCCCTTACGAGGAAAGGTTGCAGAATTTGGGGCTTTTTAGTTTAGAGAAAAGGCGGGTCAGAGGAGACATGATAGAAGTGTATAAAATTATGCATGGCATTGAGAAAGTGGATAGAGAAAAGTTTTTCTCCCTCTCTCATAATACTAGAACTCATGGATATTCAAAGAAGCTGAATGTTGGAAGATTCAGGACAGACAAAAGAAGTACTTCTTTACTCAGCGCATAGTCAAACTATGGAATTTGCTCCCACAAGATGAAGTAATGGCCACCAGCTTGGATGGCTTTAAAAGACGATTAGACAAATTCATGGAGGACAGGGCTATCAATGGCTACTAGCTATGATGGCTGTGCTCTGCCACCCTAGTCAGAGGCAGCATGCTTCTGAAAACCAGTTGCCGGAAGCCTCAGGAGGGGAGAGTGTTCTTGCGCTCGGGTCCTGCTTGCGGGCTTCCCCCAGGCACCTGGTTGGCCACTGTGAGAACAGGATGCTGGACTAGATGGGCCACTGTGAGAACAGGATGCTGGACTAGATGGGCCACTGGCCTGATCCAGCAGGCTCTTCTTGTGTTCTTATGTTCTCACACCATTGCAGGGTGGTACATGGGGGCTTTACTAACATACAACTGACTCTTGTTCAGGAGGAAGAGGAGGTGGCGAGAAGGATTAGGAAGTACAGCATTCATACTAGAGAGGCTTCTCTGTAGCTTTAACTCTTTAAGTAGGGAATACAATTATATTTAATAGTGTTGTTTTTTGGGGGGAAGCAGTGGAAACTTCAAAGCATTCAGGATCAATTCAGAAAGAGGGGAGGGAAGCAGATTTTCAAAAAAAATCCTGTCCCAAGTCTGATTTGCACAGAATTCTCCCCCATCTCTATATGTCATCAATGTTAATTGTCAAATCATTCTGCAATTTTGTGTTTTTCAAGCATTTTTAAAGTACCACCATTGTGCGCTAGCTGCAATTTCCAAATCAACCTCAAGAGTAGCCCCATATAGAGCACATTGCAACAGTCCAGTCCAGAAGTTACCAAGGCCTGTGAAATGGTGGCCAAGCTATCCTGTACAGGTGTACAAGAACGTTTGCAGCTTGCATGCTAGCTGAAGTGGGAAGAAAATACTCTTTGCCACTGAAGATACCTGTGTCTCTAGTGAAAGTGAACTTCCAAGCTACGTAAGTGCTCTTTCAAGGGAGTGCAACCCTGACAAGAAAAAGTAACCTGACAATTAAGAAAACTTGGAAACAGGGCTTCTGTCTTACCAGGATTCAGCTTGGAAATGGCAGTTTTTGACGACTTTTTGAGCCAGTCATATTTTTCTGCAAATGTTTTTGTTGGAAAGCTTCCTGGCTTATTGGAAAGCCTGAATGACCTATCCCAAGCCTTAGCAAATATTATCTGGGTCTGCATGGTTTTGGCAGGTCTACTAATAATAGCCATTCAATTCAAAGAATTAGAGCTAAATAATTCTTACTCAGTCCTGTCGATAATCTGTCACCTATGTTGGCAATATGTTATAATCCACAGAGAGCTTTCTCTTTCACTTTATCCTGGTGAAAATACTCCAAATCAAAATAGTAATAAATGCATAACACATATCACTCCAAATCATGTGGATTAGGAACATAGGAAGGTGCCTTATACAAAGCCAGACCACTGGCCCATCTACCAGCACTGTTGAATGATTGTCAGACGATGGTGATGGAGATGCTGGGGACCTTTGATATGAATATGAATGGTTTTCATATCTGAGGCAGGACCATATACAATCCAGTGGGAAGCTCTGGTGCAATTGGATGCTCATTTTCACATTTAAACACACACACATACGCACGCACACACGCACACCACACAGGAACTAGAAGCTCTTTCTTTCATTGATATACATTAAGACACATAAGGGAAAGTGATAAACCAAATCTTCAGTCAAGTTATTTCTGCAGCAACACTTACAGTAACATCCTGAAACTGAAGCCTAGTCGCAGACCCTGCTGGTTGAGGGCGGCTTGTTATCTCCAAGATGGTTCTGAGCAGTACATCTAACAGACTGTTCACAATTACATCTATTTCTTCCAAAACTGACTTTTCCTTTGATTTGTTTGAAAAGGAAGAAGAAATGGACAATACGGGTGGGTATTAATGAAAATAAAATACAGTTTTCTTCAGCCAAATCTTAACAAACTAAATTGCCTTATGAAAGGGAAGAATTTAAATACTTCATCGTGGGTTTATCAACTTCTGAAATATACTATACCAAAAGTAGCATAAGCATTCCACCAACTTTGATATACTTACCATTCTGAATTAACTAAACTGGAAAAAGAGCAAAATTGCCCACGATGAAAACCATCTTCAGACATTCTAAGTGGGTACAATGAATGGAACTGGGAGGGCAATCTCTATGCTTATTATAATGTATGAAGAGAGATATGCAATGTTCCATATTCCTATGTAAATAATTGTTTTGGATGTACTTTGATGGTAAGTGAGGTTTACATTGAGTATGGGAAGCAGTAAGAGTTGAGAGGGGGGAATGATAGTATGGAATGTTGGTGAGTGTTGTGCGGGATTGGCTGGGTGAATATGGAATGACTGATTTATATTTCAAAGACTTTACTCTTTGATAGGGTTTGACACTGGCTGGGATAGAAAGGGCTGGAGGATGTGTGGGTGTGAGGGGGTTGTAGAGGGTTATAGGCAAGTTGATATCAATTGACAATATAGTAAAGACAGTTGAAACTATAATCTTGAAACAACATGATTGAGAACTTGAAAAGTAACCAATCTTGCTTTAGAAATCTGTTAAATAAACTTGTTTGTACTTAAAAACATGCCTGGTTCTTGGCCATCTATTACAAAAGTAAAAGGGGGCAACAGTATCAATGGTGGCAGCAAAGTACAGAGAAAGTAATGGTAGCAGGTCACAGAAGACTATCCAGGGCTGTTATATTTGAGAGCAATAAAGATACACAGGGGAGCTGAGGCTTTTGGGGACCTAACAAGAGCTGAGGGAAATACAGTCCCAAATAGCAGCTTTGTTATAAGGAAAGGTGGAGGAAAGGTAAACCCATATCTCCCCTCTGCTAAAGGTGGAGTGTTGGCAGGGTGGGGCATGACAGGTGGTAGATACCAACCAAAGAAGTCCCCCCCAAACAGTGTGTTTTGTGTGAGAGAAAAAAATAAGCAAGAAAATCTTTAAGGAGTGTGTGGTGAGCTGTGTGATGGTGAAACATGGCAGAGTTTTTGAGTTTGAAGAAGGAAGCTCTGTTGGAGCGTTGTAGGAAGCTGAACCTCCCCTCAGAAGGGAAAACTATGGATAAAATAAAGTTAATGCTGATGCAGTATCTATTAACAAAATGAGCTGGTGTGATAGCAACACCGTCTGAGAGAACCCAAACATCACCCATGAACCCACAGTATTTAGAATGTGAAAGGGAGAAATGGAGGGCAGTAATGCAGCAGAGAGAGAAAGACAGAGAGATTGAGTTGGAGAAAATGAGGAGAGAGGCTGAGGAAAAAGAAAGACAAGAGGTTAGATGGAGAATGGAATTGGAGGAGGGAGAGAGAAGCAACGTGAGGTGGAAATAAAAAGATTAGGAACTGAAAGGGAGAGATTAAGCAATGAGCCAATTTGGTGGGAACAAACAAGAAACCAAGAAAGGGCTAAAGCAGAGAGCTCTAAAATCCCAAAAGTAACTCCCAGAGATCGCCACCCTTATTCTGCAGAAAAGCCTGAAATATTTTTATCCTCTTTTGAGAACACTGCACAAATTTGGGAAATACCAAAGGGGGATTGGATGAAATTTATCCCAAGTTTGGCAACAGCAGAACTGGTGGAAATTTACCACAGCTTTTCCTCAGAACAGCCTATCATTTATGACCAATTATGTGTATAAGAGGTTCAGGCTGGAGCCAGATCATTTCAGGACACAATTTCAGTCTTGTCATTTATAAGCTGGCAAGTCCTATGTAGAGATCTAAGTGCCAGATTAACAGATTTCTTTGGCAAATGGATGTGCAGTGCTAATGCGAACACCAAGAAAAGTATAAGGGATTTAATGATGCTGGATCAATTCCTTTACCAACTTCCCTCAGAAATTCAGTTAATTGTGAGGGATAGAAATGTTCAGGCGGCTGCTGAGTTGTCAGACTGGTTTGCCTTGAACATAGAGGGAGGGTCAGGCAGACTGTTCAGGGAGAACCATTACAAACTCACTGAACACAGTGAGCACAATATGGGTCTGAAAGGAGAACAGTCAAAGCCTAAGGAAAACACAGTTTGCAAACTAAAACCTGTGTCAGTTCAAGCCTGTGTTTAATAGGGATGACCAAAGTGTTTGCTATAAATGTAAAAAGCCTGCTCACCTACAGTATGCTTGTCCAGAGACCTCAATGATATCTAGCACCACAGTTTCAGTATAAATGTGTAAAACTATAGAATCCTCTTCAGAGTCCTCAAAGACAGTTCACTACTGCAAAGTGAGACTTGAGAAAACCAATGAATATGATAATGGCCTGAGGGAGGAAGTTCTTTTAAATGGTACTAAGTACTGGGCTGTCTTCGACCCTGGAACAAAGCCTATGCTGGTTAGAGAAGACCTTATTGCCACCTCAGATTTGGTTTCCAATGAGACCATAAATATTAAAGGAGTCAGGGGGGGTCCAAATAGTATCCCACTGGCTAGAGTGAAAGTTTCTTGGAGGGGCAAGGAGGGAGTTTTTAAGGTTGGAATTAATTCAGAACAGGATGAGCCTGTGATCTTAGACAGAGATACTGTGGGAGCAGGAGAAAAGATATACATAGTCACCAAGGGCAGGGGGCAAAAGGCCAGAGCTGCTCAGGCAGAGTTAGAAACACAGAGCCTGGATGACATTGTATACCATTTGCCCGAGACTGAACCTGCTAGTCTGAATGAACAAATGGTTACTGCTGAGTCTTCTGTGGAGGAAGAAGCAAAATCCAACATGACAGAACTCCCAAAACAAGCCTGCTGTGAAAGCCAAGATTTTAAGCAGGAGGTAGACAGTGACACCAGCTTAAAAACAGGAAGCAGGCCTTAAGTGAGGAAAAATCTTTTTCTGAGCTTATAAAGAGCAAATTGTGAGGGAGAAGGGGTTGTTATATAGATTATGGATGCCTAAGGAGAGATACCAAAACTGTGAGCCAGTAAAGTAGCTAGTGGTTCCTCTGCAATTATTAAGAGAGTCTTGGTAAGGTGGTTTGGCTGAACAGAAAACAACAGCAGTAGATTATGTTTTGGGGTGTTGGCAGGGTGGGGCCATGACAAGATGTTGCCATCAACTCCAGGAAATGGAGTTTTAGGCCCTTCAGAGGCCCACTGTGAATTGTTTGCAACACACTTTGAGGGTAAACTTGCTCGCCTCCGTAGCGGTCTTGATGCCCCATCCATATCTACTGTAGTGCCCAATGAGGTGTCCAATGCAGCGTCTGCTGCAACTTCTTGGGAATGGTTTCAGTTGATGCGGCCTGATGATGTACACAAGGTGCTTGCTATGATGCAGCCAGCAATGTGTCCTCTCGACACTTGCCCTTCTTGGCTTATTAAAGCTTGCCGAGGGGGGTTGACCGAGTGGATCCAGGGTGTGGCCAACACATCATTGCGGGAGTGGCTCCAGCCTCCATGAAAGAGGCGGTGATCTGACCACTCCTGAAAAAGCCCACCCTGGACCCGTTGGTTTGTGACAATTACCGACTAGTTGCAAATACCCCCTTCTTAGGGAAGGTGATTGAGAGGGTTGTGGTGCAGCAATTGCAAGTACTCTTAGATGAATCAGATTAACTTGACTCATTCCAGTCTGGGTTCAGGCCTGGTTATGAGACTGAATCGGCCTTGGTCGCTCTGATGGATAACCTTTATTGAGAGAAGGACAGGGGGAGTGCAACCTGTTACTCTTACTTGATCTCTCAGCAGCTTTTGATACCATTGACCATGGTTCTGGGCTGACTTGGTGAGATAGGTATTGGAAGCACTGTTTTACAGTGGTTCTGATCCTACCTCCAAGGTCGTTTTCAGAGAATAGCATTGGGTGATTGTCTTTCGGCTCTCTGGCAGTTGTGCTGTGGGGTGCCGCCGGGTACCATCCTGTTCCCCCATGCTCTTTAACATCTATATGAAGCCCTTGGGAGTGGTCATCACAAGATTTGGGGTGAGGTGTCAGCAGTATGCTCTATTTCTCTGTAATACCTGAATCAGGAGAGGCCATGCAAGCCCTGGACCACTGCCTGGACTCAGTGGTGGGCTGGATGAGGGCCAATAAACTGAGTCTGAATCCTAGCAAGACAGAGGTGCTCTGGTTTGGTGGTTCCCGAGTTCAGATAATTGGTCAGTTGCCTGCTTTGGATGGGGTTGTACTCCCTCTGAAAGAGCAGGTCTGTAGTCTGGGGGTGCTCCTGGATCCATCTTTGTCACTAGAGACCCAGGTGACCTCAGTGGCTAGGAGTGCCTTTTACCAGTTTCGGCTGGTAAGACAGCTGCAGCCATATCTGGACCAGGATAGTCTGACTACTATTGTCCATGCACTGGTAACCTCTAGGCTCGATTACTGTAATGTGCTCCATGTTGGGCTGCCCTTGAGGTTGGTGTGGAAGCTGCAGCTGGTGGTAAGTACGGCAGCAAGCCTGCTCACTGGGGCAGGGTATCGCCAACATGTCACTCTGCTGCTGAAAGAATTGCACTGGCTGTCCATTTGCTACTGGGCCAAGTTCAAGGTTCTAGTCTTGGTGTACAAAGCCCTATACAGCTTGGGACCAGGATACCTGAAAGGCCATCTTATCCCTTATATACCCAGTCGATCACTGTGCTCTGCAGCTGAGGGCCTCCTGCAGATACCGTCTTATCAGGAGGTCTGTTCTGCACAACATAGGAAATGGACCTTTAGCGCAGCGGCACCTACCCTGTGGAATTCTCTCTCCTTAAATATTAGACAGGCGCCATCTCTGTTATCTTTTTGGCACCTATTGAAGACCTTCCTCTTTCAACAAGCCTTTTAAGTTGAGACCTTATCCCAGTTTGCGTCTGTTGGAATTGCTCTTTAATATGTTTTAACCTTCTTTAAAAACAATATGTTTTTAACCTTTTTTTAAAAAAAAGTTTTCAAAGCTTTTAAATAATTGTGAGCTTCAGGGCTGGGGGCTGGGCAGTAATGATGCAGCCGGCAGTTAGCTGAGCAATAAATCAGTTAAGGCCAGGCAGATAATGGAGGCCGGCTGGCAGAAGAAAGACTTGACAAACTAATCAGTAGCAGTGTCCAAGAGCGTTGTCCAGGTAGGGAAGCAGAGTTCAGAAAGCCAGGGGTCCAGTCCAAAGGTCTAGAGGCTAGCAACAGCATTACACGCGAGGGGTCACAACCGACGTTGTAGTCAGCAGTCTGCTGCAGCCATGAACTGCCTTTTATAACAGACTCCCTAAGCCAGGTGCCCGTGATTAGTCTCCCAGCTGCTCAGAGCTGCTTGTTCTTAAAGACCCGACCTCTTCCTTTGTTGCTGTGCTACTCGCTGGCCTCTCCTTTCTGCAGGGGGGAGGGGAGCCTCCTGTTCATACCCAGAATCCGATTGAGGGGCTTCAGCCAGGTCCTGGACATTGTCCAGCTGGGGAAGAGCCAGAGTTGTGTCCTCAGGGGTTCCACCAGTTCCTTCTCCTGCGTCTGCCAACTCTGCCTCTTCCTCTTCCTCCAAGTCCTCTGAAGGGGCCATCACAATAATGTTTTTAAAGATGTTTTGTTTTAATGTATTTTAAAGTCTTTTTTATGATGTTTTAAAGTGTTTTTAATGCTTTTGCTTGCTGCCCTGGCCTCCTGCTTGGAGAAAGGGCAGGATATAAATCAAATAATAAATAAATAAATGAGATCCTGCAGATACAGCTGTTCTATTGAACATACATATTTCAGGAGCACAGCCTGCTGCCACAATGGTGCTCCCCACATGTTCAGAGGACCTTCTTAGAATGTCTGGATAATGACTATAATGCCATTATTTTCCAGCAAGATTTCAAAAGTACAATGATATGAGATTTATGAAAAGTACATAAAGAGACTTCCCTGCCCCCCCACAACTACACAACCAGAGGAGCATTCATATCTGTGTAACAGAAAAAACTTCTGGTCTTGATAATTTATGAGATCTGCCTAGAACACAATTGATAAACAGCTTACATTCTGCATACATAGATGTTTGCTTGCTGTCACTAAAATCCTCCTTCTCCCTCTTTGTGAGTTGTTAAAGCATGTGAATGGGAATGTCCAATACATGTGAGGCTTCTCTATGTTCATACTTGCACTCTTGGTTGTCTCTGAAATTTTTCTCTCCTTTAATCTAGTGCTGCTTGTGTGTGTGCGGACAACTGTACAGCCCAATGCTCTGTCCCACAAGTACCATGGATCTCTCTATGCTGGAATATAGTTTGCTGTTTTGAGACACACTTAACAGCTCAGATTTCAAGGATTACAAGGAATTATATGTTTGATATTGTCATGTGTTTCTTCAGCTCATTAGCTGAGGATCTATCTACCAATCTTATGTGTTGCCATCTTTATTGTATTCACATAGAAGAATGTGCAACCACTCCAAAACAAACAGAAATACAAGCTGGTGGACAGTCCACTTGTTCTTAAACTATCCACTTTTGTTTAGAAGAAAAAGCAGTGTATCTAGATTGTGGAGATAATTTATGGGTAAAATCTTCACCTCTCTGGTAAAGCAGCCAGGGAGATCTTAGGACCCCCCCCCCATGAATAACAAGTTCCCTTTTTCTTAAAGTATTACAGAGATATATTCCTCTTCTGTTTAAGGTATTCTAAAATTTGTGTTGAATATTTCATTTTTTAAAACATCAGTAACATCCTTAAGCTACTACTGACCTAGTTCAAACACAATTCAAATGAACTCTAACTCAATACCCTTTTCTGCCAGTTTTTCCTATTAGGAGTTAAAGAAATCATAATTGAATACAGAACAATGAGACATACCATTAAACCTCAATTCCATATGATGAAGCTTCTACTTACAGAACTATTTTTCTTGATGAGGCAAAATATGTTGCTTAGGATGCGTGCACATGTGATCAGATCCTTTTGCTCTTGCAGATGCACATAGAGGTGATGCAAAATTACTGGTAGTAGAATATATCGGGACTCTGGAAGAAAAGAAATATACAATAAAGACATTTCCCCCCTTCCTGTCCTTTAAAGTAATTAGAAGAAATTCAGTCATCCTGTCCTTTCAATGGATGGGGTTGTACAGAACAGCACACTATATTACCTCACTTTTTCCCTAAGGAATTAGTTGACCAGAAGTGTCCACATGTGAAAAAGCACTTCCTATATCAAGACCGACCACCTTAGACACATACAAACTCTCTCTCTCATTCTTGTCAACATTCTCTGGATGAAAACATACCCATGTTACTTTGACATGGTAAAAAATAAAACCAAAAATCTGAACATTGGTTTTTGTCTCTAAGCTTTATCCTGATCATTTTCCATTATCTTCAAAATAATGTTTATGACTGCCTGAATTTTGGGCGGGTAGTATATCCAATCTAAGCTAATGAAGAGTCAGGTGTCATAAAACAGCTCTGTCACAGTGCAAAGCCAGCCTGATGCAGTGCCACAGAAAATTAAATGCTATACCCAACAGCTCTACTGTCTCTGCTTCTGCATTAGAAAACACGAAAAACGCCTCAGTGCTATATAAATCTGATTAGCAGGAAAATCTAGCTTTAGAACAGAAAGTTATTCATCACAGAAAGCTTCTTTTGTCTTAAAAGTATGAACAATCTATTTGTTCTGCCTACGAATTCTCTCCATACCACGTTATTTTTCTATTCTCAATAGCAATAATGTTGAAATATTGTAAAGAGTTTATTTTCACCCTCTGAGACAGGGGAGTTTAATTATACTTCAGATCACAGCAAGTCTCAGCTTTACCCCATGACATTATGCTTTTCTTTTCCCAGACCAACATACTTTAGAAAACTGAATGCATTTTTAAAGTTTTTGTAAAGCAGGGCAGGGGCAGGAAAAGGATTCTCCTCCAGTAAGGGCTGAAGGGAATGGGGGGAAAAGGTCAGAGAAAGGACAGATCAGAAATCGGGGGTGGGGGAATCATACGCTAGGCATTAAATAGTGCCTCCAATGACCTTCAGGAACTCAGATGGATATAATTTTTGTCCTTGGGACCAAGAGACTTACAAATGCTACCTTAGCAGTGGAATCACAGAGTGGTTCTCGGCAAGCCATTGTCTTCCTCAGCTTCAGTTTTTTATCTGCCAGGGGTGTGAAAATTCTTCATATGATGGGGGAGATCCATGTGGTTCAGCATGACTGTTTGAAATGCCATCCACATACCTATCTATTATACAGGGTTGTGAGGATAAAACCACCTGATCAGGGGTTAGTCAGTCAGATCCTGTTTCACTCACTGAAGGCCTCTCAAGCTCTGCTGCCTCCCTGCCACTCCCACCCAGTAGTGTAGTGGCAAATTCAGAAATGCAGGGTCCCTTCATGATAGTCAAAGCCATGCCTCCTTTCTTTGTTTTGCTGCTAAGGTTGAGAATCAGATCTTTCTTAATGCTTTCTCCTGCAACAGAAAGGGGAGAGTGCTAACTACTGACAAGAGTCTTCTCAGTGGCTGACTCACCTCCTTCCACTTTTCCACTCTAATTGGCTCCAATCAGAAGGAAAGGACAAGGAAGCATGTTAGAGGACTCTTCCCAGTGGCTAACATGCTCTCCTTTCATGCTGATTGGCTCATAGGATGTTGAAGACATAGGGACCATACTAGGACCCTGTTCCCAAAAACATAAGGAGTCCAAAAAACCCTGAGACCCTGGGTGACTACACCCCTGCCCCCACCTCCCAATTTTGTGCAGGATTATCATGCTCCATTGCCCATGCTCCATCTACTTCTAATTCCTCTCCTATAGGATCTAAGACTACTTTTACACAAGTCCTAACCAATATAGGAATAATGTATGGGAACAAAGCCTTTGTTGACAGGGTCAAAGTCTCTGTTCCTGAATTATTAGATAGTTTTGAAAATGACATTTTTCTAAAGTGTACCATTCTCTTATTCCCTGCCCTACCCCATCTCCACTCCCTATGTGTAAGTTTATACTGTTGCCACTTCGCACTTCCATTGGCACATGCTCCGTCTCACTTTATCCCAATAAATTCTGCTAGATTAAGACCTGGCTAGATTATTTCTCTTGGCCATCTATCAAGACAAAGATGTTGGGGTTCATTTTAGATTATATTGTTGGTTTCACCTTAATCATAACAAGATAGTTTTCAGACGGGATATGAAGAGTGTTCCTAACTAATCAGATTGGCAATAAGCAATGATGGGGAATTTGTGGCTCACAATATGTTGTTGGGCTTCAGCCAGCATGGCCAATGGTTGAGGATGCTAGTAGTTGTACTCCAACAGCATCTGGAGAGCCACTGGTTTTCTACCTCTGCACTAAGCTTTCAGTTGTGCCATAGACATAAAATAAGGTAGCAGGTAAATTTTTATATAAGAATTCATAAGAATATAAGAATTCAGTATATAAGAATTTTTGCATTGCAATTTCATTTTCTAGGTAATCCAAAGCCATGGCTTTCAAAAGTGTGAGCTGTCTTACAATTTATCTTTAATCCCAACTGTGTCTTACTATACTATATTTTTGTAAGAGCTCACAAGTAGCATCATGCTACAAAGCTAGGCTGCCCATGCAATAAGCATGATGCTGCAAGGCTAGGTGAGGCAGCAATGGCGATGGTGGCAGCACATGAGGTGCCTGGAGGCATTGGCATGTGAGATACCCAATGGCAGTGACAGCGGTGGCAGTGTGTGGTTGAGCGAGTGAGCAAATGAGAGGGGCGGAGGCGGCTGTGCTGGATGGGCCTAGCCCTTGGTAGGTGGGAGGCCCATGGGGGGAAGGGGGTGACCTGTGAGGGGAGAGAGGAGGGGCAACCTGTGTGGGGAAAGAGGGAGGGACCCGTGGGGAAGGGGGGCACTAGTGACCCATGAGGGGAGGGGCAGGGGAGCACTGGCAACCTGTGGGGCAGAGAGTCAGGGGGACTAATGGGACTGGAGCAGGAGGGAGAGGGAGCACAGGTGACCCATGGAGGGAATGCTGGCGACAGTAGGCAGGATTAGTGAGTGAAGTGATCAGGGGTCAAGCCCCTAGTATATTATAAAATTAGAAGAAAAGACTGTATGCCTTCAGCTTCTTGTTGTCCAAAATGAAGGTGTTGGGACAAGTGGAGAATATTATCCCACATTTCAAGAGGGTCATGAACATTTCAGCTATTGCCCTATTTTCCTTTATACATGGCAGTATTACCAACTAAGGCTCCAATCAATACACGCTTACTTGGGAGTAAGTCCCATTTAATGTACTGGATTGCAGCCTAAACTGCCTAATGCTCTATTTTCATTAATCATGGTTAAACTCAAGCTACCTTTTCCTTAACTTAGGAAGATTCTCTAAGATAAAGTTGCTTAACTCCTGTCATGATAAAATGTCTTACAAATGTGCATTTTGCACTTTGATAAAAAAATTCAATTGCAAACCAAACGCAGGAACTATTCCACTTCCTGTGTTCATGCAATAAGCATGCAACTACACATTTTACAGGAGGTATTTAAGGCTGTATTCCTATACACACTTACCTGAGAGTAAGCCCCACTGAAAGCAATGGGACTTACTCTGAATAGACATTTTTAGGATTATGCTATAAGAGCATGGCACACGCACAGAAATTACACCGAAAATGTATGTTCTGCAATCTGAAGAGTACACAGCATGTACTCTTTCTTTGCAACATATCAATCATACAGGTCTAAATAGAATTCATATTATTTATTTATTATCAAATGGTGGTATCTGACTAAGATATATCCAGAGTAGAACTACTGAAAACAATGGACTTGTTAGTCATGATTAACTTGTCCACTGATCTCAATAGGTTTACTCTGTGAACGACTTAGAACAGTGGTTTCCAAACTTTTTTTCTTCACAGACCACTTGAAAATTGCCCATGCTCTTGGCGGACCACTTCATTATTTTTCTGCCTCTTGTAGCAATTTTAAAGCAGTGAGTGAGATGCTACATGATTCTTAATTTATATTTTTATTGTTTCTTATTTTCTATATTGTATTTTATTGTATTATAATTTGTATATCATAACATTCAAATTTAATACAATAAACACAACATAAGAAGTATAAGAAGCAATAAACATAAAATTAAAAATCAATATGAGTATTTAATGCAGACAGGGTGCAGACCACCTGAATGAAGCTCATGGACTACTGGTGGTCCACGGATGACAGTTTGGGAACTCCTGATGTCGAAAGCACTCAAAAGTTGTGTCTCACCTTTCCATAAAATATCCAAAGTGGTTTCCGGTCAAGATTAAATGCGCAGTCATAAATAACAACAAAATCTAACATCAATAGAATTATTAGAGCACTCTAAGCATTAAAAGTCTAAAAGGCAGCAAGAGCATAAAAACTTATTAAGGCTGATTCTCATATGACTGATTGCCAGCTTGATTTAGAATAATGAAGGATGAAGAATGTCAGATAATAGTATTGAGTTAAATTATAAATGGATAGGTTCCTGTTTTAGACATTTCTGTAATGAGTGTTATAGGATTTTTTTTAAAAAGATATCGAATATTGTAATGGATCGTGGTATTAGTTTATGTTGTAATCACACTTTGAATGGTGTTCCACTGTTTTATTGTACTGTTGAATGAGTAGCGATGGTCTTTGGCTAAGCAATAAAGATTTGGACATAACATATTAAAAATAAAGCTCCCCTAATGCTTGGTGCAATAAAACCATCTTTACTGCCCAGACTGGGCAGATGGACCTCCCTTGGTACACAATACCAAATTTTGGGCACCACTACGAAGAGTCCCTGTCCGGGGTATCCATCCATTGTTCCTCTGATAGGAGATCTGGAGCAGGGCCTCAGAAAAAGAACAAAACTGTCATGCAAGGTCATATGGAGGAAGGCATTTTTTAAAAAATATGTTCTAATCCCAGGCTGTTTCAGTTTATTATAAATTTCAGTGTAAACCAAAATCTTTTAAATAAAAGTTTATTGTTACCTTTCATGAAATGTGTTTTTGTACCACATTCAGATGACCAGTAAAGGTAAGAGGCCATTTCCAACTATTGACAAATTGTGCGCTTGTCATCATACCTGGATTGGTGTACAGTTGGCTCTCCACTGTTTTTCCAATGCACTGGAGCTTCACAGCTTGAAGGGATTCATCTGCATTTGTGATAAGTGGCAAGCTTCCTAGAGTATCACGAACCAAATTTGCCACCTCTCTCACATCAAAGAGCTTCAGCAGCTCTGAGTATACAGCAGGGAAGGAGGCAAGAAAGATCGCCTAAGGACAACATGAAGAGGGTGGGAATCATAATATGCTATGAACTTGAGTTCTTCATCAAAGAAATGGGAAGAAATTTGGCTATAGGGGCAAGATCTGACATTAATCAATTCTTAAACATACTGAGTTTATTTCCACTGCAGGAACAACCTAGTCTGTAGTTGGAGGAGTTGTCCCTATTTTTTCCCCATAAAATGAGAGGTTGCAAATTGCATTATTGTTAATTCACTAAAAAGCAGGGAGATTGGGCAGCTATAGTGAATGCACCAGGGGAGCAGGAGACCTGAACTCCTCTCTGAGATATTGTACTGCCCTACAAATTTGTCAAAATGCAAACACAATTTGGGTTGGTCTTTCACAGTCCAATCCACTTGCTGTGTAGCTTGCAAGAATTTGGTAACATGTGCCTCTGAGCATATGGGGAGTGGTGGCAACACCTGCTATCTCCAAAGATGAAAAATTATATTTTTCTATGTTTGTTGGTGTTCTACTTACTTTGCTTCTTTCCTGTGTTACTAATGTTTCTATTTTATTAATTTCAAAGCCTTTCTATTGGTCAATGTCATATGATGGTGAAGACAGCCTTTTGTGTTTCAAATTGGAGGTTATGTCCTATTTCTATTTTGGGTCCATTAACAGTTGAATCTGAAACTGCATTTTAATGTAAAATCAGACTGATTACAATATGTTGCTACTTCAGCAAACTCTAGCTATTGGAAAAAAGAGGATGCATGTTTTCAACCTGCTATGTTTAAACCACTTCATTTAAGGCAAGGTGGGCACGGTCAATTAAAAACATAGAGCACACCTAGCATTTTGCTAGAATATATTTCACCTCCCACTGTCTTTCTTGTGCAAAATGAGACACTCCTGAGGTCCACTGGAGACTATTCTGCAGAATAGTCAGTGCCATTATTCCACAATTATTTTGGGAGGTTTTTTAATGTAAATTCTGCAAAGAGTTGCTGTACTTCACATATTCACAGAAATGGAAACAAAATAAAATGATTTGCTATAGGTAACTTCACTAAAATTGCAAAGTAAATCAGACATATTTAAAGTGATCATCTGAACTATATCAACTTGTCTTAATAATGTTGCTTCCTCCCTGCTAAAACAAGATCAGCACAGCACGTCTTCTTTCTATTATTTGGGCTGATTACAGGTGTTGCCACCACTCACTATATGCTCAGAGGCACATGTTAACAAATTCTTCCATGCTACACAGCAAGTGGATTGGACTGTGAAAGACCAACCCAAATTGTGTTTGCATTTTGACAAATTTGTAGGGCAGTCCAGTATCTCAGAGAGGAGATCAGGTCTCCTGCTCCCCTGGTGCATTCACTATAGCTGTCCAATTTCCCTGCTTTTTAAAGTTTGATAGAAATATCTATGGGCTATAGGTACGCTCTTAAACCGTGAGGTTTTTTGCCTATTAGTGAATTTCTCTGCTTTTTAATCTGGGAGGTAAGACATGGGATCCTGTGTAAGTTAGCTGAGAATGGATTGCTCGTTTGCATGCTTATTGAGTTCAGTGGGATTTACTCCCCTGCAATCATGCTTAGGATAGGTGAAACTGACCACAGGGGATGGGGAGGTGGAGGAGGAAGGAGGGGAGGAAGAGCAAAGGGGAGAAGTGGGATGGGAGCAGGCAGGAGGGGGAGGGGAGGAGAAGGACAGGTTTGATCATTTGCATGCTTATTGAGTTCAGTGGGATTTACTCCCATGCAATCATGCTTAAGATAGGTGAAACTGACCACAGGGGATGGGGAGGGAAGGTGGAGGAGGAAAGAGGGGAGGGAGAGCAAAGGGGAGAAGTGGGAGGGGGAGGGGAGGAGAAGGACAGGTTTGATCATTTGCATGTTTGAGTTCAGTGGGATTTACTCTCATGCAATCATGCTTCGGATAGGTAAAACTGACTGGGGGAAAGAGGGAGGGCTGGAGTGGGCAGGGGAGGAGGAAGGAAGAGGGGAGGGGAAGGAGGGGGAAAGCAGGTCTGATCATTTGCATGCTTATCAAGTTCAATGGATTTACTCCTATGCAATCATGGTTAGGATAGGTAAAACTGACCATGGGAAAGGGGGACAGGGAGGAGGAAGGGAAAGGAGCAGATTGGAGGGGGGCAAAGGAAGGGGGAGGGGAGAGGAGGGCAGGTTTGATCATTTGCATGCTTATAGAGTTCAATGGTATTTACTCCAGTGCAATCATGCTTAAGATTGTTAAAACTGACCATGGGGAGGAAGAAGGAGAGAGGGAGGGGGAAAGGAAAGGAGGGGATTGGAAGGGGATGGGGAGGGAGTGGCAAAGAAGGGGGAGGGAAGGGGCAAGAGGGAGAGGATAGGAGGGAAGAGAAGGGAGGGTCAGTTTGATCATCTGCATACTTTTTGAGTTCAATGGGATTTATTTCTGTGCAATCATGTTTGGAAATGGACTGCCTTCAAAACGATCCTGTCTTATGGCGACCCTATGAACAGGGTTTTCATGGTAATCGGTATTCAGAGGTTGTTTTACCATTGCCTTCCTCTGAGGCTGAAAGGCAGTGACTGGCCAAAGGTCATGCAGTGAGCTTCATGTCTGTGTGGGGATTCAAACCCTGGTCTCCCAGGTCGTAGTCCAACACTGACCTGGGGGAGGGGCAGGAAGGGGAGGATATTGGGTGGGTGGGCACTGGACAGAGGGGAAGCCCCTTTCCTTTTCAAAAGGAAAATACTGTGAACAGTATCATTGCTTTTCAGCCTTTCCCCCACCTTTTTATTCTACAGCAGGCACATGCAACCTCCCACCCAAATTTAAACTAAAGCTGTCCCTGGCCACATCCACACCAGGCCTTTAGTTCACTTTGGACAGTCATGGCTTCTCTCAAAGAATCCTGGGAGGTGTAGTTTGTGAAGGGTGCTGAGAGTTGATAGGAGACACCCTGTTCCCCTCACAAACCTTCAATCAGAGTGGCTGACTATTAAACTAGTGTGGCCACTGGAGCTCTGTTAGGGAATAGGAGTCTCCTCTCAGCACCCTTCACAAACTACACTTCCCAGGATTCTTTGGGGGAAGCCATGACTGTCTCAAGTGAAATCAAAGTCTGGTGTGGGTGTGGCCCCTTGATTAGCCAAGCCAAGCAGCTGTGACTCTGGCTTTTAGAACACTGACAGTTGGTTCTTACTGAGCATGCCCGACACTATCATTCAGTTCAATGCAAAATTTCTTAAATTAATTAAAAATCAGCCAGGCATTTTTTTTTTACTTTTAAAGTGCAGAAGATGAAGGTCAGAGTATGGGGCAACGTCAGTATTAGGACTACAGGTACTCTGTGAACATGGCTAATTTTTAATGAATTTCAACAGATTATGAGAACTCTGACAGAAAAAAAGTCCAAAATGCTGTGGGGGGGTTTCTCTCTCTTTTTAGACTTTGAACTCTCTATTCTCTCTGACTGTTTTGCTTATCGTCATGAAAATTTAGAGAGTTGTTAAGCAAGCGTTTCTGAGTTCAGGACTATACGTTTTGTAAAATTTTGTTTTGAAATGATCTTATGGGAAGCATCAGAATGGCATGGGGGTATTTTCAATTTAACATTACAGAATGTGAAAAATCCACGCTGGCTATAGTATACAGCCATTCTCATGGTTGTATAATTAACCACAGTCCTGAATTGAAGACTAGAAGGTGAACAGGACTATGATGAAGATGAATAAGGACTGTACACAAAATAATATCTAATTGCAGAAAATACAAAAAGGTAGACGTAAGAATATTCTTGGAAGACACTGAAGGAAACAATGAACTGATAGCTCTGTTAGCTTGCGCCAAAAGCTTGCTAGAGAAAAAAAAAGCTACCAGATGCCTGATCTAACTTCTGCCATCAGTAACGTGATATAATAATGCACATGATAAGTCATTATAGCTGAAAGCAAGCCAGAACACTGAATTTTTAGGGCAGTCTAGGACAGCAGTTAGCACAACTTACTTGGGCTTGTGACAAAGCACTAGCCCCTTTGGTTTCTTGGGAAAGGAAGAATCGCACCGACATCAGAAGCTCTTGAATACAACAGCAGAATTCCTCCTCGTTCTGCCCACCAGTAGCAAGAGAGAACAGCTTCCGAGACTGGATGATATACTTAAATATGTATTCTTGTGCCTACAAATGTCAAGCCATGAATACATGAGATTGCGTTGTTGTTGTTTCTTATAAATAAATAAATAAATAAATGCTTATTTTTAAGAGAGAAATGAATGGTCAGCATTTAAGCAAAAAAAAGCCCTAGGCAATGAAATAGTTCATACCAGAAACAGACAACTGCTCACAAACAGAAAATTAGTATGAAAAAGGAATAACAAGCTGAGGAGAACTGGATACTTGCCTCCACTCATCACTAAACTGAATCTCTTACTATTGCAATCAATGATTATTGATTGGACAGAAATTGGCTTCATTATGGCCCCATATCACTGCCAAGATGAATTTTCTCATGTAATTACTATGCACAGAGACCCCCCCAAAAGCCCAGCTGGTTTTGTACTTGTACATTCTGTGACTTGTATTTTGGTTTCTAGTTTGAAGGTGTTTGCAACAAGATTTCAAAAATCTCAGTCCATGTTACTCCACCTGAACAGTCTATGTCTACAGGACATCCGTTTTCCTTGATGCATGTTACTTCCACCAGGAAAATAATTGCCATTTCCTTGAAATAACTGCACAATTGATATTAATATACTATCAGTTTTCTAATACAAAATGTTAGGCCCTCGGCCAAAACCTGAAACACACATTTGCGTATTTTAAAACTTAAGTTCTATCATTAATTTACAGTTTCAAAGGCTGGCTTTCTGCTCATATCTCTCCATCTCTATAACTTTAACAGTGAAAGTTACATCATTGCACCATTACCTCTAATCCTCCTTGTTACTCTATCACTATTATACTGTATCACAGATGGAATTATGGAAGCTAGGTACTGTATTTTGGATATATCAGTCACTGAGGATAGGTTTCAGCTGATAGCTATAATCCATGTGTTATTTTTACATGTCAGGTTTCCAAAAGGATTGACACACTCTGTGAGCATGTTGAGTATGTACTTAGTTTTGGATACACTGGGTTGATTCACGCAAAGAGCTAAGCCATGGTTTGGTACCATGTGGATAAGCTTCAGTGGGCCCAAGCAAAGTGTTGGCCTTACCCCCTCACTATCTCCTCCTTCTGCACAGTCAGGCAGAGGACTTTCAGTTTCAAAGAATTTCAGCTTAGCATTATGTACAAACCAAGAATTCTGGTTTACAACAACCAACACTTAGATGCTAAACAAGCTAACTTCAGACCAAGAGTTATGAAGTTATGAGTTAAGAGTTGCTTAATGAACCATTAATTAAACCATTAGAGCCAGTGTGATATAGTGGTTAGTGTTGGACTGCTGGGACCTGGGAGATCAGGGTTCAAATCCCCACTCAGCCATGAAACTCACTGAGTGACCTTGGACCAGCCACTGTCTCTCAGCCTAACCTACTTCACAGGGTTGTTCTGAGGATAAAATTGAAAGGTGGAAAACCATGTTTGTACACTACCCTGAGCTCCTTGGAGGAAATGTGAAATATAAATATAATAAAATACATAAATAAGTTAGCAATGGCTCATCTACAGAGCACTAATCCATGGTTTAGTGTTCTGTGCACACTACCCTATTGACTTTGATCCAAACCACTACCACCACCGAACCTGTACACGAAACAGAAGGCATTTCTATGCATACACTCACACCAGGAGGAATACCATTCCCCTTCTGCCAGCTGCAGTCCTTCATCTTTCCTACAAGCTACTCCAGAAGGAGCCTCATGCTTCATGATAAGCTTTTGGGGCATATGGAGGCTGCTGCTAAACAGGTAACTGTGAAACTGTCCTTGCACAAGCAGATACAACCTCATACTACTTTGGATCCAAGTCACAGGAACTTCAATTGGCATAAATTATGTTTATATAGAAATATACAAGCAATGATGCTCTCTCTGCCAAACTGTGTTACCTTTAATACTTCTTGGTTGTGTGCTTGTCTTTCCACTTCTGTTATTCGATCAACATGCCATTTCAACACTTTTATGAGGTCTCTAGAGTATAACACAAAATTTATTTCCAGGCTGAAGTGTTAAAGACTTAAGTAACACACTGGATTACGTGAAGATTAAAACAGATCAAAATAATGTAAGTAATTTATAATGAAGTCTTGTTCATATCTACTCTAAAGGAAATCCCACTAAGTTCAGTGGTGCTTTCTTGCAGGTAAATGGATATTGGATTGCAGCCTCAGCATGCCATCTCAAAGAAAGAGAAAAAGACCAAGCAAGATCCTGTTAAATTTTCACCTGATTATACCTGATTATACTTAGATTATCAAATTGTGAATACAGAGAACATAGTTACAGGCCTAAGCATAATTGTGAACATGAACATTTGGTTGGTTTTTAATGGAGGAAAACTAATTTAGGCAACTGCATAACATTTTAAAAGCACTATAATATAAAGGAAGGAGCTGAACTGAAGGCAAATTATGCATCATGCAAGCCAATACTGTAAATACTCCTATGATTAGCATATGTAGGGGTCTGCTTCTTTTTGCAGTTCCTCAGGCTCCCCCCACCAACCCAAGATACCCTCACATTGAAATTGGAAAGAAAAAAAAGTGATTATGACAGTGTCACTTCCTAGATATTTCTTTAGGAAAAGGACTCTAGCTCAGTGGAAGAGCATATACTTTGCATGAAGGAGGTTCAAGGTCCAGTCCCTGGCATCTGGAGGTATGACTGGGAAGGACTCCTGACTGAAACCCTGGACAGCTGTTGTGGTCAGCATAGACCACACTGTTCTAGGTGTAGAAGACACTGAGTTAGATGAACCAATGATCTCATTCATTACAAGGCAGCATCTTAGTTTGCTATGGTCAATGTGCCTGACTAGCTATGGAACTCTGCAAACATCTTTACCAAAGGAAATTTAACAAACAAAATACTGGCAACAACTCAGAGATCCTATGGCTAAATTTTTCCACTGCAACAAAAAACATGTCCTTAGATATATCTTTTCCTTGAGAGACAATTTTGATCGAAGGCTGTAAAGTTTAATGCAGTTCTCCTAATCCATGAGACTCCAATCTAAGCCTCATGTCCACAGTGTGTATGTATATTAAGTGGTAAATCATGCATAGCCCTAAGACACCAGAGAAGCAGGGTGTGTCTATCTAACACACATAGATATCCCTCCGGGGAATAAGAGAGAGGAATTCCCTCAACTGTCTCCTTTGATACGCTAATTGTTTCTTTCTGTAACTGCATTGATCTGGTTATGTGCTCCAGACACCTGGAGGAATATATGATTTAGGACAATCCCCAAAGACAATTACCAATACCATTGACTGGTCATGGGAAAATCTTCCCCACTGGGTTCTTCATAGAGATGTAAAATTTCCAGAAATTGTGAAGCCATGGGGAAAAAACATTTCCCCCCAGTTTTTTTCAGGAAAAAATGGAAAAGATGCACTTTTTACAGATTGAAAGTCACTTTGTTACTTTAGGAACATTAAATGTAATTATGTACAAGTTGGTTTGGCATAAAATAATCACATTTGGTATATTAAAAGTACATTTTATTCAAAATTATTACAAATTGAATTTACCTTTTTTAAATTTTTACTTTTTTTTGTAACAAGTGGATCTACAAGATCCTGAACTGTAAGGAACTCCTGAACTGTAAGGAACCTCTTTAGTTTTGCCAGTTTATGAGGAGCAGGCAAAAAACAATTTTAAAAAAAAACAGAAGAAACCATCAACATCAATAACAAAGAAAATTATTTATGTCTCCACTTGTCCTCCACAGTGTCAAGCAGACATAAAGCATCCATTCCCATAAAAAGAACTGAGAAAAAAAGGGGGGGACCAAGATTCGGTGAAACATTTTATTCATCATGTGAAACATTTTATTCATCAACTCCATCTGATACGGAGGCTGCGCCCCTACCTTCCCAATCACCTGCTCCCATTGGTGGTACATGCCCTGGTCTCCTCTCGCCTAGACTACTGTAATGTGCTCTACGTGGGGCTATACTTGAAAACGGTCTGGAAGCTGCAACTGGTACAGAACGTGGCGGTGCGCCTGATTAAAGGCAGCCGCCGGCGAGATCACATAACTCCAGTACTAAAAGAGTTGCACTGGCTACCAGTTGCTTGCCGGGCCCAATTCAAGGTGTTGGTTTTGACCTTTAAATCCCTATACGGTTTCGGCCCAGTCTTTCTGAAGGAGCGACTCCAGCATCATCAGCTATGCCGTCCAACAAGATCAGCCTCAAAAGACCTTCTCTCTATCCCATCAGTCAAAATAGCTAGACTGGTGAGGACTAGGGAAAGGGCTTTTTCAATTGTGGCCCCCACCCTGTGGAACTCCCTCCCACATGATCTCCGCCATGCCCCCTTTATAATGAGTTTCCGCCGGGCCGTGAAGACCAGGCTCTTCAGGCAGGCTTTTGGGGTGGGCTAGATTTTATTATCTTGTGTCCAGATTTTTAATGTTTATTGTATCTGTATGCTTATTTTTTAAGTCACCCAGAGTGGCTGGATAGCCAGCCAGATGGGCGACTAAGAAATTCAATAAATAAATAAATAAATAAAACACCATAATCCATTTTTTCTGCATTTTTTTCTATTTTTCCAGTTTTTTGGGGGAAAAAACCAAAAAGGCTTTGGAGAAAAACAGGAAAAAACAGCTTTTCCCCAAATTTTTTCAGTTTTTTTCCAGGCCTTCACATCACTAGTCCTTCATATTTGAGATGGGAAATGTATCTCTGCCACCTAGAAACTGACTGGACAAATCATTTTCCCTCAGAACCTCCCTTTCCCTAACCATGAAAAAGAGACTCTGTATCTCGGTATATGCAAGTACAAGCTAGAAACCTGCTTAGAGTTTAAAACATACATCAAAGATAGCATGAAAGTTGAGGGGATAGGGATTTCAACTGTCCAAGAAATAAAATAGTTCCTGCATATGATAATAATGAAGTACTCAAGTGGATCAATTACTGGTGAATCTGCAGCCCAGTGATGTTACTGAGATCAAGGGAGGCAGATGAGAGAGACAGAACAACAACCAGCCCTATGGAGACAGGGAAGATTTATTGTTTTGTGTTAACCCAAAGTAAACCTATCCAATTCAAAAACGGTGCCTCCTGCCCGGAAAACAAAGACGGAAATTGGCATCGTTTCAGAGTTGCGTATTCCAGAGCTGGCAAGTCCCTAGATCAAAACGAGTTCAGTTCTGTCTCTTTTACTGGCCTGGTTCAGATGTAACAATCTTGATCCAATAAACATGATTTATTGGGCCAAGAATGAGCCAAAAATCTGTGCATTCCCTCCTTGTCCTTCTCCTCTTCTGCTTGAACACCCAACTTCAGTGAAAATAACAAAATCCAGATAAGGCAGTTTCTTATAACATCCAACCAGGACACTTTGATTAAGAGCACACAACACACCAAAATATGATCCTGTTTATTTTAAACTACCTCCCATGTGTTTACTATTAAATATTGCTAGGTTTCAAAACAAGATTATGGTTTGGTTGAAAGGTCACCTATGAATTATGAATCACTGAGGAAAAAGGCAGAAGGTCATTTAATAAAAATGGAAATAATAGAAGTAAACTGAGTTCAAGTTGATAGTCCAAGACTATGTTTCTCAAGTTAAGTAAATATAACTGGACTTTTTTATTTTGATCATTTAATTTAATCCACCTTCATTCAATCAGATGACCAATCATTGCACAAGCTGAAACCATTAGGTATATATACTTCTACCTGTATGCAAGTGCTCCTGCAAAGTGACTTTCAATATAGGTGTCCATAACTGGCTTAAAATGATGAAACTTGCTGTCCTGCAGCAAGTTAATTATGTGAACCTAAAAATAATAAAATTGGTGTTCATTAATGTCTTTTATTTAAGTCAACTTCCAAAATTAAAATAAGACCATAGGAAATAATGAAGTACACCTTACCAAACAATCAAATACTTGGGAGCCATACTTTTGAGAATTTTCATCTAAAATTCCAAATAAAGTATCCAGTGTATCTTGGAGAAACTAGATGGAAAAGTAATTTAAGAAGTATATATTTTCAGAGGTACTTCGTTATGACATATTAGGGAAATTACTTTGCCCTTTGAATGCAAAACAAACAGTGAAAGCAGCCTTTACCTTTACTATTTCTGACCCATCAATTTCTTTCAGTTTTGAGAGGCAGCCTGTAATCTTTTCTGGGTGGGCTCGCCATTTAAGAAGGTCTAGCATGTCTCCTACAAAGTAAAAACATAAAACAGCAGAAATTGTATCAGTTACAGATGCAAACAAATGTGTGATATCTACATTAATTTTAAGAAAAAAGGGAAGGAAAGACAACAGATATAATCCAGCAAAAGTTAGCCATACCAAAGTACCATTGAAGTCAATGGCACTTACCTGGGGGTAAGTCCCACTGAAATCAATGAAATATACTCATTAATAGACATATATAGGATCATATTGATAAACATTTATAGTAACTGTACTGTTTTGGCTCCATGTGTTTCAGTGGGGCATAGTTGTGTTGATGCATTACCCCCAAAACCAAACAATTACTAGTATAGCAACTAACCACACCTAGATCATGACTGTGGGTTGCAGCCAGCAATGGCATCCCATTTGTGCAAGGACTTCCACTTGCGCAATAGAACTTTCCTTCCTTCCCCTCCTCCTGCTTGCTCCCTGCACAACTCCCAAATTTGTTCTGGAGGGTTGAGGGAGAACCCAGAGTAGATTGGGGGGGCACATGGGAGGATAAGAGGGAAAGGAAGGAAGTTCCATTGCACAAGCAGAAGCCATTTCACAAACAAGATGAGTTCGCTGGATCCAACCCTGTATCTTGATATCTACAAGGATATTTTACATATCACTAAAATAAGCTGGAAAAACAAACAAATTGAAAGAGTTTTTGAAAATCAGAGGGTAGTTAATGGACAAAATCTAAGAGTAATTTCTGATTCCACAGTTGTGCTGCTTTAAAAAATGTACTTCACAACGTTCAGCTTAGGTCAGCTTTGGTTTTGTTCTCAAACAGTCCCACAAATCCCTTTATGAATATGCTGATAAAACCAATTGTTTATTCAATATAATCTAAGTGTATCTTGCAAAGATTAAATGAAAAAACATGTTATCAACATATGTCAATGTAAAACATGATACTTTACCATTCTGCGTAAGTTTAGTTGAACACAGGAAAGATGTAATCCAGAACGATTCCTTAGTGGTTTTTACTGCTAGGTGGTTATTTGCAAGGAGATGACCCTTTGAAAAGGGGAGTTTGAGGTAGCGACTAGAATCCTGAAGACTTACATTTTCTTCACACTGGGAGAACAATTAAATTAAATTTGCATTTCAACTTAATACATAAAAATGAGATAAAATGTAGTATAAAGCTGTCACATAAAATTGTGCTTTTCATTGAAGAATGATGTAATATGCTAATTACCTCTCCCTCTTGGGTTTCCTTGGTGTTCTGTTCTTAGCCCTCTATTATTGTTTTCTTTAAACAATGTCCCAAGTAGGTCTCATCACATCCCATGAGTCTCAGTACCACACACTGATGTTATGTAGCTCTACTTTCTCTCTCTTTCCAATCCCAAATCTCCACAGTGGCTCTCTGATATTTCGATTTGAATGTGTCATTGTTGACTCAAGTTTAATATATCAGAGACATATTTATTTATTTATTGCACTTGTATACCGCCCCATAGCCGAAGCTCTCTGGGCGGTTTACAGCAACCAAAAACATTAAAACAAATATACAATTTAAAACACATATTTTAAAAACAATTTAAAACACAATTTAAAAATTTAAAACAATTTAAAACACATGCTAAAATGCCTGGGAGAAGAGAAAAGTCTTAACCTGGCATCGGAAAGATAACAGTGATGGCGCCAGGTGCACCTCGTCAGTAAGATCATTCCATAATTTGGGGGCCACCACTAAGAAGGCCCTCTCCCTTGTTGCCACCCTCCGAGCTTCCCTTGGAATAGGCACCCGGAGGAGGTCCTTTGATCTTGAACGTAGTGTATGGGTGGGTTCGTATTGGGAGAGGTGTTCCATCAGGTATTGTGGTCCCAAGGCTTTATAGGTCAAAACCAGCACCTTTCCTCTCACATCACCCTCTACAGTGTGCTCATCCATTAACATCACCATCCACCCTGCTGAACAGGCACATCACTATGTCTTTGACTCTTTCCTTTGCCTCCTATATTTAGTCTTGTTCCAAGTCAAACATTACAAATGTGGTCCTTCCTATCTGTCTTCTGTGGTTCACACTTTGGTAAGCTCACATCTTGATGACTGCTATCTTCTCCTCTCTGGCCTCCACTGCCTCATCTTAGTCTCCTCATTTCTATCCTACATCTCCTGCCTAAATAACACACCTTTCATTGCTCAAACCAAGTGGAAAAAAGCCCTATACACACAGTTGTTAAGCACAAGCAGTGTCATCAGAGAGAAGGTACACAAGAAAGGCACCTAGATGGGAGTAATCTGTGTGTGTGTGCACATGCACACAAATCCCAGGATGGATAAGAGGATGTGTTTATGTCAGGAACTTTCTAGGTTATGGCAGAGATTTGGGTGCCATCCTACCCAGCTGTCTTGATGCAGCCCATTAGCAAAACAGGAACTATATCTTATAGGGAAATTATTCCCAATGCAAAGTACTGCATTGAAATAAATAACAAGATTTAAAGAACCAATAACTTAAACTTGAAAGGATAAAATGAGAGGATATTTTACACAATGACAAGCCTAACGTTCTTTTGGCATCTCACTCAGTCTGCCTAAATCTAAGGGCAGCCCTAGGCATTTAGAGTATTTCTTTTGAATAAATCACATTTGTTTCTATTTTTTCTGACTGAAATTACCTTGTGCACAATGAGCTCATGAGTGCCATCTGGCAGCGTCCTTCCATTTTCCTGCATCAGAGGGATGAAAGAAAAACCAAACAACTTCTTCTCCCCCTTTTCTTTTGCTGAAACACATATATAAATTTTAAAAATCCACCATATTCTAGGCTGGAAATGATAATGCACAGATTAAATGAAAGTAAAGTCACACATATACTTGATACCTATTCACAACTAAAAGACAGAATACATGTTACAGGAGCTGTAAGAAGGCTGCCAACAATGACTTCCCCATAGTGAACAAACTATGTCATAACCTACAAACTACTTATAGGACACAATCCTCAAACAATAGGCACAACTCTTATAGAAAGCAATGGGATGGTGACTTAGACATAGCCAACTTATTTGAATTCAACAGAGGTTACCAGGAGCATGAAGGAGTGTGGAGAATTATAATGGCCTCATTTACATGTCATGATAAGCCACAGTTTGCCTTAAACCATGGTTTAAGCTTGAACGTGCTTTGCCCCTGCTGCACGGTCCCCCATACTGCTTCTCCCTCCCACATGCATGATGCCCGTGCGGCTCAAACAAATCATAATATGGCTTGCCACATAGTCCAAACCTGGTTTCAAACAAACCATGAGTGTTACGCCAGAAAGAAACCAAAAACAACCTTGATTACTGGTTTAATGCTTGCGGTTTATTTAAAACAAACCATAATTGAGCTGTGCAGGTGTCATGTGTGTGTGGAAAGCTACACAGGGACCCCAAAGGGAACAGCGCATTCACAATTAAACCATGGTTTAAGCTATTATTTGATAGAGAATAGCTTATCATTACATTACATGAACCAGCATAATTGTGCACAGAAAATTGTTTTAAATGTCATGGCCAGGATAGGAATCATTCATAAAAAGGCTATTGGTGGCTGCTTCCTTGTGACAACACTTATGTCTAATCTGGGTTTATGTTAACAGCAATCCAGAACATGTCATGCATGTTCATATTTCTTTACAAAGCACAATCCTTGACTTATCCAGATGAAGGAATTATATAAACTATTTAAAAATACTTACACACTTTGATATTTACAATGGAACAAAATCAAATTAAGGTCAACAGAAACTACTTTTGAGTAAGATACTTAGGAGGACCAGATTGCTAGGAACAAAAGAGCAATGCTTTGTACCAGTATTGCTCTTTGTGTTGTTCTTATGAATAGTCATTGGATTACATCTATATCCTAGCCAAATTAGAAACAAATACAAACTGAGATCTTGAGTTCACTAAAGAGTTGAAACATCCTAGTGAATTACTGCAGAGGTCTTTACACAAACACTTTCCATAATAGTCAAGGAAGGAAGAGATTAAGGAGATTAAGAAGAAGAAACAAGCTATTATCTTCAGACCATTTTTTCTCCATAAACCAACAGAAAAGAACCAGAAAAGAGAAGGCAAGGACTTCTAACAGCCTGCTGTTAGTGTAAATTATTTATTTATTTATTTATTTATTTATTTTATTTAAAATATTTCTATCCCGCCCTTCTACCCTGTAATAGGGCACTCAGGGCAGTTTACAAAAATAAAATCAACACGTACATAATACAATTGTAAACAATAAAATCACAAAAACATTAAAATAAATTAAAATACATAAAATACAATTAAAATACATAAAATACAATATATATATATATATATATATATAAATTGTAACTCTCCTTCAAGAACACTTTGCTTTGAAGATAACTTTTGTTTTAATGTATTTTAAGGTCTGTTTTTATGATGTTTTAAAGTGTTTTTAGGGTTTCTGTTTGCCGCCCTGGTCTCCTGCTGGGAAGAAGGGTGGGATATAAATCAAATAATAAATAAAATAAATAAAAATGGCAAGATGATGTAGAAAAAAATCATCTACTCCTCCCTCTTTCTGCCTTACCTCATTGAATAAGCGTGATACTTCCCTAATAATTCTACTATTTGAGCCAACAACCAAATATACTTGGAATTCTCTAGAACAAGAGTGGGAAATCTATGACCATCCACATATTGCTGGACTACATCTCCCATTGTATCTGACCACTTGCCATGCTGGCTGGGGAAGATGGGAGTTGGGTGTTCAGTAAGGAAGGCCCCGGGTTCCACACTCCTGCTCTAGAACTTTCCAATTTTTTCCCTAACAATCTGTGTAGGCATCAAAGTTTTAGCTTTCAGCATCTTTGTTTGATTGGATTGTCACTGGCATCTGACCCTCATGAAGGTGAAAAGACATAAGTAAAACAAATACTATCAGAAGGCCAATTATTAATGCCACAAAGATTAAGGAAAAACTTTACAGCCACAAAAACTTGCATCTTTGTGAAGCGCTTTATACAATTGAAAGTAATGGAAGATGAATAATCCCTTTTTGCACAATAAGGCAAAGTTATTAATGCCGGTGGATAGCTAGTGTTTGCATTATGTTGTCTGAATGAGAGACTTCTTCTCCCAGTACGCTGCAAATACTAGAAAATCTGTTGTAAGTCAGTCAGTATGCATGAAACGCATCTGAAAAGCTCTTGTCAATACAGCTCCAAAGCACAACAATTTATGAATAGGTCTTACTGGAACAGTGTCGGAATTCAAAGCGAAGATGTGCTCCCCTGAATTTATCCACAGGAATTGGAAGTTTTAGCAGCTCAGCCCACCTGGGACTGTTGTTGTGGTATAGTACAAAGGAGTGGAATTCAGTGGCCGTTGGCTCTCCAGAGCCAAATGAGATAAAATCCTAACAAAGAAAGCAAACAGGTTGAAGGCATTACTTTAGAGCCAAAATTAATGGTGACTCTCCTGAAAAAGGTGAGAAAAAGTATTTGTGGAACATGTTAACCTTTAAATGACCCTCTCTAACATAGTTTGGGTATTTGTGCACATTCAATATAAGCTGCTTTTTTTTTAAAAAAAAGTATGCTCTATATTGTCCTTCATGCTGATTGATCAATTACTGTGGCAAATCTTAGTTTAGCTCTAGATATGGTTTAATCTTGAATGTGCTTCCCCCTTGAATGTGCTTGTGAGTTCTGTTCATAGAACTGGGTGCTGTTAGCTTTCACAAAGAGGGTGATTCTCCCCCCCCAAAAAAAATCCCTTCTCCCTGCAGCTTCCCCCTCCCTCAATAGTCCCTTGTAGATTGGGGCATCCTTTGGAACAGCACAAAAAGTGACAAAGACAGCTGTAAGGAAAATGAGAAATCAGCAAAAATCACTTATCCCCTTCCATTTGCCAGAGCACCCACTAGAACTAAGCCCCTTCCATTCCATAAACAGTAGGATTTTCCATTCACTCTGTGAACAGCAGAAAGTTTTCAATGGATCCAAAGCCTTGTTTTATATTGACCTTTCAGCTCCTGTCAAGCCAGTGGTGGGGCAAGTGCTAGGGCAAAACAATAGCAATGGCAGACTGCGTACCAAGCACAAAGAACAGCAAGAGCAGATCAGCTAATGACAAAGCATGAGATGAATCCATTGTATTGGTCAGGGGTATCACTTTATTCACTGATCTATTGTTGCCAAAATGCTTCCTTCCTAATGTGGCTAGTCTCTCTGTAGTTCCTTCCTTTGGACAAAATTGGGCAGTAGAGCAAAGGCTGAAGTCCCACCCAATGTACCCCAGGTCCCAGGTTCAGGAATTTATGCAGGCAAGTCCTGATTGCCTTCTGCTTCTCTGACATTTTTTCCATGCAGGGACCCTGTCACATCATGAATCTATGGCTCTGCTCCCATTGTACTTTTCCACTGGCTCAGGACAAATGAGAACTAGAAGCTCAACAAGCAATCCTAATTCTGCCTTAGTATAGGATACAATTCCTCTGGAGTCTCAGACTGTTCATTCATTATCCTGCATCCATGTGGTCCCAAGTGGTTTCTCCTGCATCCATACGGTCCTAAGGATTTAGACTGTGTAAATATGCCCTTTCTCCCATTGCATCTTTAAGGTAATGGAGAGCTTGTGTTATCAGATCAGCCATATAAGCCTCAGGCTTCTTGCCTCCAGGCACAAAGCCTAGATGGAGCCCTTTCAGTCAGTCACTTAACATGGTAGGAAAATGGTATGTATCCTGCCCTCTCTGAGCAATCATGTAAGGCAAGGTTGTGGAAACGAGGTCCTCCAGATGTTGTTGGACATCAGCCCCAGCTAGCATGGCCAATGATTAGGAATGACGAGAGATGAAGTCCAACTATATCTGGATGACCACAAACTCACCATCCCTGTTGGAGGTTGTGACTGAGATTGCTAGGGAACTACAGAAAAGGAGAGAGTTCTACAAAACAACCGCTAAAAAGGGGGGAGAAGTCACTGCCAGTATATGAATGAATGGGCAAATAAGGGAAGAGGCAATGGAGCATGTAATTGTGATACAATGCAAACAAATGTACAAATGGTCAAAATCACAATGAAACACACTACAGCAGTGTTCAGTTTTTCTCCTGATAAGAATTTGTTTGCTTATCCTTTAGGAGGCATAATATGGGGATAATTACCCCACATAAGAAGATGACATTCCTGCCAGTTTCTTGAAGATTAGCTTTTCCTGGGAATATCTGGAATTTTCTCCAGTGGAGAACACTGATATTTTTTGTGGGAGAATCAAGGTCAGCTGCTGATTCAAGAACCAGTGATGTAAGAAGCAGTATCTGAAGAAGAATTGAAACAGTGTTTACAATCCGGAATAGCTGTCATAGTGTTACACTTCACTGTTTTTGGCATTTGCAGTGTATTTTACTGTCTGTTGTGATTTGTCCTGTATTTTGGTATCTGTAGTGTATTTCATTGTGATTTTGACCATTTGTACATTTGTTTGCATTGTATCACAGTTATATGCTCCATTGCCTCTTGTCTTCTTTGCCCATTCAGCCATATACTGGTAGTGACTTCTCCCCCTTTTTTGTGGTTTTTGGGGAATTGCTAGGGAACACAAGAAAGTACCTTAGGATCACTTAAACGAATAAATTAAAACGTCCAGTTGTACTAGATTATGTTGCTGCTGAAAACTTGAATTATAACACTTCATTAATCTGAGTCAGGCCTACCTATACAACTTGTGATCTCAGAGCCCACCAGACTCATATGGCATTCCACTATGAGCTCAGTAAAGTTCTCTCATTTCTGGCCTGCCCGGGGCCTGCAAAAGCAGCAGGGCAACGAAGCTCCTACAGGCCACAAAATAATGTGTTTAGCTTGGTCACACAAGCTGTGCAGACCTAACGAGAAGTTGCAGTTTGGTATGCTTGATTACTGTTATTATTACCTCATAAACACCTAGTGTACATAATTCTCTCTAATGGATAGCTGAACTTTACATTGTTATATAATCTCTGGGTTGTCTCCGATCAGAGAAGACTACCTTTTAGAAAAAAATATACTATAGCAAAGCTTCATGGGAAAGGCTGGAGAGAAATTACCTTTAAAATTTGACCACTACAATCCACAATGTACATTGTCACTTCTACATTCCTAGCCACACTTTTTCCTCCTTTCTCAAACTCTCCTCTTTCTATTGTGATATATAAATCATTCCTCATTTCACCTAGAGAAAGAAACAAAAGTTGATTAATTTGAACAGAGACAATATAATCTTGATCTTGGCAAGAATCATATAATCACAGCATAGTCCTCTCTCTGGCCCATACCCTCTAGTCAAGATACAATTCATACTAAACCTCTTGTACTGGTGTATCATGCAGGCAAAATTATGTTGGTATAGAAAAACTCCTGCAGCAGCAGCACACCATTGGTGCAAGGGACACACCTAGGCAGAGTTGGGATGACAGAGGTAGGTAAAGGTGGAATACTGAGGACTCTCTCTGCAAAGCTACCTGTATATTGTATGAGGTGGAGTGGATCGGGTACAGTGACATCATGAAGTTGTGGCTATTGCTGTGTGTTGATTAGTGTCTTTTTTGCACAACTCATTATCATTACTGAAGGGTGTTGAGAGAGTTTCTATTGGCTGCTGTGAGTATAGCTTTTGGATTTTTGATATTACCGTTTCTGTCTACAGTCATTGTACTGCTAATTTTGCTGCAGGGTCCATTTGATTGTGATAATGGGGAGGTTCAATGATCCCCTCCCCATGCACTGAAAGAATGCATGAAGATGGTCATGGGGCCATGTGAGCTAACCCTGCCACCACCAATGACACATGCCACAGTCACACCTCCTGCAGTGGAAATACATCTTCACTATTCACATGTTTGGTCAGTATGATAAAGGGCTCTATTAATGTACTAATACATTAGTATGAAGAGGAATTTTAGCTCAGTCAGGACACCCCCCATGCACATAGGCTCTATGCACATACATTATGTATGCACACAGAGCTGAACATAGAGATGGCAGGTAAGCATTTTTGCTACACTTGGCGAAATGTGTGGCCATGCAGAGCCTGGAAAAGTTACTTTTTTGAACTACAACTCCCATCATCCCCAGCCAGCATGGCCACTGGATTGGGCTGATGGGAGTTGTAGTTCAAAAAAGTAACTTTTCCAAGCTCTGTGGCCATGGCATGTGTCTTTGGTGGAGTAGCCCCCAGCCCTGCAATGCCCATCACACATTCTTTCAATGCATTGGGGTAGAGGTGGGGGGAAGCTGTGTGAATCTCCTTCATGTTACAACCGCATTATGGAATTCCCTCCCTCCTCAGATACGGCCAGCATCAAGACTTATTTATTTCCTGGGAATTTTATGTTTTGCTGCATTGCTGTTTTATTTTGTTGAATGCGTATTTTCCCCCTGCCTGTTTTGTTTCAGTGCATATCGTGTGGTTGATTTTAATGTAGCCCACTCTGGGATTGCTTTGGCAATGAAGAGCAGCCAAAGAATAATTTTAGATCAATCAATCCTGATGTAGCCCCCACCCAGCATAGTGTGACAACAGGATCAGATGCTTGACTGAGCTGCATCGCCCCGTAAGAAAAATCCTAAAGTCCATATAAGGGCGACACCTTTATTAGGCCACCGAAAACATAATGAAATTTATGCAGTCTTTTGAGTTTTCCAGAAGTCCTCATCAGGTGAGGTCCGGCACAAGTTCTGATTTGGCCCATAGGGCCATTTTCCCCCAATCATACCCACTTGCACTACGTTTGATGTCATATGTAATGTCAGGTGTGGAGCAAGTAAAGAGGCAGCTGCAAATGAAATAACAGGATCTTAAAGTGCAATCCTGATTGTTCCTTGGCAAGTGGGGCTTGCTGACAGCTTCTGATCAGTGCTGACAGTGAGCCCCTGTTAAGTTGCCCATTTGCAGACATGGTATGGATTCAAACTGTGCCTGCAAAAAGACATTTTTCCATCATAGATAGCTTTGCTGGTCTTCACAGAAAAAAGTGTTCATAGGCACAGTTTGCAAATGGGCAATTTCAAAAGAGGTTTGCTGTCAGTGCCTATTAGCAGATTGATGCTGTCAGTGAAATCCTTTGAAGTTGTCACCTGACATCATCACACCAGATGACTGACAAGTTTTAAGGTGGAGTGTGGGAGGAACCAGAAGACATTCAAATCAGGTGCTTTCAGTAAGTTTTCTTTAACCAGGTTACAGTCCTAATTAATACACAAAAATATGTTTTAACAGGCATTTTGAACAAAAAGAATGAATTTTTTTTACTGTACAGCCAATTGCCTTTTAGTACTTTAAAAATTATTCTGTAATAGAATGAAAGACAAGACCAGTATGCATTTCAGAAGCTGGTTACTAATTTTGTACATATTATTGTGGGGTGGGGGTGTCATTATTTCACAACTGGAACCATTTTAATTAATGCCACAGATAAAATTAAAATGCCTATGAATATTATGTTTAAAGGCAGAAAACAATCAAGATTCATTCAAGCTGGAAATTCCTTCATAAGCCATTCCTCCTGTAAACCTGTCCTAGTCATACTACATATTAACAAAGTATGTATTCATTCATCCACAGATGTATATACCAATACAAAGCTTAAATCTCAATTCAAGTAAAACCATTTGGTAATTAGGAGTGTAGACGTATAAAGGAGGAGGTCACATCAGGATACATAACTACAACAGACTCCAAAGGCAACTGGATTGAAAAAGAGGTGGCCCCAAAACAGTTGGAGAGAAGGATGCAATGTAGCCGTTCCTTGCCTGCATGGAAAGGCTTGGTATGAAGGCTCTGTGTATGCTCATATGGACATCCAGTTATCAACAAGGAAATGGTGGTGCCTCTCACTTGTCTGTAGCATACCTGCCTGTTAGGAATGGTCAGGTTCATACCATAAAATATAGTAGCAAACAGTAGCTTGATAACCAGGACTCCAATTTGTTATGGTGTCCAGATCTCCAATATATGTTATAGTCACAAAAATTTATGATTAATAAGCACTCCCTTCCCTTTTTGCCCTGCCAATACACACAGATTAAAAGCTATGGGCTGTATCCAATGCTGTGTGCGTGGAGCGACTGAGCAGGGATATAAGGAATCAAGTGGTCCTTGTGATATCTTGGAACTAAATTATTAAGGCCCTTGTAAATTAATACAAGAACCTACACCTTGTCCTCATAGCATATCGGCACTTAATGCATACTTTTTGCACTGCAGGTATGTCTGTTCCTGCCAACAGTAGTGGTCTACTTCCTTTCTATTGGGATTTGCTCTCCTGGTGGAAAATTAGTTGTGATTGAAGTGATCCCCAATCTTTCAAGAACAAATGGGAAACTTAGATAATTGGACAGCTTTTGTCACATTCCCAATTATCTCCTTTCATTTGAATTATGTTTGTGGCCACCTTGGTAGAAAATCATCAACAAGCCCTGAAAAAATAAAGTCTTAAGATAAAATATATAGCTCAAGAAATACTGTTATGAGCATGGGGGTTGGAATGCATAATCCCTGTGGGTCCCCTTTCCAGCCTCTGATTTGGAATCCCATGCCTTGGAATGAGGAACTCGCTCTGCTGGTCAGATGGGTTTCTCCTTTGTTAAGATAATAGAGTGGCCATGTAGGATAATGGGTCTATCAGTTGCCCAGAAACTGGTGAATGAGCCAGGAAGACCCTTTTGTCATTGAAACTCTTCAGGAGAGCCTCCCCCCCCTTCCTGGCGGCTAGCAGAAGTTTGTGCTTAGGGTGTTTTTAGAATGGTCTAGTAGAGAATGGCTGGGGCTGGAGGCAGGCAGAGAGTCTATCCTTCTGCATCATGGCTTTAGGATGCCTCCTGTAACACTGATGGGAAAGCTGGATATTGGACTGCTGATGCCTTGAACCCCTCCATCATAAGCTCAGGTTGGAATGTGTGTAATAAATAATCCGTATTTCATAAAGACACTACAGTCTCCGCTGACCTTCCCAAAGGAAACCAAACCCTGGATGAGGGCAGGGACTTCGGAAATCTCACTGCTCGGAGATTGGGGAGGAGTGCAGCAATACCCTGGTAATTTTAAAGACATCCTCCTCCAATTTAAGGAAGAGTGTTCCAAATAAAAGTGGTTTTTATTCCAAATAAAAGTGGTTTAGATTACTTATGAGGCAGATCAAGACTGGTTAACAATACTGTGCAGTGTCACAAAACAAGAGTCTATCCATCTGGCATAGCTTCTTCGCATTTCAATTTTTATTTTTATGTAACTTGGAAACACAACTGATTTTGCAATTCAGTTGCATCTAATCCACCTCTCCCTTCAAACTCTAATAACTGCCGCTTCTCACATAGTCTCTCTTTTTAAAAAATAAGTGACTACCCAATTCTTTTTTCAGCAAGACACTACCCGCACTTATCACATAGCTTCAAGATAAGTTTTAGGGTGGTTTTCTTCTTGTCCTTTACAATGATAACCAATATGTGGTAGCCTTCAATTTTGCATCCTACAGCAAATTCCCAGATTAGAAACAGGATTAGGGGATATTCAGTCTTGAGTTAATAAAAGTTACATTTGCTGAATTTGACAGTACTGTATGTCTTTTGCCACTGAGGCTGAGGGTTGTTGTTTTTCATCCTGGCAACCAGAGCTTGGAAAAGTTACTTTTTTGAACTACCACTCCCATCAGCCCCAGCCAGCATGGCCACTGGATTGGGCTGGTGGGAGTTGTAGTTCAAAAAAGTAACTTTTCCAAGCTCTGCTGGCAACAGATGCTTCTTGTTATGGATCTCCTATAACCAAGTATGCCATTAACTGACAGCCTTTTAAAAGTTCTATAGGGCAAGAACTCAACAAGATTTAGCTCTTTATTTCACTGACTGGAAATGGATATCATCTTCTGTACAGTATAATATAAAATATAAACCTCTTGGGCTAAATTAACCTGTGTGAAGAAGTGGTAATGGTTGTAAGCAACTTACCTCATTCTGCATTAATGTGTTTATCCTTTTTGGTCAAACAACTATGAAAAAGTGTGATTTGAGTACAACTCTTTGGAGAATTATTTTATTTATTATTTATTTTATTTACTACATTTATATACCACCCCACAGCCAAAGCTCTTTGGGCGGTTTACAAAAATTAAAAACACTGAACATTAAAAACAAATATACAATTTAAAAAACCATACAAGTTTAAAACCATGAAGCACAGATAAACGAGAAAAAAGACCAGGGGTCAGAGCTCAGCACATGCTGTTAGAATGCCTGGTAGAAAAGGAAATACTTGATCTGGTGCCGAAAAGATAACAATTATAGCATTCGATTTTGAAAAATAGCAGAATAACAACTACATAATCCAAGTGAATCACTCAAGTAATTAATATGAGAGTCTACTTTTTTGCTATTCAGCAGCAATGGCAAAACTACCAATTCCTAGAGTTAGCAATGAAGTTGAAGAAACTAAACCCTACCCAAAATTAATGAGCAGCTGCATAATATTTGCATTTATTATTTCTTGTCGTTTTCCTTTGACCAAAAACTGCAAAAGAGATAGGTAGAGGTGTGTACGAGCACACTTGTGCATGCATGCGTGTGTAGCGGCTTGCCAGGTGGAATGGAGCCAAGGTGCTAGCTTCCTAGCAGGTGGGTCACTGTTGCTTATTGAGTTGGGGAAGTCAGCACAGTGTAAAAGCACCTGTAGGATCACTGCATTGGCTCTGCCAGTGCATTTGCACCACACCAATCGCTCTGCCACCTGACCCCTCCTGGTAAGCAATGGCAACCTACCTGTAAGGAAGCTAGTGTAGTGGCTCCACCTCACCCAGCAAGTTGCTTCTGGTGTATACTGTATTAAAAAGTAACTAAACTTGCCCTTGCATTACAGTTCTACAAGGGAACCCTGGAGTGTCATATCAGGGTAAGGAGACCCTCTCTCTCCAGGGTAAGGACCAAGGCTCAGTGGCAGAGTGAGAGCACATGCTTTGCCCACAGAAGGTCACAGATTCAATCCCTGATGTATCCAGGCAGGATTAGGAAAATTCCCTATTTGAGAGCCTGGAGAACTGCCAGTGTACAGAACTAGAGTATCAAAGGCCTTGCTTTGTCTATGGCAGGTTCCTATATTATCCCGTTAGCTATGTGGGCCCTCAAGAATCATAGTGGACTGAAGAATCGTGCCATACATCTGGCCTGTGGGTACTGGACATGCTGGAACAGGACTTCCAATCGACACACAGTAGAGACGTCTTAGTTACTTCAGTGTATTCTACAAATCAGACCTCCAATGAACATTCTATCATAACAAGATCAAATCTCAATTTAAGTAAAAGTATTGGCTAATTTGTGAGAACAGAAATTCCTATGAAGGATGCCATGATACAATTTTGATAGGGCTCCATATAAAAGCTACTGCAGTTTTCATAATGGCCTGGTTCACGTGTAGCACTAAGCCAATCTATGAACAAGCAAGCGTGCTGGTGTACAGTGAGAAAGTTGCCGGTGCTTCACGCCCTTCTCCTGCTCCTGCTGCACTATCAGGAGCTATGCCATAGTTTGGCTTAGTGTTAAGAACTTGCGTTCATGGCTTGTCTCCCCCAAACAAACTGCAAGCGTAAGCCATGAACAAACCTTGGTTAGAATTGTGGGGGGTTTGGAGTGAGTTAAACGAGGAGCCCAGGTTGGGGTGCAACACTAAGCCAAAACATGCAGCATTACAACAGCAAGTGAGGAGCAAACCAGCTGTGATTTTCTCACTGTGCATCAAGATGCTTAGTCAGGAGTGGATTTGTAGGTATGCACAGAAGCAGGGGTGTAGTAGTCCAGGGATTCAGAGGGTCATAGACTCCTTACTATTTTTGAAGCAGGGTCCCAGCAGGGTCCCTATGTCTCCAGCATCCTATGAGCTAATCATCATGAAAGGGGAGTGTGTTAATCATTCAAAGTGTCTTCCTTGTCCTTTCCTGCTGACTGGAGCCAATCAGAGTGAAAGGGAGTCAGCCACTGGGAAGATTCTTCTCAGTAGCTAACACTCTTCCCTTTCATGATGATTGCCTCGTAAGGACGTCTGTTGTTGTGGGAGAAGAATTAACAAGGATCCAATTCTCAATCCAGCAGAAAAAAAATGGGAGGGGGCGTGGCTTTAACTATGAAGAGACCCTGTACTTCTGAATTTGCCACTCCACTACTGTCCAGAAGTAGGGCCCCATGCACGTGAGCCGCCCCCACTTATTAATATGCATTATTAACTGACAGGATCCCTTTAAAACATACCTACAAACAATGTACCATTGCTGAATTCTAGTGTTTCAGTTTGGTGCATTGTTTCTACTCTTCATTTTTCTTACTCCTCGATTAGTGTCATGGCTTGTTAATAATATAATAGTAAAGGTGAATGAATAGGGTCCCTCAAAAGGGCTGCATGCAGGGCCCCGTGGACAAGAAATCTGCCACTGTGCTTGCTTGTTCACCCAAAAACATAGTTTTGCTTAGTGTAGTATGCAACTGTGTAGGCCAATGTGTAGTAGCAATACCAGAACAGTAAGTACATCCTGCACTTATCATGTACAACAGCAAGGAGGTGGAATGTCTGTACAGCAAAGATGGGAACCTGTGGCCATCTAGGTATTGCTGGACTACATCATTCATGATCCCAGACATTTGGTCATGTTGGCTGGCGCTGATGGGAATTGGAGTCCAAAAATATCTGGAGGGCCAGACCCCTGCTGTAGAGCAAAGATGGCAGAGATATTCCTGATAGCCCACATTACTAAGCATAAGTCCTAGTCGTGCTCCTGTCAGAGTATCAAGATGGAAATCAAGCAGGGGGCACTTTGTTCTCCCTATCATTCCAAGCTCAGCTCTTTATTGCCACAACACACAATGCATCAAATAAATCAAGGTCACTGGAAGAAAAAGAAATAAAGAGGGAAGTGACTGCAATAAAAGTAATTATACGTTTATTGAACTTATTGATCCAAGTGTGACCAGACACCTGGTTCACAGGCTGGGTTTATCTAGTACAGCTGAAACTCACTGACAGACATGAGGCTTCCTCCCCCGCCCCTTTAAAATAACATAAAACAAAACAGGATCTGAAATACAGGATATATTCCCCACAGACTGTAACAGTTTTATAGATGGTTATATTTCAGGCCAGATTTACTTAACTGTATTGCTTTAAACTTATTTTTCAATAGCTAATACAATCAGAAAAACATTGTGACAAAAGACTCCGGTAAAGGGGGGGGGGAGAGAGAGAGAGAGACTCTACAATTCAATGACTTTGCAATCAGCAAAAAGTTACTGATTGTAAGAATGGAAGAATATTACTGTTGTGGAAATAGTATTTGGTTGTGCCAAGCAAAGAGATTACTCTCTTGGGGCTGCTGTATAGCTTGATTGCTTGCATAAACCTTGAAGGCTGGTGGTAACTAGTTACCAGAATATGCGACAGACCTAGCAGGCAGAAAGGGGTTTGAGAATAGGGTTCTGCCTGTTGTAATATGTTCATCACAAAAAAAATCTGGTGGTTTTCAATGTAGCCAACAAAGAAGAATAAAAGCTCAGTTTTAGTGTTGGGTCGCAAGAAGGTATCTTGCAAGGTGAGGCTGCAGATGCATACAGTTGCTTTTAGAAATGCTTTACATATTAGTTCTGTGTCTTTGTGCCTGTCCCATATACTCAGTTTTTATATTTGTAATCAGACAGGTATTAAGTTACAAAACACCATTAACTCTTCAAAGCACACAGAAAATTGACCCTGTAAAAGGCTGCCTGTAAAAATTCCTACTGCGTAGAGAACTGGGAACAGGGAACACATGAAACATTGTTTTCTTTCATGAAACTAATGCAGAGCACAATTATTTTTTTGATGAATCTGATGATCTCTAGTTCCTTTTCAGTCTGGTTTCAGTTCTCATTTTGGAATACACTACATCTATAGCCCTTGTGGGTTGACAGGAGGAATGTGACCTTGTCAATTTTCTTGGACTTCTTGGGGCCAGACTTGAGGATACACCAGTCATGAAATTAGCAATTCATGCTAATTCATTTGCTTTTTGTAGAATTTTGCACCCTCGGAATTTTCAATTAGATGTTGTGACTCTTTAGAGGCATGCTATTTGTTTTGCCCAATGCCCAGGGGCAATGTGTCTGACTGGAGCTGCTTTCAGACATGGAGCTTATTGCGCTAGTTTAATGCATTAAAATGGTGGTGGCACTTCTGATCCCATTTCTAAAATTCCTTTCACACTGCAGTATTTGTTACATTAAGGAACAGTAGCTTTTTCAGCCAATATACTTGCATTTCGCGCCATCCGTCTTTCACACGGCTATAACGAACATCTTATTTTTGTCCCTCACTCATTAAACACATGCACACTGTAGTTCCCCACTGTGTAGGTCTAAGATCTCATCCTGTCACCATGCAATCACTCTCCCTTTAGCATCTGACATATATATATATATTAGTAGTATAATATATACAACAGGGGAGTGTGTGGGAAATGCTGCTGGTACAATTTTCATCACTTAAAAACAAAGTGTGCACCTAAAGGGCGGGAACACACTACATTCTGGGATGCTTGTCACATGAATGGCTGTAGCTAGCAAAAAACTCCTGTGATTTTCCCAGTTCCCAAGCTTGCAAATGGATTGTTTCTGGTATATTTATAAAAAAAAAATAGCACTAAGCTGGCTCAAATCCCCACACAGCCATGAAGCTCACTAGGTGATCTTGGGCCAGTCACTGCCTCTCAGCCTCAGAGGAAGGCAATGGTAAACCACCTCTGAATACCGCTTACCATGAAAACCCTATTCATAGGGTCACCATAAGTTGGAAACATCTTGAAGGCAATCCATTTTCCATTTTTATCACAAAAATTAGCGCTAAACCTGCACTATATTCCACTAGAATTCCAGAACTAGTTCGTACATTCTGTGAAAGACCAAATATAATGCACAAATCACCAGGTAAGAAATCATCAGAATAACAGAATAAAATGCAGTATGAAAGCAGCCTGGAATGTAGCTATTTGGCACAAACATATCAGACCGGTCCTCACCGCCTGCAATGTTGTTCTAGAGCCCAGTGCTGAGCAATGGTTTTTATTTATTTATTTATTTATTTATTGCATTTGTATACCGCCCCATAGCCAAAGCTCTCTGGGCGGTTTACAAAGGTTTTAACCTTTAAGAGCCTAAACAGCTCTTAGTTGGCTTCTACTGGGAGAAAGGGTGGGATAGAAATCTAATAAACGAACAAACAGCAGAAGTGGCCCTGACAAATTCAGAGAGTACCTTATCTCATATGACCCTGCTAGGTTTTAAGATTAGGCAATGCAGTTCTGCTCCAGAGGCACACCTTTCTGGAGGAGCAGTTCTACTGGCAGTAAAAGCTTTCTGGCTGTGAAGTTCTAGAATGCTCTGCTCTCCTTCAAGAGGTTAATTTTATCCCTTGGCCTCCTTTGGAGACATATAAAACCTTTCAAGGAATAAACTTGAATTGTTTTGTACTATTTTTCATATTTTTTAAAAAAAAGTTTCACTGTTTGGGGAACATTTTGTTCAAAAGTGATATATAAATACTGGTAATAGAATAATAAAAATCAGTAGAAGACAATACTTTGCTCCCCCCCCCCGTACCAATACACTTATTTAGTCACAGGGAACCTAAAGGAGGCAAATGCACAGGAAAAAAAGGAAACACCAGGAAATTAAATTCTTAACACTGATTAACTCACCGCTAAAACTCTAAGGACAAGCTCTTGCATTCCAAGCTTTGGCCTAATCTCAATACTGTAAGCCTTTTAAAACAAATAACTGCATTCCGGTTACACAAATCCAATAAAATATCCTATTTTTGCCTTTTTGATTCAGGACAGAATCAGTAAGAACAGAGACAACAGAAATAGACTCAAATGATGCAGGACTTAATTCCTTGAAGAGTCTTTTTTTCTGATGAAAGTTCTTCCCTGTAGATGGTGCTCACATCCAGCATCTGAACTCTGTAGTGTTGATTAATTACACAGGTCCCTAAGCAGAAAAGCAGAATAATTTCTACTGTTGTAGGGGAAGAGGATGGGAGGGAGTGCATTTTCACAATAGCAATGGGGCTTGGGATGGGTCTAAAAATAGCTGGAAATTGTAAATACTGACATTGGAAGGAAAAGTTTCTATTAAATTGCTTGATATTTTATTCTGCGTTTCATAGAATCATAGAACAGTAGAGTTGGAAGGGGCCTATAAGGCCATCGAGTCTGACCCCCTGCTCAATGCAGGAATCCAAATCAAAGCATTCCTGACAGATGGCTGTCCAGATGCCTCTTGAATGCCTCCAGTGTTGGAGAGCCCTCCACCTCCGTAGACAATTGGTACCACTGTCATACCACTGTAACATTTAGGAAGTTTTTTCTGATGTTCAGCTGAAATCTGGCTTCCAGTAACTTAAGCCAATTATTCTGTGTCCTGCACTCTGGGATGACTGAGAAGAGATTCTGGCCCTCCTCTGTGTGACAACCTTTCAAGTACTTGAAGAGTGCTATCATATCTCGCCTCAGTCTTCTCTTCTCAAGCTAAACATGCCCAGTTCTTTCAAGTCTCTCTTCATAGGACTTTGTTTCCAGTTCCCTGGTTGTCATCTTTGCCCTCCTCTGAATGTGTTTCAGTTTGTCTGCATCCTTCTTAAAGTGTGGTGTCCAGAACTGGATGCAGTACTCGAGGCCTAACCAGTGCTGGAACTAAGACTTGATGGGACTTGGAAACTATATTTCTGTTATTGCAGACTAAAATAGCATTAGCCTTTTTTGCAGCCACATCACACTGTTGGCTCATATTCAGCTTCTGATCAACAATTTCAAGCTCCTTCTCTCATGTAGTAGTGCTGAGCCAAGTCTCACCCACCTTATAACTGTGCATTTGGTTTCTTTTTCCTAAGTGTAGAACCTTGCACTTATCCCTGTTAAATTTCATTCTGCTGTTTTCAGCTCAGTGATCTAACCTATCAAGATAACTCTGAATTTTGTTTCTATCTTCCAGGGTATTAGCTATCCCTATATGACACTCAAAAGCGTCTCAAATGTTTCTGACATAATATTCTCCAGTATGCTAATTATAAGTCTATATGCAGTTTGAAACCTATATAGCTGAGGCTTTGACACTTCTTCCATACACAAATCATACTTGTGTGTGCTATGTGTGATTAAGACAAAGAAAGAAGGCTTTGCTGCTCATTTACTCCCTTCCCCAATTTTCTGAAATATATGGGTTATCATCCTACTCTTTGCAAGAACACAGAGGCTTCCCCATAAAGCTCAGAGTCCTGTTTAAGAAGTAAGAAGACAACTACATCTAAAAATCTTTTGTAGACATCAGTTTCTAGTGGACACTTATTTGGACATCTGGAGGGCTAATATGTTTAATATAAGATGGATGTACTGATGGTTATCGTATCCATAATGTGAGGTAATGGTAATGTTTTATTATGATCTATTATTTCCCCCCCACAAACATTTTTATTTATTTCTAATCCTTTTCCTTTTTTCCCTCTTTCCTTCCCCTTTTCTTAAATTGGCAGATTAACAATTAATAATAATTTTTAAAAGACAATAAGAAGAGCCAGCCTATTTGGCCAAGCATGTTGTTTCTCACAGTGGCCAACCAAGTGCCTGTGGGAAGCCAACAAGCAGGTCATAGGTGCAATAGCCCTCTCCTGCTATTGCTCAACAGTCACTGGCATTCAGAGGCATATTGCATCTCATCCTGGAAGTAGTATACAGCCAGCACAACTACTAGTCATTGATAGCCTTATCCTCTATTGAAAGCTTTATCTTCCTTTTTTCCATCATGGCACACATACTGGGTGCATACAGGGAATGGGAGACAGGTACATCTTTGCTATATTTCCTTCCATCCACCCCATGCAATCCAAGATCTGGGTTTCAAGTAACTTGGACAACATGGAGAGGGAAGAATGGATGCAGATATGAGAATTGCATGCAGGCCTCCCATTCCTTATAATAGCTTGGTGTTGCTTTCATGCACACCAAAATGGAGAAGGAAGAAACAGGCCTCGACTGAGCCCTATGGGAATCTGCATGCGGGTTCTCACATTGGAAAGAACTGCACTCTTGGAATTTTAAATGAGATATTTTGTCTGGAGGCAGGCTGTTAACTTTGCCCAATGCCCAAGAGCAATATGTTAAAAAAACCTGCATAACCCACATTTGTATTATGGATCATGTCTTGGTTCTATTAACTTTTCATGACTAAATGACATAACTCAAATGTACACCATTGAAACTGGTGGTGCTTAATTCTGCATTGGATGAGACCAGGGTGTGTTAAAGCTCTGAATTCAGAGAGGTGCTGAAATCAACCAAGCTTAACAGTGTAGTCTGCAAAGTTTCACTAGAAACAATGGCCATATCTGTCCACTAAATATGAACACGTGGCCATTGTGCTGCTGTTTTATTGTAAGCATAGGATTAAGAAAGAATGCCAGCAAGTAAAGAAATGACCAATTAATTGTTCAACTAATTATTTAAAGCCTCTTTTAAAAAAAAAACCTAAAAGGTATGGCGAGAGGCCATCACATTGTTAGAAGCTTGAGGGTGACTTGGATTGCCAACACTATGTTTATTTGTTTTCATACTGGAGAATTGTTTTCCTTGGATAACTAGAAAGTGATTGGAAATTAGGACTAGTCATATCTGCCAGTGTGAGCACTAAAGGTGTATGGGCATCTGAGTTTGAGTGTGTGTGAATGTGAGAGTATGTGTAAATGTGAAAGGGAGTAAGGGGAATATGGACCTACCTCTATCCACTTTCAGGTCCAGAGCCACTCATTGACCTGTGATTCCCCTTCCCAACCACTGCCACATTTCATCCTTGGTTACAAAAAGATTGCCCAACTCTGTCCAGTTAAAACTCTGTGTTATTTATGGAACAAAGTCTAGCCTACACTGTAGGGAGTAGGGGCAAAAAGGCACCCTTCTGCTTTTTATTTTCCACATTGTCTAGCTGTGATTAGCAACATGAAATTCATTCATTCATACTAAGGTATGATTATCACCACTCAGTTAAAAGCACTGAAGACAGGAGAAAAGCTGTGCAGTATCCTCAAAAAGCCAATTACTAAGCTGATGAAATACCATGTTGAAATTATATTTAAGAAAAGTCCATCACAGCCACAGTACCACAGCCTGTACATATCACATGAAGCCCACCAGCGGTTGGCTGCACGCCGCTTGGCTGTAATGTACATTTTCATAGTGACACATCACATCACTGTGTCTCACAATGGGAAGTCAAAAGAAGAAAAATTATTTATAGCAGTCAGAGGAAAATGTGACAATGCACAGCGGAGAGCAGCTATATGATGTACTGCTAGCAAAGAATGGAACGGAGCTAATAGGGATGCCTGGCATTAAGTAAAAACTGTTGCTCGTTAGCATTGGATACATTAAGCTTCCATGGTGCTTGATGACATTTTCTCAAATTACTAAACAACAACAACAATATCAACAAAACAGTAAGAAAAGCTGACAACAGAAGGATTCTGGACTGCTAGCAGAAAATGCTGAATTTCAAGCAAATGTTGGAAAGGGGATTTTTGGAATCATCTGTATAGTATTCTACATAGAACCAGGACATGGCAGAAGATTAACCTTTAACCCCTGCAGGGGACATGAAGCCAAGCAGGAAAGAATAGGGAGGGACTTATTCCAGGCTTCTGTAGACCAAGCAAAAATGTTATGATTATAAACTGTTTAAAAGCTCTGAGATTAGTTTTCAGCTATTAAGGGTGTAATAATCCCAAATATCCAGCAGCAGGAACTCCAACTTCCTCTGCCAATACTTACTGTGTCTAGGGCTGGATGATTTATAGCTACCGTCCATTTGATTCTTAGAGGTAAATTCTTGCCACATACTCCTGTCTACACAGGCCAGCAGCTGCCTAAACTCCTAAATCAAGTTGCTTTGATGCCCTAATCTCTCAACTTCCTATCATGCTAACATTTCTCCTGCTTTCCTCATTCCATATTCAGTCATGCCTTCCTGGACATGCCTCAGTTTAGCCTGTTCCTCCCTGATGTCTGCTTTGTTTCCTGTGCCATACACAGACCTTTTTGCTATGGTACAATTTACCAAACATTCAGAACTTTCATTGCAGACACAGCTAACCAAGTCTTTGATCACTATTCTTTTGCAAAGGCCTAGACCGGAAGTCCAAAGCATTTACTAGGAATTAGATCCTACTGCTTTAAGTGCAATTTACTTCCATGTAACCACACTTAATCATTGCAGATGCAAACTCAAAGGATTTTTTTTAAATCCCCTTAAAAACAAGTACCTTCCTATTATTATCTTTTGTAACCTCAGAGATTAACTACTACAACATGTTCCAGTTGGAGCTGCCCCTGGAGGTAATTCAGAAGATCCAGCTGGTATAAAATGCTGGGTGCCACCTCTTTGCTGTAGTAGGACAGGTAGAAACATATGTAGCTTGTTGTACAAAAAGCTGCACTTGCAACCCGTTATACCAACTGGCCCAATTTACAGCATTTTCTCAACTGTCTCAGACTTAAACACCCACTTTCAGATAGGATCTTCCTTTTCTTCTCTCTTTAACCTACCTGGCATGATAATATTGGAAAAGCCCAGCTTTCTTGTTATAGATACATCACGGGTAAACGTGGATGTGAAGTCCCTCCTGATCTGTTCAATGTCTCTATGTAGCAGCTGAAGAGAGACAGCTAGACCTATAAAGGGAAAAGAAAACAGTAGGGCTCAGTAATTGTTCACTTTTACACAAAGGCACCAGAGGACATCCATCAAGAGAATCAAGAGAAGTAGTACGTACTTTCAGTATCAAAAACAGGTTCAGTATAGACTGAGAATGGCCAACACCTGCATTCTTGCAGGCTGTTATTCTCAAAAAAGTGGTCCTTAGATTGGAAATGACCTCAGAAATCAACAGATTCTTTAATAAAATTGTTACCTTCCAGAAATAAGGCCTTCACAGTGACTGCATTCAGAACCCAAAGAGATGTAACATTAATGAATGCACTTTTGTTGGCTTGGTTCACACGTAGCAACAAAAGCATGGTTCAGCTATTGTGAAAATACTTTGGCTCATGCGCTCCCTCTCCCTTGCACACTCCCAATTCTTCTCCCTTCCTTCCTGGTTTAAGCAAACTATAGTTTGCTGTGATTTGTCTGTGTAGGGCAAACTAGTTTGCACAAGCATAGCTCACCTCCAAATACCAGTATAGAAAACCAAGATGCAGTAGTGATTGGTGAGGCAGGGCTGATTTCCCAACACCAGGGTTGCCCCCAGTTTCCAAGACTGAGAAGGAGGGGGACAGGATATTAGGGAGGTCAGTGTGTTGAAGGTACAGTGATGGAGCCAATCTACCACCCCTGCCACTGTGCCTACACTGGTCTCCTAGCCACCTTGCGCCTCCCACTCTTGGTAACCAGCAGCAACCTTAGCACTGGGAAGCCTGATAAGCAGAACTGCTCCACACACTGTCCTCTGCCAACCCCTACTGCCAAGACAGAAACTGGACTTTTAATATTGTTTTGCAGGCAAATGAAGATTTGCTCAATTGAAATATTATGGCAAAGTAAGCCTTGTTTAGGCCCTTGGTGCATGAAGAGGAGTAGTGAGAACAAATGGGCTGGATGCACACACCCTGGATGCTAACAAATGCACTGAACACATCCCTCTGCTGACATGTGTTCACCATCAATCTTTAGGGGGCCTACACAAGTACACATGTGTGATTGTAGGGCTCCCCTCCATGGGGACACTAATGCTGATTATATGAGTGAAGCAAGCCTTTTACACATGCATCTGTACTCTTGTAGGTCTCTTAAAGACTGATGCCAAACATGTGACAGCAGGGGAGCATGGCCTATGCATGCATTGGCATCTGAGTCCTATATGTTTTTAGCACCCCCTTTACACATTCAGTACCCATAGCTATCAAGTTCTTGAATATGGCTCTACAGTTTTCTCAAGCTAGTAAGGAAGAGAGGAAATTGGAGGACACCATGGGAAGAGGAAGTACTTGAACCAAAAGCCCATTTACAGCCAACCAAAACACAATTTGGCCATGACTGGGCTTCTCTCTCTTGCAACTTGAACACATTTTTTCTTCCCCTTGCAGGTGAAACTGTACCCCCCTCTTACACACACAATTAAAAATGGAAGACTCATCAAGGGAGATATAAAAATACATCTTCAACTGATTTTTACAGGTGTTTCACCCATGATAAAGGGGAATATCTAAGTCCATAGATTACATGTTCTAACATCAAAGATGTGATCACTTGATTCTCAACTCATCCCATATATGTGCGTGTAAATGCACATGTAAACATAACCACAAAGGGGAATTTTACGCTCTGGCCATATTATTTATTACTATCTAACAAATAAATCCATTTAACTTGTTTATCAAATTGGGTGCAAGTTATTTTTTATTGCCTTCTTAGAGATAATGATACTTGCTATGGACTCCAATTACTTCAAAGTAGAAGTCTGCTAAAATAATAAGATATTCTGCACGGTCCTGTGCCATGCAATCGTGTTATTCTTCCTAAACACTTTAAAGTTCAAGACTTTAAATCTAATTAGCATTTAAAGATTTCTTCAACCTCTTCTTTCATCTGTCTCACGTTTCCTTTGAAGAATTGTATTTTACCCAGGAAGCAAGAAAATATCAACTACAAAAGCAGCTTTTAACCTAGGACTTGAAGTAGCTGTCAAGCATGATAAATTAAGGCCCTGTTCATTTGCTCAAATACATTTTCAATAACTGTCCATTGCATATGTGTGTGTGGGTGTTTACCCTTACCTGAAACACACAGCTCTGAATTTCATGGACGGTATTCTCCGTACATACAGCTGAACATCCAGGGATCTTTTCTGGTGTTCAATGAATGCAAGTAGGAACAGGGTCTGAGCCTGTCACCTGACCCCCAGTGTTCCATTTAGCACATACATTGATTTGAGTGAAATGGGTTGTAGGCTTCAGCATTTAAAGGACAACAATCTACACTGCATTGTGCGTGTGGCAGTAAAGCCTAGGACACTAAGTGGCTAAACTTGTGTGTGGACATGAAATGTTCATGAACATTCCAATTGCTCAGGGAGCAATCAGTCAGAAGGTTTGCAGTTGAGCTTCTGTGAGAGAAGAGAGAGTTGCCAGTTTGGCTTAGATTAAACTCTCACACAGGGAGAGGAGCAACTTTGGAGGGCAGGCTAAGGATGTGGAGAAAATTACTGTATATGTATTTATTATATTTATATCTCAACTTTCATCCAAGGAACCAAGATGGCCTACAAGGTTCTCCCCCTCCTCATTTTAACCTCACAGCCACCCTGTGGAATAATTTAGACTGAGAGTATGTGACCGCCCCAACTTCATGTCTGAGTGTAAACTTGAACTCAGGTCTCCACAGGCATAGCCTGACATACAAATCACTACATCACAAGATACTGGAGATGGCCATATCAAAGGAAGGGGAAGAAATAGGTAATTAATAGAGAAAGAGAAAAGTGAAGGAAGGCAATGTGAAAGATAAAAAAATTGAGGAGACAAGTAGAGAAAAATTTACATTTGAACTATCAAGCCAGTTATTTAGCTGCAGGCTTCCAGTATTAGAGAATCATGATACCCTCAATTTATTTATTTATTTAAAAAAGGAAGAATCCTGTTTTCAATCACAGGGCCAAAAATACCACAAAGATCCATTGGTGGTGAGTATATGGTACTATATGCTCATGGAAATAACAGACTGAAAAAAATTAATACCAGTATGCAGTTTATCTTGAGCAATTTTGGTTTACTTAAAATAAAGATGAGCTGCATTACAACTATTAATAAATAACTACTAATAGCCTCTCCCCAGTCCATATTAGAAAGGTTTCAGCACCACTTCTATAAAAGAGTCTCAGAATTGGGCTCTTACGTATTACCTGAGGAAGGAGCCTTCTCCTGTTGTGTGCAGCAAGAGTGCACTCTAAGCACTGTATATTGATAGAGATGGGATACCACACCATAGCTCTTATTGGATCCCAAATATTTAGAGAAGGGGGGAACCTCAGGCCCAGGGACCAAATGCAGCCTTCCAGACCTCTCTATGTGGCCTTTGGGACTCTCCCCAGACCACACCCATCACCATCTGCTTTGCCTTTCTTCTGAGGGCTTTGTTTAAGAATGTATCCCTGACAATGCTTCTTGCTTGCCTGGTTGGATGATAAGGAGGGATATGCGGGTATATACAAAGGTAAAATTAACAGCCATTGTTCCACCCACTTTTACTTCTGGACTCACCCACCACTGTCATGTTGCCCCCCAGAAGGTTGTCCATACAGAAATGCAGCCCTCAAACCAAAAAAAGGTTCTCCACCCCTGGTTTAGTGTCATGAGCTCTTTAGAATGAGTGTGGAGTGATGACGAGGAGCAGGAAGAACCAGACTTGGACTTGGGGGAAGGCACTGGTGACATGCCTCCAGACATGGCTGAGCTTGAAGGCTTCCACACTGCTGACAGTGACAGCTCCACTCCTGTAGATCCAGTTACCACTGAGGAGGCACTGCCCAGTCAGGATGTTGTCTCTCCACGTTCCCTTTATCCTCCCTTCCTCACTCACCCCACTATCGCCACCATGCAGCTCCCCTCCTGAGGAGGAGAACCTTGCTGAGGCAGTCCAAATGCCCTCACCTCCAACATGTAGGCTGTGGCACAGGCAGGCCCAAAGAGTTCCCACTGTACCTCTGAGGAGCAGTGCATGCATGTGTGTGCACTCTCAACAGTGACACTTTCCTCACACAAGTAGGGAGTCCGCCCATCCTTACTTAAGGCTGATAAGGAGGCGTGCCTAATTGCTGTGACGACGTCTTAGTGCCGTGTTGTAGTGCCTAGCTATTCCTAATAATGATGCTGAATCCTGTGTAATCTGCAAGCTGATTCATGAAGTTCTCTGAACTAAAATTTTCTATTAAATTTATTAAAGAAAAGTAAACCCATGTGTCTGCATTTGTCTTCGACTGGTTTGAAGACATTTAGGGCTTTATTTATCAAAACAAACACCAGAGCTGTGTCTATAACTGATATTGCAGCACAAACATCCGACACTCTTAGTAACCCATTCTCCATCTGAAGATGGTTCAACACTGTCTCCAACAACTGAAGCTTCTTCACAGTCATTAGGGGCATTCCTTAATTAAGTTTGCAAGCATTAGAGGAGAAGTCCTTGCATAGATGAACACCCTCCTCCACTGCTTACAAGCCAGATCAGGGTAAACACAGCCCGCTTGTGAACCACAGTTACTGTTTCTCCTTCCCCTACCACTAGGTGAAGAAGTATACTTGGGTAGGCGAAGGCATAGGTGGCCACTCCCAGACTCCAGCAAAGCATCTTTTCCCACCAACACCTGGGATTATCAGTACCAGAATCCTTAGCAAGAAATTGATGCTGCATGCATCATTTCTGCACAAAAGGCCTAAGTCTTCTCTATTTGATGGGAATAGCACCTGCAGTATCAAAATGATCAGTCCCAGGATCCCCATTGGAAACTCAGTCCCTAGTAAGAAAAGACTTTTGTCAGAGAATAAAAGCACATTCCACTACCACCACTTCTGCCTCTTCCCACCTCCAAGGCAAGGAAACTTTCATTGGGGCAGGAAAGGGGGAGATGGTGGTGGCAGCCTATACTCTTTGCATGCTCTTGAGGCTCTGAACACATTTGCTTGGAAAGCATGCAAAGCCTTAATCCCTTTCAGGGTGAACTGCAGACTACCTGTGTATCCCTATACATTACAATATCCCTTAAGGGTCACATGCATGAATGATAGTTGCCAGAGAGCCATGTAGGATGTTTATTGAATTGAAGCATTGTCATACCATCCTTCCTCCTTTTGAGAATTTCAGGGTGGTGAATCATCAATAACCAATAAAATTCAAGCAGAATAAAATACAACAAAACATTAAATAGTCAATAACATCATTTCGCAACAGATTAAAATGCATGTGTTAGCAATATTTGTTTTTTGGCACTAGAAAGATTGCAATGCTGGCACCAGGTGGGCTGCTCTAAGGATGATGTTCCAAAGCCAGGGCACCAGTACTGTATCTCCAATAAAAGAGGTATCTGAAGGACAACTTCACCAGAAGATCTCAAAACACAGGTAAATTGGCATGGAAAGAGATACTTGTTTGTGATGAGGTCCCAAGTGATTTACAACTTGAAAGGTAAGTACCAGCATCTCAATTTGGGCTCAGATAGTAACACCACAACCTTATTTCCAGTTAAGAGTTGGTGAAAAGCTTTCCTGAATACTGCTGCAACCTGTTATTCTTTGGGGTATAACAAATCACACTTGACCCATGTTTGCAAGCCTAGCAAACAACAGTGTCGGCCAATTTATTTGCACATAATGTTAATAACCCCTAAGCAAATGCCAAGACCGCAGGGATCAGACAGGCACAGTATTACCTTTCAAAAATATTGAAGTTCCTTGAGAACAATACACACTTTCATGCAAGGTTTACCTCCATTGTTCAGAGGCTACTTTTATAATTGTACCCAATACAAGGTACAGACATTTGAAAAAGAGTCAAGTTTATGTAGGGTCACAGTTGGCTTCCTGGCTTTCTATAAGCAAGTTTTATGTGAAGTCCTTATAAATAACATTATCCTTTATGCAGTTCCACAATTCAGCTACCACCAATATAGGACAAATGATAGCATACGAGGCTAAGAACAGAATTTATGGATACAAGGCAGATTCCCAATGTCCTATATAACAGACTTTTATTAAAACTGTTCCTATCAATTACCTTGCCCGTTTCACTCTTAAGTCATGGCTGCAAGGATAAGAATAAGCTTAGCCAAAAGAACATTATCTGCTTGTTTAGAAGATAACAGATTGTTGTAACAATATAACAAAACACCTTTCCAATCTAGCAGAATTTAATTGCATTAGAATGTACACAAAATATAAACCAGGGTAGGAAGATAATCATTGTTTGAACATCCAGCTGCACAGACAGCAGTTCAAACACATGGCTGGTTTGAATTATTGTGGCCTGTGCAAGTAATGAGAGAGGAAATACAATACAGTGTGTTGCAGTCAGTGAAGATAATAAGAGTGGAAGTGGGGAGAATTTCTGACCGATAAATCAGTTGTGCAGATTGAGCAGCACTGGTGCAATTTGTGTGCAATAAGAACCAGTCATGTGCTCATTATTATCATACACAGAATAGGTACAAAGAGACTGGATGCATTTCAGACACTTCTTGAATCTGTGCATGCAGACATACCACACTACTACAGGGGTAGCCAACGTGGTGCCCTCCAGAATTTGTTGGTCTACAACTCTCTTCAGCCATGATCACTGTCTTGCTGGCTGGGGCTGATGGGAGTTGGAGTCCAACAGCATCTGGAGAGCACCATGCTGGTTACCTCAGCACCCGTAACATGGGGCTCCTTTGATGAAGGCAAGTTACACAATTTCAGACCTGACATTCAGAGGGATGGGTGGATAGATTTTACCTTCGTCTCAATACTGCCCCCAGGAACAACGCTTTCATTTAATAATAATATAATGCCACTGTGGTCCCTGCACTGAGCTTGCAATGTATGATTTGACAGAAAGGAGGCAACAGAGCAGAGATGGAGAACCCTCCATCCCTGATCATTGGCTATGCTGGCTGGGACTAATGGCAATTGGAGTCCAGCAACATCTAGAGGGTCACAGGCTCCCCATCCTTGCAGTAGAGGGAGAGGTGGACATGTAGGCAAAGTTAATTAGGGGAGAAGTAGGTATTCAGTTCAGTTACACTTATTTAAGCTTAGTTTCATGGTAATATTGCTAGTAGTTTTCTAATACACAAATTTAATGTATTATAAGCCCTGTATGTTAAAAAGGTCACTTAATCCTTCACTTTAATTTGGTGTAAACAAAAACTAAGCACATGAAAAGGAGGATGTGTATGTAGCATCTCATTCTAATAATGCAGCAGCTTTGACTTGGGTAGAAACACCAATGGGATTGTGCTTCTGTTTGTTTTATTCAGTTAACCCCCTGATCTGAATGTCATCCTTCCTCAAATATTTGTATATCCCAATACAAATGCTGGCAGTACTTTTATAAACTAATAAAGCTCTAGCAACCCACTGACTGATGTGTATCCATCATTAAGGATTTACTACCATAACTGTAACATACATATCACACTGTATAATAATGATCTTAAGCCCTGACTGCCAAATAGTGCATAGTAAGCCAACTGTGCATTCACCTCACTGCACTTCTGCAATATGAAAAACATATCTATATATTTATTTGTATTATTAAATTTATATCTTACCCTTCCTCCCAGAAGAATCCCAGTGGCAAACAAGTGATAGTACACTAAAAGCATATATTTTAAAAACATCTTAAAAATAAAACACATTTTAAAAAAAATTTTTAAAGCATCTTAAAAACAATTCCAGCACAGATGCAGACTGAGATAAAGTCTACTTAACAGCTTGTTGAAAAAGGAAGGTCTTCAATAAGCGCTGAAAAGGCAACAGAGACGGTGCCTGTTTAATATTTAACAAGCGTTAATTCCAAAGGGTAGGTGCCACAACACTAAAGGTCAACACAACATTGTTGCCATTATTATTGAGACCACATTGAAACAGAAAAGGTTGGTTTTAAGGCAGGACTAAAGGAAGGGAGATAATTAGCATCACGTATGTGTTCTGGAACCAAGTCCCAGGCATAGGGGAGAGCTAGTGTCATAGGCCCTACAGAGAACTCATGGCAAAGCAAGGAGGAGAATATTTGGGATCTTGGGGAGGGATCCTAGTGGGCTGCAGAGGGATGGGGCTGAGACTAGGGAGGACTTCAGTAGTCTGATCAGCAACAGTCACATCCCAGAGGCACCTATTACCACGTAGGAGCTAAAGCTGGCCATGGAGCCTTTCCCCACCATGTCTCCTGACTCTGCCTGCTCGCCTGAGCTACCTCCATGACAGGGCAGAGGGAGTCAGAGGCACGGCCAGAAGAGGAGGCTGAAGAGAATTTGCCTGAACTGTCTCCTCCATCACCAGAGTGAACCTTCTTCCAAGCCCCTGAGAAGGAGTATCCATTTGCTTGCCCAGTCCTGATCCAGGAGACAGTTCCCACGCAAGCAGACAGCCCACCCCGAGTCTACTTAAGTGACTCAGGAGGCATGTTGAGTTGCTGTGCCAACATCTTCACTTGAGTAGCCTTACCTAGCCATGCCATGTGTAGTTGCAGAAACATATGTAATCTATACGCTGATCTATGAAATGTTCTAAGCTCAGACTTAGCATTAAACATAACAGAGAAAAACACACTAGTGAGTCCAAGTCAGAATCTAACAGGGTTGGCCAGGACTGCTAGGAAGAAAGGGCGAAGTTGCTTTAAGCATTGAGACATTTAGGCAGCTGAGGCTGGTCTAGGATAGGGTAGGGATATATCAGGATTCAATGTTGCAGAAATAAGGATAGTGAAGACAGGGACAGTTTGGATATAAAGATGAGGAGTTTGATTGGAGTAAACAGAAAACCAGCCTAGTTTCTGAGCGATGAGAAAAATGAATGATTTTGGTGGCAGAATTCAGGGTGAAGATAAGGCTGAGGTGTAACAATGGAATCCTACCAATCAGCAGAGTGAGGCAGCTGGTTTTAAGCATCAAGTTATGATAAATAACTAATACATTAAATTAGTTTAATTTATCATTATTGGGGCTGTTACTCCCAGGGAGATGTGCTTCTGTGGTTTTCTGTCTCAGGCGCCAAAGTAATTTGGGCAGCCTTGCATACTGTTAACTTGGGGGGAGGGCACCACTTGCTGTTTCAACTCAGGCAGCAAAATGTCTTGACCACCCCTAGTTGTAGTAGTCTTGGCAGGGCCCTACTACAGCATGAACAAGACTTTTAAGCAAGGGAGACAAAGAAGAAGTGCCTTAGTTTTGCAGTGTTGTACAGGGAATCAGGACATAATTTTCATGATGGGCAAAAGAGCAAGCAATGAAAGATAAAATCATGCTTAATCAACAGAGTGTCACACTCATTAGATGCAAGAACTGAAGGAAGGGAAGGCTTGGGAGGGGGAAAGAGAAGATACTGACATCTTGAAAATTATCTTCAGAAGTGAGTGAGAGCTATTTATGTATTTGGGAGGAAGCGAAGGGTTAAACCGGGGAACCTTTCTAGGCAATTTTCCAAGGGTTACATAAATGCCAATAGTGGATGGGGCCAGAGGGAAAAGTGGAAGGAGCAATAAATATAAATATAAATTCCACCTTTGTGCCATACTCACATATCCCTGTACCCTCCATCCAGATAAGCAAGAAGCATTATCGGAATTCAAGCACACACTCCAGCCAAGCAAAAATATTTGGGGTGAAAAGCAAGTCCAGTAAGGGGTGTGGCCTGAGAAGGGTTCTGAGGGCCAGACAGAGAGGCTGGGAGGGTCACATTTGGTCCATCAGCCTTGAGGGTCCCCACCCCTGCTGAAGGGTCAAGTGCTGAACTTGATTCTTGGAGGCACATGATCTGAGCAAGGGCCAGGTGTCTACCACTTCCATTGTCCAGCAGCATGTCCCAAATTGCAGCAATTTACTTTGTACTACAGAGCTCAGTGGGTGTCTTTGAAAACTGAGTCAGTCCCTGTTGCATAGACTCACAGTTGCATAGGCTCACCCCCTTCTTATGCAAGGCCTGGCCCTGGTTTCTGTTTCTTGGTCATACTAGAGTAGGACAGAATATTGGAAGTTAACTTTTATAATATATATGGCAGCTTGCCCTGTTTTTTGCAACTGTGTCCCAAAATCTTAGGTTTTAAGTTAATATGCATAACATGGATAAAAAATAAGAGATGCAAGATAAAGCTGCAAGAACAGCCCCATAAAATGCTTCTACAACAATGCTTGTATCAGCTGGTTCTACACAACAAAGAAGTTTGTCTTCCAGTTATGCCAAATCCCCCCAAGGAAGCATGAAAGGTAAAGCAGTGCTTGTCAAAACACGAGAGGCCAAACTAGCTCATAAAAACTCTGCTGTGCCCTCACACCATTAACTGTGACTGTTTGCTCAAAATCATGAGTCAGTGCTCAAGGTAATAATTATACTGGCTTAAAATCATGATTGTTTTTTAAAATCATTCTTTCACACATGACTTTCTGAAATTTGAAAAATAGTGTTATTCACAGGACCACACAGCCAGACCAAACCAAGCATTCCATCTTTGCTGGTGAGTGAGGACTCCATTTTTCCTCACCTTAAAAAAAACAAACCAGAAAATCCTCTCAGTATCATCCCAGTAGTAGATATATGCTCATTATTTAAAAATAAAAAACTAAAATCTCAAAATATTTCTCTTCTACTGTCAAGTTATAATTAAAGCTAACTCAGCAATAATTACTAAGCAAAAATCTCTATCAAAGTTCAGTTGCCCTCTTTTTCCTTTTGTTGAGAACAAAGAGATGCTTTCACACTGTGTGTATTTATGTTCAGTCACAACATCTCAGCATCATTCCTGTCTTGAATTTCTTTTAAACAGCAGCCTTCCATGACAATTGATGCTTAAAAACATCAAAATATAATGTACATAATCTCCTTGCCCCAGAAGTGTAATGAAGGATTAAAATAGCAGATTAATATCCTGTCACAAGAGTGTAGAGCAATTATACAAAAGCACTCTACTGCATGGATGCCAGTCAGAATGGGTATAAAATACAACTCTCTGAGTGCTGTTGATATATTTCTAAATCTAAGCAGAGACAGAAGATAGCTTGGAGTGATTATACAGAATCAGCCTTCCCTAATTTTTGTATGTTTTGGTTTGCAACTCCCAGCAGTCTAGCCAACAGACCACTGGTCAGGGATGGCCACTATGAGAAAGGATATTGGACCAGTTGGGCCTTTTGCCTGATCCAGCAGGGCTCTTCTTATTTTCTTATGATGACCAAACTGGGGAGGGTTGCACTAAATTAATACCTATTCTACTTGATCTAAGCAGGAAGATGTTCGTTATTAACATAGTGAAAAATGTTATTTACAGCAAGAGGCCAAATTGTAAGTGCACAATTCTCAGTCCAGAAATACGGTCCAGTTTTGTCTCGGACCAAGACCAAGTTGTAATTACTAGTAACCAACTTGGGCTGGGATTCTTTGCACTACTAATATTTTTGCTATTTGAATGAACATATCCATTTAACACCATTCAGGTTCAAGTAAAGTGTATTCAATCGCACGGAGGATTGTCCCTTTGCATATATTCATCCCCCCGCCCAAATGAATTCAGAGAAGGGTGTCTGTAAGATTTAGAAAGTGTCACTCCACAAGAAAATACACCAATATGAAAATGGGCTCATATGCCGCTCACAACACAATCTTATATACATTTACTCGGAAATAAGTTCCACTATGTTCAATGGGGCATAGTAAATGTGTTTAGGAATGCAGCTTCAAAGCTGCACCAGAGCATCATTTGAAGGTACATGCTGAAACTAAGCAGGTCTGAGGCTGGTTAGAGCCTGGGGCGGGAGGAAGGGAGATTGCCTGGGAACCTGATATATGTTGCCTTGAGATCTATCATGCAAGAAAAGCAGGTTATTATAAATGGAATTAATAAACTTAAAAAATATAATTAGTTCAGAAATTACTCTGGGCTGCATCATGCACTCATAGAAATTTTCATGAGGGACATAAGATGTAAACTAGAGAGTCATGGATCTTAGCATTTTTCAGAAGGAGGCTTTTCCCCCTCTTTCCTCACTTCCAGTGATTAGCAAAGTAATCAAATACAGTACTTCGGTGTTTAATTATTTAAAGTTTATAATGTAGTCATATTATAGCTATCATACAAATCAGGATAAAACAATACTCTGGCTTAAATTAAGCATCATCTGTCTCATGGGAGCATACACACATGGTTTCTTAGCATTACAATATCATCTCCATATATAGCTGAAGAATTATGTACAGTTCATTCACTGAACTCATGATTACTCAATACCAGTCAGCAGCATTCACTGAACTCATGATTACTCAATACCAGTCAGCAGCATGAAAAAATCACATAAATTGCCTAAACCTATGCAACTGACCCTTTGACTTTTGGATAATTAAGGCCAAGACAATATAACACACCAAAATTTAAATGCTACGCCCATCCCATGACCCTGTCATGTTTTAGGACTGTAGCATGCTGACTCCCATTACATTAACTCCTTCAAATCTCTCCTGTCATCAGGGTTCAGCTGCATCATGAATTTAAAACAGCAAATTCACCTTATATTAAAATATGCTCTGTAACAAATCACAGTTATCATTATGCCCATCAAATGCCCCTGTGCAGAGATATGACTGCTAACATTGCAAAGCAATAGAGAAGATTGATTTTTAGTTACGATAACTGAAATGCACATCAATAATTACATTGGATTTACAGCATTCTTGTTGGTACACTGTTTATTATTCAGTTGTTTCTTTTGTGAACCATTGCATTTAAATCAGCATGAATACCTGCAGGGAAAAATGTCTGGTAAAAACCGCAGTATATGGATGGCTCTCTGAATGCTGCAGTTTCATGGGAGCAAGATTATAGTGCTGGGTGCAGAATTCAAGTTCCTGAAAATCTCAGCCTCCATTTTATTTTATTTTTTTAAGCAAGTTTCTAGGCCTCATAGCTGCCATAAATATTTGATAGTGTATGGGCAATGTCTGCAAAATCTTATGTGCCAGAGAGGTGACTCAGCAAGATTTCTAGAGGTGGCAAGTACGACATTGTTGCCCCATATCGCTCCTTAGCCCTCCCCCATGCAGAATAAAATTATGTAAAATAAGATAAATTGTGCACATGTTTTCAATCTGCATACGCAGATCACAGAGTTCTGCTCAATACAGAAATTGGATTCTCTGAGCACTTACACACCACCTTGATAAAATGCTAACATGTTCACTTTGAAGAAGTGCCAGCATCTTTCAAGTTAAAGATGGCTGTTTTTATGTTTTACAATAATTTATTACTAACCTCCCCTCAGGTAGGTTAACATAATCCTGAGTGCTGCAGAGTTCACCAATGAACCTCAATGCCTAAAGGTAACATGAAAAAGATGAATGTATCCTATCTCCTAAAATGTTAGGGGGAATAGGATGTTAGAGAGTAAACTCAAGGTGTACACTGAATAAAACCACATCCTTTAAACTAAACAGGGGGAAGATTACGGCAAAATTACAGATTTCTAAAAGGATTATTATTATTTACATTTGTAATCCACTTTTCACCAAGGTGCAATCCTATACATGTCTAGTCATGTCTTTCTATAAATTGAATTCAGTGAGACTTACTCCAAAGTAAGTATATACAGGATTGCAGCCTTAGACTGGCTTTACCCTCTTAACACCTATGTGCAAAAGACCTCTCAAAATTCTCCACCCTACTTGTGGGCAGACAAGGTAGGAGGTGCATTTTACTGAATGTATTCAGATACAAGAGATATTCTCCCATAATTTTTCAGGGGTTAGGTTCAGCAGTAGCAGTAGCAATAACAAGGTTCCAGGGCACTCTTGCTCTCTCTCGCTCTGTGTGTGTGTGTGTGTGTGTCAAGTTGATAATATTCGGAGAAAATTCAGCAAAGTGACCTTTAAAGTGGGTGAGAGATAGACAAATCATAGAAATTTTTATAGAAAAATGTCTTCTGAGACATTCTGACTCAACTCCATTACATTTATGTATTTATTTTTTTACATTTATATCCCGTCTTTCTTCTGTCATGAAACCCAAATCAGCGTACATATGGTTCTCAGATGGTCTCACATCCAGGCACTGACCAGACCCAGATCTGCAAGGTAATGGCCCTATATGCGTTCAGACCATACCCTGGGACATACCCTCTACTCTTAACAGCACTGTGAGGTAGTGACCAGTTAAAGATGAAACAATCCTATCCACATGGATGCTTACATATATATGCATAGGAATGAAGTATAAGGCTTCCCAGAAAGCTTCAAAGCTAAACAGAGATTTGATACCAGGTTTGCTGCTACATCCAAAGCCAAAACACTGCTTACTACACCATTGCCTATTCAAATATTGCCAAACAAAATCAGGAAAGTGACTTACCAGCATTAGATCCTGTTAAGTTATAACGAGCATTTAGCTTTTTGATGATGTTTTCATGGATCTGAAACCAGTCGCTCTCCGTGTTACACCTGTAAAAAGGAGCAAGATTTTAAAATCCCAATAAGAACATATGTTTTCCTTAGTTAATGCTGCAAATTCAGAGAGCCTGTCTCCAAGTAAACACACACCAGTATCATATCTTTCATCCACCTTTCCCACCTGTAAAATGAAAACAACTTCAACTTGTACATGTGAGAACGACTCTAAAGGTCTTTGCTCAAAAGAAGTGCTATACAGAGAGAAAGAAAAAATTGCATCCAGGGAGAGCTCCAGGTTTGAGCCCCCCACCCCAATGAAGTGCCATCTGATGGACCCCTTTCAATATCAGCAGCTCCCCAACATCATTCAGTGCCCACTCCAGAGGGCTTATAGTCCTTGCTGTGAGTCTCTCTCCATATGTGTAGATCCAAGTTGACTTTTCCCTTAGATACCCAAAACTGGCCACTGTGCATAGATTGTTTGTAACTAAAGGTCAAAGAAAATTATACTATATTGTAATTTATTTGGTTTTAATGAAAATGGGAAGCTACCAGAGAGGTAGCCATTAGCAACAATTCCACCCAAGAGACATTTTAAATAGTTTATACAGCAGCAGGAAGGAAATTTTCAAATCCCATAATTCAGCCATTATTTAAAAATGTATTTCTGTTATTTAAAGGTAGCCAAGATCCATTTTTTCACATGTTGTCATGCTATAAAGAAAAGAGCACCACCTCCCTACTGCTGAGGAGTCCAGCAGAGAACACTCTCAACTGAACTGTCAGGAAATTAAAGTAAAATAAAAGCTATTCTGCCATAGCTCCATCACACTAAATTGTTCTCAAAACCACTGCTTGCAGAAGCTATATGGGGGGGAAACAGCCCAGTGAAGAGTTGACCTTGAAACACTGAGTCAATTCATAATCTGAGTACTAACCCTGAAAGTAACAAAAGTCTCCAGTGAGTACAGCTGATAACATCTCAGCCTGTGTCTTTATATTCTTTCCCAAAATCTTTTTCACGCTTTAAGTCCAAACTCACAAGAGAATGAAACATTATTTTTCACTGCTTCCAAGAAACTAAACAAAACTACAAGTACACTTATTTTTTGTTATGAACACAAAGATATATAGGATATAGGAAGCTGCCATTGGTACATTAAGTTCAATATTGTCCGCTCTAGTTGGCATCAGCATTCTAGAGTTTAAGAGAGAGAAAGTGGCCCTTCCAGGAAATGCAGAGATTAAAGCTGGGGTCTTCTGCATGCAACACAACTGATGAGCTACTTTCTTTGTTAAAATGTCTGACTTTCTGTAGTCACTAGCATAGACAGATGACTGTGTGTGAACGTGACAACTGCACTAAATTATTAGGCACCACTGTATCAAATTATAATATTGCTTTATTATTGAAGGTGTTAGACCAAGACTGCTGAAAATTAATCTGTTTATCAGTGAGAAAACAAGGGAAGCTCCTATACCGGGTAGCTCAGAAAGTTATGCATCATGTGAAGCTGTTAGCTAGTACTATGCAAGTAGCTAATGGGTCTGTGGTACCTCATTCTATTGCTTTCTGTGGTACCTCATTCTCTTGCTAAGTACTACCATAAACCTTGTCCTGAGAACAACTAACCAAGGACTGAAGCCTAGTAGAGGAAGCATAAGGGCAACAAGTGACAATCCACATACCAAAAATGTGTGCGTTAAATATCAAGCTTATGAGGCAATGTAGGATAGTATGTTACATTGTTATTTTCGTCTACATTCTTGTTCAAAAAACTTGTCTCTCATCTGATCGAATTCTCATGGTTCCTCAGTATCCCAATAACCTGCTCCTAAAAGGTCAACAACTGGAGTAGTCAGACAAAGAGTTTATATTCTTATGTTTTTAACCTATAAATAGTTAGCAAAACCAATATGAAAAGTAACTACTTGAACTTTCTATAAATTCAAAGAAGTCTGCTGCTGCAAAAGATTCTTGTGACATCTTTTAGATCAGGGGGGTAGCCAGCATGATGCCCTCCCGATGTTTTGGACTACAACTCCCATCAGCCTCAGCAAGCATAGCAAAAAGGCAAGAATGATGGGAACTGTAGTCCATAACACCTGGAAGGCATCACATCATGTTGGCTACACCATTTTTAGACTCCCCCATGAAATCAGGGCATGAGTTTTCATAGGCAAACCTCCTTTGTATGATGGTATTGGCGCACTTGCCGTCGTCTTGGGGTTGCCTTGGAGAAGAAGACCTTGGAAGATTCTTTGTTTTTACTGCTTTGTTTTGTTTTTATTTTTTGCTAACTCTTATATTATGATGTGGGAATCATCTTATTTTATAGTTAGTTACTGCAAATGTTAATTGTTATTTAATTTTGAGAATTGTTATTTAATCTTGAGAACTGTATTATTTTATTGATGTATTATGTTTTATTGATGTATTATGTTCGTGTTTTTTTGTAAGCTGCCTTGAGGGCCTCTTCTGCCTGTCACTTCTTTTTGTGTTAAAATAAGGCAGGGTATAAATTTAATAAATAAATAAATACAAAAACTCATACCAAAAGTCTTTGTTGTATTTGAAATCTTTGTTGTATTTGCTGTAATAGACTGTCCACTTGATTTCTTGACCAGAACAGTGAATAGAGAAGAGACTAAACATAGACAGTGCTTTACTGACTGTTACACTGGTGATTTGGGATCAGATATTGTATTATACCTAGGCTTATAAGATAACTAGACCAGAATAGCCTACAATTGCTTAATTCAAATGTACAATGGAATGTGAATTTGCATATACAATTGAAGACAAATTTCCACTAATTGATGCATTAATAAAAGCTTTTTGGGGGGAAATACTGGGTTAAATTTCTATGACAAAATTTGACCTCACAATTTTTCCCAGAGACTATTGCAACATAGTACATTTTCTTACATGTATACTTTTAGAATAAGGTCATCTTTTGTGTCTCCTGCCAGTAGATCTGCTATGCTGAGGACTGCACAACCAAAAGGCCGCCGGTATTGTACATTGCATGCATTTTTCTTTTCGCCAGCTCCCATTCGGCCTGTCAAAAAAACATAAAAGCAAGACACATAAGCCACTAAACAGCAGCTTTCCAAATGTGCAAAGGAGGAGGAGGATATATCTGCCAACAACAGCATGTTTACAATTTAATAATTGTATTAGATTACAACTGGGTAAATGTATTTAAGAACTCCTCCAACTCCCCCTCCCCAAAAAACCACCAACTGCATTAAAAGGGTAGAAAATATTCAAAGTGCTCTAAAACTCTAGGTGGACTAAGCACTCTAGTTTTGCTTATCTTCTCCAAGCAGCACTCGCAATCCACTCGCCTAAGAGTTGTCTAATAATGGCATCCAGATAAAGGAACATATGCCAGAGGTTCTATAGCCCCAACCTGGATACCCTCCTTGCCAGTCTCCATATGTGGGACTGGTGGCTCAGATATCTCATCTTTCTCCTAGAAGAACCCATCTGAGGACACAAAAAGCATATAATAGCGTCAAAGCATCTCCCTTTTAGATTCCTTGCAACTCTAGTTCAGAAGTGTGCATTCAGGTCTGTTTAGAATGCTCTAACTACATGTTATGCATAATGTGTAACATACAACTGACTTTGGCTTTAGTTAAATTAACTCCAGCTGTGGAGACAGGGGCAATTGTTATTGGAATCACAGTGTGTGGGGAGGGGAAGTTTATCCTGACTATCCCCTCCCTTCATTCCCTGGTGTGCCAACAAGGCGTAGTTTTTTAAAAAGTCCCAATTGGGGCCAATGTTTTTGCTAAGTGAAGATCATCATATTCAGAAAATTGCAGCAGGCAAGAATGCCATATGCTGCAATTCTGCTAACAACTGGGCTCCCCTCATGACTATATTTAATCTAAGAAAAACAAGAGATGTATATGCATGCCAGAGAGGGTAATGGGTAGTTTGACTCAAAGAACTGGTCTTTGTCAGAGCATAGTTTTGGGCAACCATGGAGCGATCCATGGTGCTGCATACTTTATCTTTGACTGTGCCACAGTGCTTCCATCTTACTACTTCAACCTGGCTACCCGGGGTCTGCACTTATTGCCTATTATTGTTCTCTCTGCCACCCTAAGGACTTTCTGAAGCTCTACCTGACACCTGCATGCTTCTGCCCCAACTGGAACATGAGAATGTGCAAGACAATGAGGACAAGGAATAAAGTACAAAGAAAGGAAAAAGGGGATAAACAAAATATTATTAGGACAACAATGAGGATATAAGCAAAAACGGTACAATTTTATACCCCCCTTATAAAAGGAACATATGGAGAAAACTACTGACTTTCAATCATATGCTCACAAAAGTTGCACTTCAATTTTGATTTCCACTGTTTTGACAAATTTTCAGCAGCTTGTGTGATCTCTCTCTCTCTCTCTCTCTCTCTCCTAAATCCACATGAGCTATATGCTTAATTTGTGCGGTGACAAAAGGCACATTATTCCCAACAATCTACACTGTTGCTTGCTTCTTCTGCCTGTCACTTCTTTTGTATTAAAATAAGCTACCTATCCTTAAAAACTGCATTGGGGTCTGACTGTGGTGAAATGAGGGGAAAAAACACAACGGTCTATTCTTGCCTTTGCAAGATCAGAAGCCATCAATGGCTTAGCAGATGCAACCTAAACATAAAATGTAGTGAGCAGACTATTAAGTTTTTAGTTTAGTATTCATTGTTCATATTTCTAGAATCTTAAGTATGCTTCTTTGTTTCGATCTTTATCCTGCCTTTTAATCAAGTGATCCTCAAGGTGGCTTATAATAGATTGCAATACATACACCAGATACACATAACTCAACAGCCTTTAGTTCCCTGGTTGATGGATAAGGTCATAATATGCTTCCCTTCATCTCTGCAGTCCCAGGACAAATTGCATTCAGACAGGTTATTTTGTACTGCAAGGTGATCTTATAGTGGAGCATCCATGATGATCCCCAGGAATTAACAAGTGGTTCAGTCATTTGTCTCTATGCTGGTTCAGTGACTGAAGTATATGTTTAATGTTACTTGATGGATGTTGGAGCACCATCACACTCCAACTTGAACCATTCAAAATACAAGGATCCAGATGAGCTTCCACAGCTAGATAACTACGAAGTATTGAATTTGTGATGGGAAAAGGGATCTTCTGAATGCACTGTACTGGAAATTCAAAGTATTGCCAATGCTGCCACCAGAAGCCCTCAAGCTGCTTCTGTGATACTTTTTCAATATTCTCTAATTAACTTACATTTATTTATTTTTATCCTACCATTTTTCAAAAAGTAGCATACACAGCCCTCTCCTTTATCCTCGCAACAATTCTGTGAGGTGTGTTAAGTTGAGAGAGAGAGAGAAAGAGAAAGAGAGACTTGAGGACAACCAGTAAACTTTGTGGCTGAGTGGACATTTGAGTCTTTGTCTCCTTGGCCTAGGTCGAATTCTCTAACATATGCACCACACGAGCTTTCTAATGTTTCTGCATATATATACATATGCACAGTTGTGCGGCTGTGGCATGCAAAAAAGAACAGCAGTGGCACAGAACAGCAGCTAGTAGTACATTAGTGAGCTGGGGGCCAACAACACCAACCCAGCTCTGAGCTTGATGTGTACTGTTGCTCTATGAGCAAACCCCATGTTACAATTTGTCAATATGGGGAAATATAGTTATACTGGATGATATCCACCCAAGACATAGAGTAGAGCCATTGAACTCAATGAATGCAAGTGATTTAAGTTAATTTATTTCAGTGGGTCTCCTCCATGTATGGCTAATGTTGGATATCATTCATTGGATTCTTCTCTGCCTTCCTTATGGCAGATATTTTTCTTTACGGTTTGCCTGGTTGGCTCCTGATTTGCCACAAAAATCTTTTTTTATATATATTTCAAATGTTTACTTCCTACAATAAAGGGAGAAAAAGAATTTCCTACCATTTCTGGAGCTTTTATATTCAGCTTACCACATGCTGTCTGGAAGGTTAAGGAAAGGGACTATAACACTGTATGACTGACCATACTAACACAATTTATTTAATATGCATTGCCCCAGATATAGTATGCTCAACAGCTGTCAAGAATAGATGAAGGTACATTCAGCATTCCGCAATGGAAAGCATAAACCTAAGATATTACTATAGCTTTAACAGCCAAACTGGCTAAATGTGGGGGGGGGCACAGAACCTCAGTGGATGACAGGTGAGCATTACTTTAGTTAACTCATTGAAGCCCGTATGACAGCTTCTTTAAATAAGGAGATTAATCACTTTTCTGTTCCCTACTACCTTAAATACCGTTGCTAGATTAAATCAGATTTGTCTAGAATAATGTTAACCACATGATAAACTAGTATGGGAAGGGAATAAATGTTTGTATTCACACACACACACACACACAGAGGGAGAGAGAGAGAGAGAGAGAGAGAGAGAGAGAGGATGACTGATGTTACCAGAAACCAATGAAAAGCAATTTTAGAAACCAAAGCAGGCCTGAGCGAGGAAACAAGAGTTGGCCCAGTAGCAATTAAGAGATTCAGATTCCCCATGGCTGCTAATAACCCTGAGTTCACCTCCCTTCTGCCTCTCAGAAGTTCACCAGGGTCTGCCGGCAGCTACTTAAAAACAATCATATACTAGGGCCAATTTACACAAAATTATTTCCTGCATATGTGCATGGCAACATACAAATGTGTAGTACATTTTTCGTGTATTACAGTTGGCACATGGTGTAAAGTGCCATTTTCCTTCAGGGACGTTATCTGTGTAGTGTAGGAAAATCAATTTATGTATGGAGAATACTAAAGAAGCCTGGCTGCTTGGTGGTCATTTACCAGGCACTTGTAGGAGATCCACTGTTGATTACTATTCTACCTTTTCCCTCATTCCTCTTTTGAGGCCCAGTCAAGACAAACAGTGTATCTTGTGGTAAAAACTGGTTCCAGTGTACACAACGCCAGACTGCAGGTAGAAGGTACATGTTTGAGTGTTCTGCCATGGAAAAAAAATCCCTTCACGCAGGAAAGTAGCATGTCATGGAGAGGCATAAATTATAACCTTTCTCCCAGACATATTTTTTTTTTTAAAAAAAGGCTTTTTTGTTTGTTATTCTTGTTCTTTTTTTACAATTGGTTTCATTTTGTAAGAACTACTCACGGATTCATGTGATCTCCAGTCTGAAGGATTATATTTCCATTTTACCTGACAATGCTTATCTAGACCAGACCTGAAAGCTGGCTCACACATAATGTTAACACTTCATCCAACATTATGAGAACAAAACAGCCTTCCCTGACTTACGGACTTCCTCTTTCCTTCTCTGCCTAATATGTAGCCAGGAGGCAGAGTTCAGAAGCTTTGTTTCTATTTTTTGTTAACCACAGCTTGCTGCATCATCCAGAACTGACAAACTGGTTACTTTAACTACGGTTACTGGAAACAAACCAACTTAATGTAATAATTTATAAGCTGCTTTGTTTCAACTAACCACAGTTAGCTGAAAATTAACTACAGTTTAGGGTTTAGATGCCACATTAAAATTATTACATTGCTTAACATCTTCTTACATAAAGGTTTAGGGAAAACTATGCATACCAATCCGTATAATGTGCACAGTAATGTAGATGTCCTTCCTGAGCTCACTGCTTCCCAAATCCTGTAGAAAGCCAGAACAGTCTACAATTATTGCATAATACTTATTTTTTGGTTATATATTATTAATATGTATACCTACTTTTCTAAGTATACTTCTGCCTAGAATTCTGATCAGTATTAAAGCAACAAGGAGACTATAATTTTAATACATCTGATTGACTAACAATGTAATCCTATGCATCTTTATTCAGAAATAAGTTCCACTGTGTCCAATAACTCCCTAATGTGTGTTTTAGATTGTATCCTAAAGCACCAAAGGCTTATACTAGAGTTGCAGCCACAGTGCAGTACTGCTGTTAGTTCCATGCAGGTTTTGAAAGTAGGCTGCATCCTATTCTATCCAACAGGCATAACCACAACATGTAAAATTCTGCTGACTAGCAAACAAGGAATCCCCTTGGAGATGGGGTAAGCACAAGACAAAGTATTGCTCAACCAGCCTGGACTGAGTATATTTGGTTTGTAGTCAAGACAACTTGATTCTGTGTATTACTTGAAAGTACACCCCTCTCTGATCAATTAGACTCACTCACAAGTAAATCAAGTCAGAAATCTAATAAAGCTTACTTCTTAAAATGTGGTTTTAAGTCTACTTCCTAGAAAGGAAGCCCGACTGAAATGTTGAACTTGTTTAGGATTGGATTGCAAGGGATTTCTTTGCTTTGGAAGCTAAAACACAGTAAAGAGGCACAGGGCTCTCATACAGCGGTGAGAAAAAGTTTGTGAACCCTAATGATAATTATGAAAATTCCACAGTTTCACCATGATCGCCTTCATTAATCAAAACCAATCCTGTTCTAAACATCCACTAGTGTTTATCTTAACCAATCCCGTGTTCTGTGAAATAAAATGAAGCGTAAATTAGGCAAACAATGAGTACATAAGAGTCAGGGTAGGTGCAGCTCTGGTTGCATCAGCACAATTAAAGGGACTAATTAGAATCAGGTGCTTAAGTAATTAGCTAGGTCTGCAGGGGTGAGTTTAGGAGGCCCCACTCTATAAAAGGTTCAGAAATTTTGTGAGACTCTTCACCATATGGTTGTATGGAAACACGTCATGCCATGATCAAAAGACATCTCTGAAGATCTCAGAAAAGCAGTTATTGCTGCTCATCAAGTCTAGAAAGGGCTACAAAACCAATTCTAAGGATTTGGGGCTCCACCAATCCACTGTTAGAGATAGTCGACAATTGAAGAAGGTTCAAAACCACAGTCACTCTAACCAGGAGTGGTCATTCTACCAAAATTCTACATCTCCACAAACAAATCGGTGCATCATCTAGGAAGTCACAAAGAACCCTAGAATAACATCCAAGTATCTACAGGCTGCTCTCACCTTGGCTAATGTGACTGTTCACAATTCAACAATCAGGAAAAAACTCAACAAGAATGGTGTTCACAGGAAGACAGCCAGGGGGAAACTACTACTCTCTAAAAAGAACATTGCTGCCTGTCTGAAGTTTGCTGAAGATCACATATATCCCCAAGACTTCTGGAACAATGTTCTCTGGACAAATGAGTCAAAAGTACAACGTTTTGGCCTTAGTGAGAAGCATTATGTTTGGCAAAAAACAAACACTCAGTTTGAACAGAAAAACCTCATCCCAACCATCAAACATGATAGTGGGAATGTGATGTTTTGGGCCTGCTTTGCTGCGTCAGGACCTGGACACCATGCCATCATTGACACAACCATGAATTCTGTAGTGTATCAGACGATTCTAGAGGAGAATGTCAGGCCATCCGAGCTGAAGCGGAACCGAAAGTAGGTCATGCAACACAACAATGATCCTAAACACAGGGCCGGATTATCCATTAGGCTTAGTGGGCTGAAGCCTAGGGGCCCAGAGCCTTTGGGGGCCTGTGGGGCACTGGCCCGAGGGCCCCTGGAGCTACAGGGGGCCCTCCACTCTCCTTCCGTGATCCATGGAAGCATCCGTGGACCGCCATCCCCCCGCTTTACCTACCTTTCCGTTGTTTTTTGTGGCGTGCAGATTTACCATCAATAAAGATAGTGGCCGAGGTTTCCTTAAGGGGCTGAAGCCTCTGCCACCATCTTGGCTGATGGCACACATGCGTGCTACACGTGCGTGTTGCTGCCATCAACAAAGATGGCGGCAGAGGCTTCAGCTCCTTAGGGAAACCTCTGCTGCCATCTTGACTGATGGCAAACTTGCACGTGCCGCAAAAAACAACGGAAGGGTAGGTGAAGCATGGGGATAGGGGGACCCAAACACTAATCAGCCTAGGGGCCCTCCTCAGCTTAATCCAGCCCTGCCTAAACATACAAGCAAATCTACAAAAGAATGGCTGTGGAAAAAGAAATTCTGTGTTTTACAATGGCCTAGTCAAAGTCTGGACCTAAACCCCATCAAAATGTTGTGGCAAGACCTGAAGTGAGCTGTTCATGCACGGAAGCCCTCAAAAGTCACTGAGTGGGAGTAGTTCTGTAAGGAGGAATGGGCCAAAATTCATAGACACTGATGTGAGAGACAGACCAACAACTACAGGAAACATCTACTTGAAGTCATTGCTGCTCAAGGGGTGCCACCAAGTACTGAATCTAAAGGTTCACATACTTTTTTACACATGGATATTGACTGGTGTATCAGTTGTGGAAACATAAATGTTGAGAACATATCATGTTTGTGTGTCATTTGTTTAATCAGGTTATCTATTGCTGTTTATCTAGGATTATGGGATTTGATTAAGATCTATTAACATTTTAGGTTGGAAATACGTGACAATCCTAAGGGGTTCACAAACTTTTTCCTGTCGCTGTACCTGTTTGGTACAGCAGCTCTACTTCTGCAACTGGGTTAGCAATAAGGGCAATCCCATAATGAAGTCTTAATTTTTTGCAGTAATCAAATGAGGACAAATAAATGAACATCACTCACCACAAAAAGAGAACAATGTCTTTCTGGCTTCTCTGGACATTTTGGCAAACCATTCCGATTCAATTTTAAGAAAAACCTCTCACTGTAAAAGAAAAAAAGTAATATAATGGGCAACATTATGTGTTCCACATGAAGGAGAAAATATATCCAATGCATTTCATGAATTCATCAGTGTTTCAGCCTTTCCAGTATTCCAAGGTGATGCTGCAAAGAAGCCAAAGAGAGCTTAATTCACCTGAAAATACACAATTCCATAAAATGCTGTAATATATGGAAAAACCATTAATGTAAAATCAAATTTTATAAAATGCACCTGTGAATGCTACAAATTAAAGGGCAGGAACTGAGCCACACAAAGGTATTTGGTCACCTGAGGGACAGGACCAGATAGCCCCTGTGGACCCCTTCTCCCAATTTCATGTACAGAAGTTGACTGGACTGGCAGGTAAATCATACTTCAATACTGGCAGTGGGATAGCATTTTCCACTGCACCTGAAGGAACTGAACTCACTTAGTGAGTGTGCAGCAGGCTCTGTGGCATGCATAGTTCTGATCTCTAACAGAGAGGTGTAAGGAGAAACAGCTGCGGAAGCTGTTGCTGCCGGCTCCCAGTATCAGCCACCTGGGGCAAATGCCTCGCTCTGCCTAATAGCAGAGCCGACCCTATAAAATAGGGGTGTGAGGAAGCAGCTTCTCAGTAACCTCCTCTCATGACTTTTTTCAGCTAAATTGCTATCATCTTCCTCACACTGTACACGAAAGGATATAGGATTCCTTAAGTTTTCCTTGCAGGGCAAAAAGCAGCTGTGGAGGGACAATTTTTAAAGTGAAAAAGTGGGCTAAAACTCCTTCCCTCCACTTTAGTTTGCAGCTTCTGCCACTGCATTTTGTAAAATGAACAGTGACAAACCACATGCAACTGAGCATCATATTAGTTTGGCTCTCAGTCATTCATCAGCTTCATGATCAACAGCGGCATCAATTTAAAAAAACTTGACATCTAATTTTGACTGCTACTACAGGAAACAAATGCTGGTAGGATCAAATAAGTAAGTCCAAGAGGGAGCAGAGTCCATATACAAGGCTTTTCCTTTTCACTTTCTATGTCTGCTTCCAATCATCTTACCATCATCCCATCATTCATAAGAATTACTCTGCACATTCCTGTTTAACTATAGCCTTCTCAGGTGTTTCTTTGGCTTTTGCCAAGGCCAAGTGATTGCCACACATACGTTCTCTTCCATATGCAACGGTAAAAATAGCAGCCAGAAGATGTATACACACTTTTCTCAAAAAGACACAATAGAAGAAGCAATATTAGTTTTGATATACACAAAGGTTGAACAGCAGCAGTTCAGGAAGATCACGTTCTCAAGGGCTGCATTCTGATAAAAGGTTTAATTTCACCAGCTTATATTTCATCTAGAAAATTTACAGGCATAAGACACACTTTGGTTGCTGTCATTCACTTTAAAACAAGCTAGAACTGACACTCCTAATTTCTAATTTGCTAAGGTGGCAATGGTCAGGGTCTGGCAGGAGAGCAGTCCCAAGGGATCAGGTTTCTGAGAGAGCGGGGGGGGGGGGGAGGCGTGTCTGTCAGCATGAAGAAACCAGAGGTGAAAAACATCATCTAGGAGAGGAAAGGGTCAGGTTCCCTCAGTAGCAGCCAGAGATCAGAAGCAGGAAACATAATCTAGGGCAAGCAAGCCCAATTCCTTTAGTAGGAATATGGGAGGAAGAGAACAGGATCTAAGACTAGCAGGATCGTCTCACTGCAAGAAAGTTGCTCAATCTGAGGGTCATGCATCAGGACTGGCTCCAAAGTTGAGAGGGAACTGTGCACTCTGGTGGGCCCCTCTGCTGGTGTCCTTTGCAAGCTTATATGGCAGCAGTGAAGGCTGGCAGCAATGCTCTGAGCAGCGCTAGTTGGTTGGGTCTAGCTGCCATTTAAATTTCCCACAATGCCTTAAAGTTATGATACAACACCATAAGTTTCACACACACACACACCATTCAGGCCTTACAGCAATGCTGCTTCACATAGAAACAATGACCAAGTTGATGTCAGCTGAGCCTCCCTCAAGAAAGCATCCCACATATGGGGGACTACTATGGAGATGGCCTATTCTCTCATTACTGTCCTCTGGATCTCCCTTGGAGGTGGCACACAGATAAGGGCCTCAGATATCTCAGGGTCCTGGCAGGTTCATATTGGAAAAAGTGGTCTTTTAGGTATAGGGGTCCTGAGCTATTTAGGACCTTAAGTGACAAAACTAGCACTTTGAATAAGACCGGGGGGGGGAGTCTTATGTAAATTACCTTTGGAGATCCACACATAAAACTTATTTCCCCATCCTGTTTGTGGTTCTACAGGGTGAGCTGCTGAAAAGGCAATGAGCAGTAAACTCTGAGATGCATGCTAGCATTGGCATGCATGTAATCACCCTCCTGGATTAACAGCTGATGGCCAGAAAAATAGCATTTTGTGATAAACTTTAGGATATTTGCCTGACGTGTTTTCCATTTTTTTCAAATCTACCCAACTATATCCCCAAAATCACAAACAATTATTGTAAATGCCTATGATGCACTCTAGTTTATAATGTCTTTCTATACATTTGAGTGTGTGCACGCACATGTGTGTTGTAAAATTAATCTAACATTTTCAAGCTTAAGCCCTACACTGATTGTCCAGTGTACTAAAAATATCTCCGGTGTCACATTTCTGGTCTGTCACCAATAACTACCCCCCACACACACCTTTCAAAATCCAGACTTCTGAAAGTTGAAGAAATTAAAAACATGCAATTAGATATAAATTTAGCTGATTGTCTATCACCTACTTAGCAGGCTTGCTTTAAAGTGTATGTATTAGTAAAAAAAAACCACCTTGCTCAAAACACTTCTGTAATAAGTTGCATCTCCTATCACAAACTTCTAGTTTATTATTGTCATCCAATCCACCTCCATCTCTTTCACCTTCTGCAGTACATTCTCCCTCTTCAACAAATTGGCTTCTAAATAAATGCACAGGTGGAAAGATAAAACCATTTTGGGGGACAACGCTAAATTAAAAAACTGTCAAGAATATTGCAGCAGCCTACTTCTAAGCTGGTTCAAGAGATGGAGAGCAAATATGCACGCTTGCCATATTGTTATGCACCCCAGTTGCACAAATATTAGAGAGTTTGGAGACAGCCAGATCATGTGATTCATCTGTTGTTGAACTGGGCCACTTCAGACTGCATGTGGGAAATCCAATTTTTTGAATGCCCCAACGTGGTGGAGAGGAAAACCAACAACCCTGCAAGCTTTGCACATTAAAACTAGCACATTAGGGAGAAGGCTATGCTAGAACATTCTCCTTCTCGTGCTAACTTGAGTGGAAACATTTTACATTAGGAAAAATTCAGAACATTTTATTCCTCACCTGCAGTCTGAAGTGGTACAGCTCAATAGCAGATCCATCCCATGGGATGGCTGATTATGCACAACATACAGGGTCAGATTCCTTTTGAAGGATGTAGCTCTGTAATGAACCACATGTGATGCATGCAAAAAGTCCAGTGTTCAACCTTTAACATCTCCAGTTAGGGCTGGGAAGGGCCCCTGTAGGGAACCCTGCCAACTCCGTGTGGATGATACCGAGAAACCAATGACTTGACTCAATATAAGGCAGATTCCTATGTTGATGAGGAACACTGGGAACTTGGCATTTTTGTAAAGATAAGACAACAGAGAGAAAGCAGGCAGATAAAGAGGCTGTGCTGGTGTCAGTACTGCAAAGGAGGAGCATACGTAGGTAGCCCTCCAGGTCTACTTGCCGAGCAGTTCTAGGACTCGCTGTTTTGCATATTATTATTATTATTATTATTATTTATTATCTTTATTTATACCCCACCCTTTTTCCTTTTTTTCAATTAATTTTTATTCAAATTTTCAAAACCAAAACAATACAAAAAGAAAAAACACAAATCAATAACTAATACAATAAAAAAATATAAAAATATAAAAATATAAAAATATTGACTTCCGATTTGTCGTAGTTCAGCTATAAATCTATAATATATAACAAGCCTGTCTCTTAATAGATTATAAAATCACCTTCCTCCAGCGGTTATCTTAATTGGTTTCAAATCTCATTAACATCATATCATTTTATTCTTCCACAAAACGTCAAAGAGAAGTTTCCAATCCTTGAGATATATGTCCATCAATTTTTTTTCTACATAAACATGTCAATTAATCCAACTCATCAAGTCTACTAAGTCCAGTAATTTCAAATCGCTCTTCTTCCATTATCCGTATTGGTTCCATCTTCCATCTTCCATCTTTACACACCCAATAATCTTGCTGTCATAGTCATATAATAAGAGTCTGATAGGAATTTCCTTTATCACAGATATTTTCTTGCCATCAATTCCAAACGTATCACTGAAGTATTGTTGCAAAGCCGCATCTCTGTTCCTCTTTTTTACATGATACACTAGCACATCTCTTGAAGATTTTTCCATTGACACAAAACAGGGATTAATTCTGTTAACTTTCTCCATTTCAAGTTCCATCAAATCCTTCCAGTCCAGGAATTTTTTTGAACCGATAATATCTTTATCTCCAATCTCTTCAATTCCTTCAGGGACAGCGCTGAGTTCCAAACCGTAATATTTGTCTCCAGGATCCATCACAGCCAGGAAATCCAAATCGTTTTCCATGTCCATATTTAATCCAATCTCCATAGTTTGAACCTTGCCTTTAATTTCTCTTTCATCCTTTTTTGGTTTTCCAGATCTATCTTTATTCTCCTTTCTCATAGAATCCTAAATTTCTTTCAGCTCCTGTCTCATTTCGTCAAATTCAATTCTCAACGCTTGACTATTATTTCTCAGTTCTTGTTTTATTGACTTAATCCCATTCATTATTTTCTGAAACATGTCTAAAGATAAAGTCCCTTCTTGTACATCCATGATCTTCTTAATTGTCATTGTTAAAGCCAAAGGAACAAAACTCCTTCAATTTTCAATGTCTCAAGCAAAGAGCAGTTTATTTCTTTATCCAGTTACAAAGGAGTTAATCTTTCAAACCAACTGGCATCACACTCTAGACAGCCCTTATCTCTTATATGCCCAGAAGTGCAAAAACAGCTTTAGTTCACAGCGTCCAAATAACTAGTAGCAGAAAGAATGAGCAGATTCGTCAAAAAAAAAGTAGATCAGAAAAAATAGTCCCAGACATATATTACACAAAAGTCTTATAAATCAAAAAGAATTTTCTTTTCTCTTCCAATCAGAAACCCCTCATCTGTTGTAATCTTTATAATGCTATTTTCCATGTCAGCTTTTTGCAATAAAAAAAAGATAGGCTATTTTTATTTTCTTCCCCCTTAGTTCCGTGAGTAAAAGAGAAGGAAAGTTTTGACTCACCCAGGTTTTCTTAATTGCTGGTTCTTTGACAAATCTCTTTAGCTGTATAGATAAGAAAGTAATAAGCGTAGACAGGAGAATGCTTGCCTGTTAGTCCGTTTTTCTTTAAAGAAAAAAAAACGAGTCACTTATTCAGCTGAGCTAGCTAGAAATCCTCGCTCCGTCCGAGCTGCTGGAAGACCTTCTTTCACAGACAATTCTGACGAATTCCAGCCTCCAACAATCACAACAAAGCTGTGTGGGAAATCTCACGTTTCTTCCTTATCCGGAAGAAATTATCCCCAGTCAAAAAAGACCCTTCTGACTGGATTTAAAGCTGAAAAAGTTTCATCCAAGACGGGAGCCCGTCTCAGAGGCTGCACAGGCGGAGGGATCCTCCTGGGAAGTATACCCCGCCCTTTTTCCAAAACTGGAACTCAGGGCGGCTTACAACTAAAAATGGGTACATATAATTTGGACATATAAAAATCTACATTTAAAATAGAATTAAACTCGTTACATACTCTTGCCCCTTTTAAAACAAGGCACTTTTAAAAGGGAAGAATTGTCTTCCCTTTTACCCCGGGACAGGATTCAAAACTGTTTCTATTACTACCCAGACAGATGTGTGTGGCATCCCTTACTGGCTTTGATATCCTATTCATCAGTCTTCATAGATAATGGTCAAAACATGTCAAAATTTTAACACGTAAGTTTTAGTAGTACGATAGCACAACAGTCCTTCCCTTCCCTCTTCACAATCTGTCCTTTTATTCCCTAACAAGAGCAATAATTATGTATCTACTTGGCACCTCCTGATTAAACAAAATGTTTTGAATGTTTACCATTCATTTTAAGAAGAAAATCAAAACCAACTGTTAAGCTGGGCCCTACTAAGTGCAAGGAACTATCAGTTTTAGCCAACTTCAGCATACATCTGAGTGGCCGTGATGGACCAAAATTGATAATAGCAATGGAAAAAGACTTTGTGTAAGCTGCTTGGAACTTTTGCTGAACCTCAGAGACAGTCATGTGTGACGCTCGCATTTTGGGTGATAAGAACCTGATAAGGTTAAAATAAACCTCGTACCTAACAAGATACTAAAGATTATGACAATAGCATCTCAGGAACTGTGGAATCATAAAGTTATTACAGAAAATTGAATTATTATTTAATAGTAATGTTAAATGAATCCCCTTTTACATTCATTTCAAGGTATTTACAAACATATACTAAAATAGTTTTTAAAACAGTATACAAAAATAAAAAAAAGATAGGTTTCATCTTATTTTATATTATAGGTGTGCTGGAATGTGTCAAAATGAGCATGATCTTGGTAAAGAAATGCAGGAAAAGCTGGAATCCCCGTTACATTTTCCCTTAGTTAGATTATTGACATCATAACCTACACCTTACTAGGTTTGCCTGTGTAAGTAATGAAAGTGTTGTAAAAGATGAAAAATGATGGTCCAGTTCCTGATCAAAATAAAGGATTTTAGAAACTAATTTCTTTGCTCTCTTCTGCCTTCTTCATACACTTTCAGGTTCAGATCCAGGTCTACAGATCTGGCTGGGTAATTATGAATTTATTCCATAATGTTAGGATATGTGAATCTCGCATTGTCTGGCCTATTTCCACCTGGCCTGAGAGGATAGTGCCTGATTTACTCTACCTACAAATGCTGCTTTTGTTGCTTAAGATGCCTGGACAGCATCATGCTGGAGTATTGTTTAGGGGTTGTTGCTGGGGTCAAGATTTAGTTTTGGAAATGCATTATTTTTGCTGTTATCTGAACTATGTTCTTGTATTTTTATTGTTAGACATTATGAATTACCAGTGGATTGTTTATTTATTTATTTATTATTTGATTTATATCCCACCCTTACTCCCAGCAGGAGCCCAGGGTGGCAAACAAAAGCACTAAAAACTTTAAGACATCATAAAAACAAACTTTAAAACACATTAAAACAAAACATCTTTAAAAACGTTTCTTTAAAAAAGCTTTCAAAACATTGTCTAAGATAAAAACATTTTTAAAAACAAGGTTTAAGAACATATTAAAAAGCAATTCCAACACAGACACGGATAGGTCTCAACTTAAAAGACTTGTTGAAAGAGGAAGGTCTTCAATAGGGGCTGAAAAGATAACAGAGATGGCGCCTGTCTAATATTTAAGCGGAGGGAATTCCACAGGATAGGTGCCGCCACACTAAAGGTCTATTTCCTATGTTGTGCAGAACGAACCTCCTGATAAGATGGTATCTGCAGGAGGCCCTCATCTCCAGAGTGCAGTGATCGACTGGGTATATAAGAGATAAGACGGTCTTCCAAGTATCCTTGTCCCAAGCTATATACAGCTTTGTACACCAGAACTTGGCCCAGCAGCAAATGGACAGCCAGTGCAATTCTTTCAGCAGCAGGGTGACATGTTGACAATACCCACCAGCATTTTGCACCAGCTGCAACTTCCGGACCAACCTCAAGGGCAGCCCCACATAGAGCACATTACAGTAATCAAGCCTGGAGGTTACCAGTGCATGGACAACAGTGGTCAGGCTATCCCGGTCCAGAAACGGCCGCAGCTGTCTTACCAGCTGAAGCTGGTAAAAGGCACTCCTAGCCACAGAGGTCACCTGGGCCTCTAGTAACAAAGATGGATCCAGGAGCACCCTCAGACTACAAACTTGCTATTTCAGAGCGAATACAACCCCATCCAAAGCAGGCAACTGACCAATTATCTGAACATGGGAACTACCAACCCACAGTGCCTCTGTCTTGCTAGGATTCAGACTCAGTTTATTGGCCCTCATCCAGCCCACCACCATGTCCAGGCAGCGGTCCAGGGCTTGCATGGCCTCTCCCGATTCAGATGTTACAGAGAAATAGAGCTGGGTATCATCAGTGTACTGCTGACATCTTGCCCCAAATCTCCTGATGACCATTCCCAAGAGCTTCATATAGATGTTAAACAGCATGGGGGACAAGATGGTATCCTGCGGCACCCCAAAGCAAAAGACAGTCACTTAATGCTATTCTCTGAGAACGACCCTGGAGATAGGATCAGAACCACTGTAAAACTGTGCCTCCAATACCCATCTCACCAAGTTATTTTTATGGTATACTTATTAATGTAAGAGGTTTTCATTATGACTATTTAAATTTTGTTATGTCTTGTAATTTTTATTGTTGTGAGCATGGTTTGCTATGGTAAGGCGGTATACAAAAAAATATACTATTGATATGTTAGGAAATTTAGAAATTAGGACATACTATGAAACATGCTGTGGAACAAGCAATAATAAACTCCTGTTTTGTAAATGCAATTATGCCATTCTTATTCTCTTTTTTCTAAGTACTATATTGTTACAGTACATTTCCCAATTATGTTGTTTTGGTCAAAGCTAATAACAGTTTTCTATATAAGGATATTATTCTCAGAATACAGCATTGTATATTAATAAGCTGATTGGTTTGTTTCAGTTACAATCTTGAGTCTTCTATCACTATTTGTGCCTTACTCCCTGACACACTGGGTTGCCTAAAGTGCAAATGTATACCCTGATTAGATCACCAAATTAACAATTAAAAGCCAACTCACTACCTTTGGCCATTGGATTCAGAAGGGGCATCAGTGGGAAATAATGTTCAGAAATGGCCCCAGGCATCACTGCTACTCTGGAAGCTCCAGCACAAGGAGAGCCTATTTGGCCTGCGCTTCTTGGCTTGAGGAGGTCACAATGCTGTCCTCTAACCCTAAAACAGGCTAGGTTAACTAAAGTGGCATCTCTCACCACAGATGGAACTAGCAACTCAGTTGGAGCTGCAGCTTTATTTTCAAATTACAAATCTTATTTAAATCTGTGTTTGTTTGTTGCTAAAGCATGTTTCAGTCTGCTCCTAGGAGTCTTCAGCCTGACCTTCAGACAGAGCTATCCAGGGTGCTAACTGCTTTGCCTCAGGTTTGCCTTACAAAAACTTGACCTCTGCTATACTTGACCCTGGCTTGTTGGAACCTGAAACTTACTTTGCTTGATGTTGCCTTGCTGGAACTCAAGCTCATACTAGACCCCTATCCAGATGCAACCACCTCCTGGGACAGTATTTTATTTTATTTATTTATTTAATTACATTTCTAGACCGCCCTATAGCAGAAAGCTCTCAGGGCGGTGTACAACAAATAAAATCACAATTAAAATATGAGCAAGTGTGGAAAAATATATACATATATAGTACAATTATAAAACATTAATAAAATTGCCATTGAGATTTATAAATTAAGATCATATTAAGTTTAGAATGTTAAATTAAAATATTTAAAAATTACAAAATTTAAAAAGCCTGGGCGAAAAGGTAAGTTTTTACCTGGCGCCGAAAAGATAACAGAGAAGGCGCCAGGCGTATCTCGTCTGGGAGGGCATTCCATAGTTCGGGGGCCACCACCGAGAAGGCCCTAGATCTAGTTGTTGATCTCCGGGCCTCTTTATGGGTTGGGACCCGGAGAAGGGCCTTCGACGTCGAGCGTAGTGAACGGGTAGGTACATAGCGAGAGAGGCGCTCCATCAGGTATTGCGGTCCAATGCCGTTTAGGGCTTTATAGGTAAGAACCAACACTTTGAATCTGGCCCGGAAACATATCGGTAGCCAGTGCAGCTGCGCCAGGACAGGTGTTATATGGTCAAATTTCTTTGTCCCAGTGAGAACTCTGGCCGCAGCATTTTGCACTAGCTGAAGTTTCCGAACCGTCTTCATAGGTAGCCCCACGTAGAGTGCATTACAGTAGTCCAATCTAGAGGTTACCATAGCATGGATAACTGGGGCAAGATGCTCCTTGCTCAGATAGGGTCGTAGTTGGGCTACCAGCCGGAGCTGGTAGAATGCATTCCGTGCCACCGAGGCTACCTGAGCCTCAAGTGACAGGAGCGGATCTAATAAGACCCCCAAACTACGTACCTGTTCCTTTAGGGGGAGTGTAACCCCATCTAGGACAGGTCGAACGTCAACCATCTGGGCAGAGGGTCCTCCCGCCAACAGCATCTCAGTCTTGTTAGGATTGAGTTTCAGTTTATTAGCTCTCATCCAGCCCATTATCGCGGCCAGGCAGCGGTCTAGTACATCAACAGCCTCACCTGACGAAGATGAAAAGGAGTAGTAGAGCTGCGTATCATCAGCATATTGCTGGAAACGCACTCCAAAACTCCTGATGACCTCACCCAGCGGCTTCATATAGATATTAAAAAGCATGGGGGACAGAACTGAACCCTGCGGGACCCCATATTGGAGTACCCAGGGACTCGAGTAATGTTCCCCCAGCATCACCTTCTGGAGACGATTCCCGAGATAGGAGCAGAGCCACCGCCAAGCAGTGCCTCCCACTCCTAAATCCGTAAGTCGCTCCAGAAGGATACCATGGTCGATGGTATCAAACGCCGCTGAGAGATCAAGGAGAACCAACAGAGTTACACTCCCTCTGTCTTTCTCCCGACAGAGGTCATCATACAGGGCGACCAAGGCCGTTTCTGTACCAAACCCCGGCCGAAAGCCCGATTGAAATGGGTCTAGATAATCAGTTTCATCCAAGAGAGCCTGGAGTTGGCGAGCGACCACACGCTCTAGAACCTTGCCCAGGAATGGGACATTTGCTACTGGCCTATAGTTGTCCAAATTATCAGGGTCCAAGGAGGATTTTTTTAGGAGCGGTCTCACCACCGCCTGTTTCAGGCAGGGTGGGACCACTCCCTCTCGTAAAGAGGCATTAATCACCTCCTTGGCCCAGCCGGCTGTTCCATTCCTGCTAGCTTTTATTAGCCATGAGGGGCAAGGATCCAGAGCAGAAGTGGTCGCCCGCACCTGTCCAAGCACCTTGTCCACATCCTCGAGCTGTACCAACTGAAACTCATCCAATAAAACAGGACAAGACTGTGCTCTGGACACCTCATTAGGATCAACTGCTACAATAATGGAGTCAAGGTCCCGGCGGATGTTCATGATCTTATCACGAAAGTGTCGCGCAAACTCATTACAGCGGGCAATTGATGGTGTTATTGCGTCCTGGGGACCAGAGTGTAAAAGTCCCCGGACAACTTTATAAAGTTCCGCTGGGCGGTTAAGGGATGACTGAATAGAGACAGCAAAGTATTGCTTCTTTGCTGCTCTCACTGCCTTCACATAGAGTTTGGTAGAGAGCTTCACAAGTGCATGATTACAGCCGTCGGGAGTTCGCCTCCATTTGCACTCAAGCCGTCTCCTTTCTTGCTTCATCACTCTTAGCTCCGGAGTAAACCAGGGAGCCAATTGAGCTCTGCAACGGAGAGGGCGCACCGGGGCGATCGTGTCAACTGCCCGGGCCATTTCCGTATTCCACAGCATGGCCAGGGTTTCGACAGGACCGTCAATTCTATCAGTACATATAAACCTTTTCTATAGTGGCTCTTCCCATTTTTTTAAAGAAGAGCTATTGGGTCTCTTACATGTGTTTGCATGTCACAGGTACTTTAGCAAGGATTTAACAATGTTGGGAGCCTGAGGCTTCCTCCCAATGCTGGTGCTGTAGAGATAGAGCAATTATTTTCCCATCCCAAACACGTGTTGAAGCCTGTAATTCATTTTAACGTTGTGCTTGACTGCTGCAAGCAGAAAGCCAAAGCAAGGCAAACCTTTGTCTCTTCTCTCTTGCTCGGACACGTGCACAATGCAGGTGCAAAGGCTTGTTTCTGCACCTGTCAGGCATTTAGAGCTATAACCACCACCAGAGGCAGAGAGACAAGCGTCCACCTGTCCCTGGCTTTGAGGTGGTAGACGACAACAGAAGTGCATTTGTTCATTTCTGTGCCTGCCAGCAGTGGGAGGGGCAAGGTGAAGAGGGCACTGAGGAAGAGAAGGCACACATGCTTCTGCCACCCCTTGCCAGTTCAGAGCTGTGACAGGAGTGGCAGAAATGCCTCTCTTTGTCCTTGCCATTATGTTGTGTTTCAAAGATGCAGCATGAAGTCTGGCTCAGGGCAACCCAAAAACTCACTGACCTCTGAGCTGAGCCCAGATACACCATGCCTAATCTAGTAACACATTTGCTTTGGTTCCCAGGTTGCTTCCAATACAAGTATTTTTCTTCTGCTGGTTGTCATGATGCTTCTATATTAATTTATGGTATTTAATAAGCCACCTCTCTGACTAAAGACAGCTGAGGCACGATACAACATTAAAAACCAATGGGACAACATAGGCAAACAATTAAATTACAGATGACCAATAAAATCTAACATCATAATAAAATTTTAAGAATAGCATCAGCATGTATACAGCAATAGAAAATCCAGACAATATATAATGGCAAATATTTCCACAAGCCAGTACTTCAACAAGTGTGTATAGAGTGGGGAAATGTGTCTTGAGACACATGCAACCCGGTGTAGTAAAGTTCGCATATATCTACCCTTCCTGATCAAATTTCTTGCTCATAAATCTGGTTGCTACAAGCGTGTGGGATTTCTCTTCCTCTCAACTGCACACAGCCAGGCTAAGCAAGTATACTTCTGAGTAAAGAATACTAAAATGCTGCAAAGCATTATTCATAGCTCCTTCTTCACTGGTGCTGCAGAGCTAAGTCCTTCATTTATATGTTGAACGTAGTAAGATTGTAGGTGTTCAGTTTCCACAACTGAACAATGCAAAAGTAAACACCCTTGTAAAATGATTGCTTTTCTTTTTATTTTTTAAAGCAGGCCAAAACTATAGTTTTGGTCAAACATTATTGAGGTAGTAGGAGATATCACATACAATGGAATTGCTTATGCATGCTGCCTCATGGTTAAGCATATGAACTTCTGACATATTTGGGGATGTTTTGAAAGTTCCCCCAAACTTCTAGAGCAAATGCATGGGATGTGCAAGAGGAGAGGAGAAGGCAGAAAAGTTCCATTGATCAGCTAAAAGTTCTTGAGCTAGCCCATGGGTGGGGAACCTCTGACCCATGGTTCAATCATGGGCCTTCAGGGGGTCCCATTTGGTCCTGAGGCCATTTTCCCCAAACCATGTCACTAATTGCATCAGCTGATAGGCAAGAGGAGAGGTTTTAATCCTACACTGACTGCACAATCCTGTTCCCAGCAAGAAACAAGATTGTGCAGCCAAGTCAGCAGGAATTAATTCCCGCTCATCAGCCAAGGAGGTATAAAAGCCCTATGCAAAAGCACTCTTTGAAGCAACTCTCATGAGGGAGCTACTTCAAGAAGCTTTTGCAAAGCCTTTCAAACGAGAGAGCCAGGGCCTTCTTAAAGCCTTTTCCAAGTTTCCCCATGCAGGGCCGGTTCTAGGCATGCTGGGGCCATTGGGCATCAGCTTGCCTTGAGTCCCAGTGTGTATACGCACGCATGCACAGCCCCTCCCACACCCCCACCTACCTGTCTTCTGTCTTTTACCATTGCCCTTAATGAAGATGGCGGGCGCCGTTTCCCTAAGGGGATGAAGCCTCCACAACCATCTTTGTTGATGGCACACGTGCATGCTACACACGCACATCTCTGCCATCAACTAAGATGGCAGCAGCAGCTTCAGTACCTTACGGAAGCCGCTGCCGCCATCTTCATTAAGGGGAATGCTAAAAGGCAGGAGACAGGTAGATGGGGCAAGGGATGGTGCCGTGGATCGCAGAAGGGGAGCGAAGGGCCCCTCAGGTGCTCCTATAGCTCTGGGGAGCGAAGGGCCCCTCAGGTGCTCCTATAGCTCCGGGGCCCTCGGGCCAGTGCCCCACCTGGCCACCCTTTGGAACCGGCCCTGTCCCCATGCTTTCCTTTGAGGTCCTGCAAGATCAGGGGCTTAAAGGCAAAAGGGGCAGACATTTACAAAAGCTTCTTCCATGCCTCCCCACACTTTCTTTTTAAGTCTCCGAATTGGAAGAAACTTTTGGAAGCCTCCCCCCACTCCTTCATTAAGTCCCTGATCTCAGAGACTTAAAAGTGAAGCACAAGGGATTTTGACAGGGGGATAAGGATCTTGCCTGTGGAGTCAAAAAGGTTCTCCGCCTCTGAGTTAGCAGAACAGTTTAGTTAGATTTCACCTCCTTTGTTGGACTAGGGAGACTAGGGTTCAAATCCCCACACAGCCATGAAACTCACTGGGTGACCTTGGGCCAGTCACTGCCTCAGCCTCAGAGGAAGGCAATGGTAAAACCACCTCTGAATACCGCTTACTATGAAAACCCTATTCATAGGGTCACCATAAGTCGGAATCAACTTGAAGGCAGTCCGTTTCCATTTTTATTATCTCGTATTGGTGTGCATATGCGTTTCATTGTTTGTATTTTTAACTCTATTTCAAAATCAAATAAAATTCAATGGAAGGAAGGGACCCATGCAATCTGCCATGTTCACATGTGGTGTTTGAATATAAAGCTGCATGGAACATTATCACAGAGAAGCATCTTGGCTCTAAATCTTCAGCTAACCAGCCCTATCATGTACCTGCTATTATAATGATACCTGCTGTGAGCAAGCTTATGCAATTTTATTTTTCAATTTGTAATTAAGCACCTACAGTACTGGCAACAATTCAAAAATTATATTCAGGCTAACCAGAATGAACAAATCTATTACAATTTTTACTCTTTGTTACAAATACCAGTCTAATCTTCACTTACAAATCAAAGTAGCACATCCTACATTTTTAGCACAATGTGTAGTTCTGGTTACTACACTTCAAAAAGATTACTTTTGTGGATCATGGGGTTGGAACATGTTTTGTTTTATCAAGTCCACAAATTTCAAATCTTTTGAGCTTAAAAATAAACGTCCAAAGAGAGTCATTATAAAGGCTCATAAAATTAACACTCTGGAGATGATAGTACAAAAAATTCTGTCTGTTAAGTAGTAGAACTTGGGGTCAACTACTAAAATTGGCAATAGGTTCACAATACACAGTAGGAAAGATTTTTTCAACCATCACATGATTAGCTTATAGAATTTGTTTATTTAATGCCTACTGTCTCTAGTTTTAAAAAGGAATATACAAATTGGCAATAGATCTATTAATGGCTATTAGACTAAATAGGGAAAGTCACAAGAAAACTAACAAATTGGGAAGGGTGTTCATTTTTCAAACCAGCAAGTCTAAAAATGGAGCACATATTTATTATATTCTATAAACTGATATTGCCATGGGCTGTATCAAACACCACAGCTCCACTGGCACAACAGACTGCCATGCACACAATGGAATGTCCTCTTCTCCTTTTGACACTTCCAGCCATCTCTGTGCCCTCAAAATCATCTCCAGAGGATTGGGAGATCCTCCTGAGCACATTTTGGGGATTCGGTGGAGGAGAGGAAATGGAAGTTCCATTCTGCAAGTGGAACACCACTTGCACATTAGATAGAACCCCATGGAAAGACATTATCATAGTGTCTGGAAGCCAATTTTTTATTTTTTTTGTGATGGGAACGAGCCTAGGTGAGACTTGGGTTCCCTCTTCCCTCCTCTAGCATGTCTGAGAGAAGAATGGAAGCTTTCACTTCCATTTTTGATTAACCTAAGTTTAGCATTACATCCAACCCCCACACCATGGTTAATCTTAACTACATTTCATAACACGTGGTTTGAAGGTGTTTTAAATAAGTTACAGTGTACTGGGTTCCAATAACACTAAACTGCCAAGAAGAAAAAGTGCTCAGGTTGCACTAAAGCATAATCTGACCAAAGTAATACTTGTTTCCAATGTGCTTTGGTGCAAAAATCTTTTTACTTTGTAACTTTCATTTGGTCCTAATAAAGACAAGTCTGCTTCTTCTACTGTTTAAATTATTTGTAATGAACAAACAGGGCTGCCTGCATTTTTTTCTGCTTTAGAGAATATGAAATCAGGACTTCCCAGGAGGATCCCTCCGCCTGTGCAGCCTCTGAGACGGGCTTCCGTCTTGGATGAAACTTTTTCAGCTTTAAATCCAGTCAGAAGGGTCTTTTTTGACTGGGGATAATTTCTTCTGGATAAGGAAGAAACGTGAGATTTCCCACACAGCTTTGTTGTGATTGTTGGAGACTGGAATTCGTCAGAATTGTCTGTGAAAGAAGGTCTTCCAGCAGCTCGGACGGAACGAGGATTTCTAGCTAGCTCAGCTGAATAAGTGACTCGTTTTTTTTTTCTTTAAAGAAAAACGGACCAACAGGCAAGCATTCTCCTGTCTACATTTATTACTTTCTTATCTATACAGCTAAAGAGATTTGTCAGAGAACCAGCAATTAAGAAAACCTGGGTGAGCCAAATCTTTCCTTCTCTTTTACTCACGGAACTAAGGGGGAAGAAAATAAAAATAGCCTATCTTTTTTTTTTATTGCAAAAAGCTGACATGGAAAATAGCATTATAAAGATTACAACGGATGAGGGGTTTCTGATTGGAAGAGAAAAGAAAATTCTTTTTGATTTATAAGACTTTTGTGTAATATATGTCTGGGACTATTTTTTCTGATCTACTTTTTTTTTTGACGAATCTGCTCATTCTTTCTGCTACTAGTTAATTGGACGCTGTGAACTAAAGCTGTTTTTGCACTTCTGGGCATATAAGAGATAAGGGCTGTCTAGAGTGTGACGCCAGTTGGTTTGAAAGATTAACTCCTTTGTAACTGGATAAAGAAATAAACTGCTCTTTGCTTGAGACATTGAAAATTGAAGGAGTTTTGTTCCTTTGGCTTTAACAATGACAATTAAGAAGATCATGGATGTACAAGAAGGGACTTTATCTTTAGACATGTTTCAGAAAATAATGAATGGGATTAAGTCAATAAAACAAGAATTGAGAAATAATAGTCAAGCGTGGAGAATTGAATTTGACGAAATGAGACAGGAGCTGAAAGAAATTCAGGATTCTATGAGAAAGGAGAATAAAGATAGATCCAGAAAACCAAAAAAGGATGAAAGAGAAATTAAAGGCAAGGTTCAAACTATGGAGATTGGATTAAATATGGACATGGAAAAAGATTTGGATTTCCTGGCTGTGATGGATCCTGGAGACAAATATTACGGTTTGGAACTCAGCGCTGTCCCTGAAGGAATTGAAGAGATTGGAGATAAAGATATTATCGGTTCAAAAAAATTCCTGGACTGGAAGGATTTGATGGAACTTGAAATGGAGAAAGCTAACAGAATTAATCCCTGTTTTGTGTCAATGGAAAAATCTTCAAGAGATGTGCTAGTGTATCATGTAAAAAAGAGGAACAGAGATGCGGCTTTGCAACAATACTTCAGTGATACGTTTGGAATTGATGGCAAGAAAATATCTGTGATAAAGGAAATTCCTATCAGACTCTTATTATATGACTATGACAGCAAGATTATTGGGTGCGTAAAGATGGAAGATGGAAGATGGAACCAATACGGATAATGGAAGAAGAGCGATTTGAAATTACTGGACTTAGTAGACTTGATGAGTTGGATTAATTGACATGTTTATGTCGAAAAAAAATTGATGGACATATATCTCAAGGACTGGAAACTTCTCTTTGACTTTTTGTGGAAGAATAAAATGATATGATGTTAATGAGATTTGAAACCAATTAAGATAACCGCTGGAGGAAGGTGATTTTATAATCTATTAAGAGACAGGCTTGTTATATATTATAGATTTATAGCTGAACTATGACAAATCGGAAGTCAATATTTTTATATATATATTTTTCTTCTTTTTTATTGTATTAGTTATTGATTTGTGTTTTTTCTTTTTGTATTGTTTTGGTTTTGAAAATTTGAATAAAAATTAATTGAAAAAAAAAGAGAATATGAAATCAATAAAACATAAATCAAAATTCAGAATAGTAAATTGGACCATTATATTGCCAGGAAGTGTAACCACCACCACTATCTTATGAGTGTGCTGGCCCAGCCCCATGTTCAGCATGAGAATGGGCTGTAGTATTGACCTTCAACATGTGAAGCCCATTGTCACTTTATGCTGAATGCATGGAGGCCGGGAGAGTGCAGGGTGAGATCAGAAAATGCTTGTGGAGGTTGGTGGCAAGATATAACACAATTTCCCTCCCCATCTATTCTATATGAGAACAACATGTGAGACGAGGGTTTAGAGATGTTAGCTACAAAAGCATGCCATGCTATCCTTCCTTCCACTGGAAGATTCAAAGTGTCAGCCACAAACAGGAAAGCAGGTGTAGGCTACTTTGCAATTTGCCGGAATGTAAATCAGGCATGAAAAATATGGGTCACTGCTTTGAGTTGAAAGATTTTCCCCTTCCTGAATTTCAATTAAGGGACATATTTCTTCACCATTCTGAGACGTCTCTTCTCCATGCAAGAGAATATTCAAATTTCCGCTGGACACATTTGCTGCAAAAATTCATTATGAAAGTTTCCATACCCTCAGGTCAAACCCAACCAATGGGCCCTTTTCTCCAACAAGAGCATCTGGAGCAGAATACAATTTTACAGTGTTTTTTTTTTAACAAAAGATAGTATCAGGAGCTTTCTGACTAAGCTCCTGACTAAGCAGCTGAGACAAAGAATACTGCATATCCACCTATCTCCTCTTTCACGCTCTATAAATCATGTCTGCTTACACTACAGATGCTGACAACTACCAAAAGGAGCTGCCAGAAATAGCTTACCTGCAGTTAGTAAAACAAAACAGAAGCTTCAAACAAGTTTTCCCAATCAGTTTAATTAAGCCAAGCCCTGACATATGCAGTTACTAAGGTAAGAAGAGCCTGATGGATGGCAGCTTCACTTTTTATACAACAAACATGTTTCCTGCATATATATTGCTGCTTCCCTCAGCAAACAGGCGAAGTATGGATAATGTACATAATTTTTAAGTTGTCAACATGTCTGAGAACCCTGTCATAAGAACATAAGAAGAGCCTGCTGGATCAGGCCCGTGGCCCATTTAGTCCAGCATCCTGTTCTCACAGTGGCCAACCAGGTGCCTGGGGGAAGCCCGCAAGCAGGACCTGAGTGCTAGAACACTCTCCCCTCCTGAGGCTTCCGGCAACTAGTTTTCAGAAGCATGGTGCCTCTGACTAGGGTGGCAGAGCACAGCCATCATGTGTCTGACAAGGGTGCAGTCATCCAGAGTCTCGGGGGATCTTAGACCCCTAATATTTTGGGGAGCCAGGTCCCAGCAGGGTTCCTATGTCTCCAGGGTTCTATGAACAAATCAGCATGAAAAGGAAGTACTTAGCCACTGAGAAGAGTCTTCTAAGTTGCTTCCTTGTTGTTTCCTGCTGATTGGAGCCAATCAGAGTAAAAGGAGTTCCTATTAGTTCCTACTTCAAAAAGCCAAGTTGTGCAAACTGAGAATTCTGTCATTGCAGAGGAGACAGTGGATCCTGATGACAGCATCCCATCTACATCATCAAGCAGTTTGACAGCAGCAGGAAATAATCGTGTAGACATTGAATCCAGTCATTCAAGCAATATCTCTGACAGTGAGAAAGTGCAATGATGATAATGATAGAGAAGCAGAAAGCAATATTCAAGCTTGGTGGCCAGATTATTCTATAATCTTAGAAGGTCCTATAATCTTAGAAGAGGGTGTAGCTGGGAGGGAGTGTTGCTGGGAGGGGTGTGGCTGTGAATATCTAAAAGGAACTTGTATGTCTGAATTTCTAATGTCACTACTGCTGACTGAGCAGGATAGCGTATACACATGTTTAAAGATGCCTGTAGATCATTCATATGTTACATCTGGGATTCCGAACAGGACAACCAGAGGCACCACAGCAACCTCTCCCTCTCCCTCTCTCTCCCTCTCTCTCTCTCTCTCTCTCTCTCACACAAACACACACACACACACACACAATTTGGTGAGTGGGGAGAGGACAATTTGTTTCTCCATGAGGCTGCTCAGGTAGACGGAGAGGCTTTTCTTTTTGCTGCTACTGCTAAATAGGTAGGCTCTTGGTGGGCCAGAAAAATTTGCTGGGGGAGGGACAGATTAAGCTGCCATACTCAATGGTAGTCTCTCCTGTCCTATAGCAATGAGGAAATTGTTAGCTGCTGTTCCCCCAATCAACTAGCCCATCCTTCGTGCTTTCATTTAATTTAGAAATTTCAACAGGAGTATTGGGCTCACTGCATATTTCAAATTATTAGGACCCTATGCAATTTCCAAATACAGCTACAGTTTATACAAAACAATTCAGTATCTCCTTTATATTAATGGAGAAATTAAGACAATGGCGTGTTGGGGAAAATGCACAAGCAGGCTATAGCCAGCATGGATTTTTTTCATTCCATAATGTTAAATTGAAAATACCCCCATGCCATTCTGATGCTTCCCATAAGCTCATTTCAAAACAAAACCTTATAAAACTTATAGTCCTGAACTCAGAAATGCTTGTTTAACAACCCTCTAAGGCTAAAACCTTCCTATTCTCCCAGGCATTTTAAATGCATTTTAAATACATTTTAAATATATTTAATATATTTTTAAGTATTTTGATGTGTTAATTGCTTTAGTTGTTTTGATATTGTTTAACGTACTTGTATTTTATATTGTACTTTTATATGTTGTACACCGCCCAGGGAGCCATTGGTTAGTTAAATGAAACTAAATAAATAAATAAATAAATAAATTTCATGACAACACACAAAACAGTCAGAGAGAACTGAAAGTTCAAAGTGTAAAACAAGAGAAAAAGAAATCCAGACTCCTGTTGGACTTTTGTGTTTGCATTTTGACAAATTTGTAGGGCAGTCCAATATCTCAGAGAGGAGGTCAGGTCTCCTGCTCCCCTGGTGCATTCACTATAGCTGCCCAATTTCCCTGCTTTTTAAAGTCTGATGGAAATATCTATTGACTATAGGTACATTCTTAAACCACAAGGGTGTTTTTTTTGTCTATTATTGTTGAGACCCTCATACAGAAATTAAAGACAAAGTCAAGAATTCAGATATCATCTCAGTATCGTGTTCATGTTTCTTAAGTAATAATCCTTAATTTAAAACACACACACACACACACAAACCAGCTGTGACTTAACTGCAGTGTACCTGAGGCTAATAAAGTGTGACTTCCAAACAGACAAAACTAGAGCTACCTTGAACTTCAGAAAAAAATGCCTCAGGATATCAACGTAAGTCATTTGGCAGAATTCCACACATTGTCCATGAATCATATCTTATCCCCTACTGGCTCCTTAATAGTGGTGCTGGGCTTCTGAGGAGAATGAAAACTCCCTCAGGCGTCTGATGCACAGAGAAGATGCTGCTGAGAAGCCTCAAGGTCAGAGGAGCCTTAGCCTAATTTAATGCAGGTTGGTGGGGCAGCCCAGAGGGAGAAGCTGAAATGGATGGAGTGGAGGGAACTCTTCTGCAAGTGATCAATTCAGATCTCTAGCAAGAGCAAGTTATCTCTCCCCTGACAGTTTGCAAGATTGGGAGGAAGAGGGAAGGTGAGCAGGAAAAGGGTGGGGGTGGGGGAGAGAGGGAGAGGGAGAGGGAGAGGGAGAGAGGGAGAGGGAGAGGGAGAGGGAGAGAGAGAGAGAGAGAGAGAGAGAGAGAGAGGACCACCTACTGTGTGCCCTGGCCCTTCTTGCTGCAGGCATTGGATCTTTCCAGAACCACCATGCTGCCTCTGAGAGGTTACTCTTAAAGGAATGTTGCCTACATCAGGAAAAACGGTTACCCCCCACCCTTGATTTAGGTGCGAATGGCAGCAACCGACTGCCATGACTTCTTAGCTTCACCCCTTCTGTTCTTTGGGATAATTGTGCATTCCTGGAACTAAGTCTTGGCAGAAGTCAGTCATAGCTTGGCCTCTAGCCTAGACAAAAGCTGTTACCTCTGCCCATGTGGTTCTGGGGCAGTAATCATCTGCTATGAACAATGAGGTTGGCATCAGAGTGGCTTAATTTAAAAAACCAAAAGAAACTCCTGTAAAACTGGACTTTTATGAAGCAAGAGCTCAGAAATATATTAAGAGGAAGTCATGGAAACAACAAAATGTTAGTTCTTTGAGACAGAAGGAACTGGTTTTATGCAGTCTTAATAAATCTTGTTCTTGCCGTCTGTCTATATGGATGATATATCTATGTTCTTTTGAGGGCAAGATGATATATGAAAGAAACAGTGTTTAAGTTGACAGAGAGCAGCTGATTAACCCCACACAGAAAGAGCCAGGAACTGTCAGTCAGCTGCAGTAGGATATTGACACAGACTTGGGAATATACACGTATGAGCACAAAATCTCATCATGGCAGCATCCTACACAGGAAATGGCTGAGAACTTTCAAGCTAGTTATCTATCTTGCTTAGGACAAAAGATATAAATTATATTTTTGTACATGGGAGTACAAAGCAAAAGTTACTTTTGCTATACAAAATTTTTAAAAAGCCCTTCCCCATATTACAGCAAATTTTCAGAGACAATAACTAACATCTGGGTGTTTTATTCAGGCCTTTGTGGTTTAACAGGTTGCTGGTGGTGGCACTGAACAGTTTGATTTAACTGATTGTTTAGGATGTCTGTTGTTTCTATTGTATTGCTTTTTAGGATTTGGGAACCCACTTTGAGTGCCATGGATAAAAAAAACAGTATGAAATAAGATCAGCAAAGGATATAGGGTGTTTCTAAGGCATGGTGTCTTTGTCCTTAGAAAAATCTGATATGTAGGACAATTAAAATGACATAAACCTACCTCAAGTGCACATCAATATATTTATACCCAGATTTTTTATCATCTTGAGCCAGGATATCTATTTCGATTTACCAGTGAGGATAATGGAATCTCTTTTAAAAGTTGTCCTGAGAACGGGTAAAACATTGCCGAACAAGGATCATCCCATAAAATGTAACATGCTCAGTGACTGGGACTGAAACATGTAACTGCAATAATATAATTTTAAATGACCAGCTTCTCCCCCCTCAATTGAATGTAACATATGCTGAAGAAATTGCTGTTGCAAAGATCTGATGCATTATTGCACCCTAAACCATGGTTTTCTAATGATACTCCCAAGTGCAGTGTTAACAGAGAGAATAAACTGTGCATATTTGTTCACCAGCTAACATCCTAGGACGCATCAGCCAATTACTACTATTGGGTTCACATTCTTATGCCAGTCTTACATTTCACTTGCGATTGGAGTACAGTTCAGCCAATTGGCAGTCACATCAGGCACCACCCACAAGGATGTTGCACCCGTCCACAGAACCTTTATGCTTTCTTTATCCATTGGAGCTCTGCAGGAGCAGCTAAGCCTATGAACGTCTCAGCATAGGACCTCCACAAGTAACCATGGAAACTGCCTTGCTCACCAGGTCTAAATATCTATTTCCCTAACTTCTGGGTAATCAGCAAAGGTGTAGGACAACCTTCTATGCTTCTTTTGCTATAGTACACAATGATACCACATTTTCACATGTTGGCATCAAACCACTTCACACATAAAAATAACATAATTGGCTTTGCTTGCTTTCTCCTCCCCCCACCCCCTTTTCTATGTCAAGACTGGGGTGTTCTAAACTTGGAGTACAATCAAGAGGACGCCGAATGCACTTTAGTCCTATGAAGATTAGAAAGAGTGAAGCTAACACTGTTGATTTCAAAGAGACTTCCAAACGTCCAGTAATTCTTTATCAGTGATTCAGCACCTGAAAATAAACCTTCACCTTGCTGATTCCAAACCCAGATTCTGCCCATTTGTGTCACAAGGGTTCTCATGGCATATAACTGACAAATGTAGAGGGGAAATTCTACTGGATAAGAATTATATTCACTAACAGGCAAAAACACCCTTGCATTTTAAGAATGTACCTATAGCCAACAGATATTTCTATCAAACTTTAAAAAGCAGGGAAATGGGGCAGCTATAGTGATTGCACCAGGGGAGAAGGAGACCTGACCTCCTCTCTGAGATATTGAGAGATATCTCTGAGAAATATCTGTTGGCTATAAGTACATTCTTAAAACACAAGAGGTTTTTTGTCTGTTAGTGAATTTCTCTGCTTTTTAATCCGGGAGGTACAGAATGGAATCCTGTGCAAGTTTGCTGAAAATGGATTGATCATTTGCGTGCTTACTGAGTTCAGTGGGATTTACTCCCCTGCAATCATGTTTAGGATAAGTGAAACTGACCATGGGGGAGGAAGAGGGGAAGAGGAGGAAGGTCAGGGGCAGGAGAGGAGGACGAAGGGCAGAAGGAAGGGCAGAGGGGAGGAGGGGGATGGGAGCAGGTGAGAGGAGGAGGAGGGCAGTTTTGATCTTTTGCATGCTTATTGAGTTCAGTGGGATTTACTCCCACGCAATGATGCTTAGGATAGGTGAAACTGACCATGGTGGGGAGGAAGAGAAGAAGGAGGGAGGCAGGGCTGGAGTGGGCAGGGGAGGAGGAAGGAGGTAAAACTGACCATGGGGGAGAAGGAGCAGGCGGGAGGGGAGAGAAGGAAGGGGGAAGGGGATTGGGGAGGGGCAGGAGGAGCAAAGGAAGGGGGAGGGAACAGCAGGTTTGATCATTTGCACACTTTTTGAGTTCAGTGGGAATCACTCCTGTACAGTCATGCTTAGGACAGGTGAAACTGACCTGGAGGAGGGGCGGAAAGGGGTAGAGGGGGGGAGGAGAGTGGATGGGTGGGTACTAGGTAGAGGGAAAGTCCCTTTCCTTTTCAAAAGGAAAACACTGTCAACAGTATTGTTTTTCAGCGTTTCCCCTCCTTTTTATTCTACAGCAGGTACATGTAGTCCCATGCCCAAATTTACACCAAAGCTCTCTTTGGCCACATCCACACCTGACCTTTATTTCACTTTAGACAGTCAGGGCTTCCCCCCAAGAATCCTGGGAAATGTAGCTTGTGAAAGTTGCTGAGAGTTGCTAGGAGATGCCCTATTCCCCTCACAGAGATACAATCCCCAGAAGAGGGGCTGACCACTCTGGCCACTGGAGTTCTGTGAAGGGAATAGAACTCTCCTAACAACTCACAGCACCCTTCACAAACTACACTTCCCAGGATTCTTTGGGGGAAGCTATGACTGTATACTGTGAAATAAGGTCTGGTGTGGGTGTGGCCACCTGATTAACCAAGCCAAACAGCTGTGAGTCTGGCTTTTAGAACACTGACAGTTGGTTCTTACTGAGCATGCCCGCACTTATCATTGACTCCAATTTCTTAAATTAATTAAAAATCACCAAGGCATTTTTTAAAACTTTTTAACTGCAGAGGATGAAGGTCAGAGTATGAGGGAAAGTCTGTGATAGGCAGGCAGGTGCTCTGTCAACATGGCTGATTTTTAATTAATTTCAACGAATTGTGAGACCACTGACACAAAAAAGTTCAACAGGGGTCTGGTTTTTTTCTCTCTGGTTTACACTTTGAACTCTCAATCCTCTCTGTCTTGTGTATCGCCATGAAAACTTAAAGGTGTTAAGCAAGCATTTCTGAGTTCAGGACTATATGTTTTGTAAGATTTTATTTTGAAATGAGCATATGGGAAGCAGCAGAATGGCATGAGTGTATTTTCAATTTAACATTGCGGAATGCGAAAAATCCATGCTGGCTATAGTATATATAATATTATTCTTAATTCTTTAACATGAAAGCTAATGTGATCTAGCCAATAATATTTGCACCTGAAAGATCTGTTAAATTTCTATCTTAACCATAGACTCAGCAACAGACCCTGAGTATGTCACTTCTTGTGTGTCAGTTCTGCTACTTATACAATGGAAACAGAAGCGAAGACAGATAATATAGAGTGTACTACTTTCAACACTAAAAAAATTGCTATGTGGATGATAAATCATAATTTTATATACAAATCTTGCCACAGTAAATGACTTTTATTCTTTCCCATGGTCATGTTATTTTGACTTTGCCTCTTGTGAGGATTCTGAAGATGCACAGAGATAAGCAGAATTTGTTCCAGATCTGATAAAAAAAATCAATGTAGCTTTGATTAAATAATCATTCTTATCTGAGAAACACAGTAATTGGGCCCTCAAGCAAAGCTCAACATATTATGAATGATAAAATAAGAGGAACAAAAGTCTTCAGGTTCTGGTGTCAGATATTATTTTTATACATTGGTAATTATATAATTACAGGCAACATCTGAAGAAAATACTTATATTGCATAAGTATATAGCATTTTATAGTATATATTTATTCCCAATGGAGCAAGGAGGACCAAATATCACAAAAATCCATGGATCATATAATCTGCCTACATCAGATTAGCAGATGCAAATTCAAAACAACAGAAGGTATTCAAATTCTAAGATATAAATCTCTCATGATAATGGTAATGGGCTACATGTCTTTCTGACTATATACCCTTCAATAAAACCAGCAGTCTCATTGCAGGAAGACAAAAAGATTGCTGCATTGTTCAGACAGTGCTGGGATAATCTGAAGAATCCATTAGTCTCAGTGATTGTGAAAGTTAAAGAGTATACACATCCTTCACATTTTCATGAGTGACTTGAAATAATGAGCAGAACTACCTCGGTCTTATGACATGATTCAGACCAAGATAAGCTCATTTATTTTCAGCTGCAACATGTAACACATGCTTAGCTTTCTTTGCATGATGATCAATGGGACTTTAAAAACAGCCATGCTCATTAATATTTAGATATCAGCATTTCTTTCAGTTACACAGACTAGTGGTCCTCACTTGTGCGCTACAAATGAAGGCAGTGTTCAAGATTTAAGGAGCATAAAGATTTGGCTGTAGTTATTAAGATTAGCATAATATTTTTTTCTTGTAAAAAAGCTTCATTAATTAGCAACTATTATGTTTCACATAAACCTACATTGCAATTACTACTGCAGGTACATTAAATGCTAAATGAGTTTTGTGAGAATGTTAACACCAAAGGAGGTAAGCATTTATTTGAGTAATTAGCAGGCATCCATTTGTTTAAGTGGCAGTACCTCCATCAGAACCAAATGGCAATTTTATGCACCCTTCTAAAGTATGCACCCCTTTGCGGTCAATATTTAGGAACTATTATCCCAAATTGGTCCTTTGCCCATCTGAATAAATGATGGGAATGAAGGCTGTGGTGCCTACATACAGTGCAGAAGCACTTTGCCGCTTCTCACCCAATTCATGTTGTGATTAATGCTACATGACCTTTCTGTAGCTTCTAAGTGTAGTTCTCCATAAAGCAGTGGTGGGGAACCTGTGACCCTCCAGATGTTGTTGGACTCCAGCTCCTATCAGCCCCTGCCAATGTGGCCAACGGTCAGGGTTGATATAAGTTGCAGTTTAGCAAACATCAGGAAGACCACAGGTCCTCCGCCCCTGCTGTTGAGTGTAACAACATCTGACCTAGACATGCAGGGCCGCTTTCTAAAGTACTCTAAAAAGAAGCAGACTGATATAGTACATGATATATAAAATCTTCTCTAGTCCTTTGCCATACACACCTCTAATTTCAGAAACATTTCTTTATTGAATACTTCCCCTTCATCTTCAATTCTGGGAATGCCTTCCAAATGCAATTGGGGTTCCTGACTGAGAATTTAAACTAAAAGAAACTACAACACAGTCACACTTTCTTAAACAAAACTATCACTTCAAGATTACCAAAAGTCTGAACTGCCCCTTTAATCTAGGTTTCTCTGAATATTTTACAAATAAAGTGTGACTTTGGGGGGGGGGAGGCTTCTACGTGGCAGCTCTCTGCACACAACTGGCTTTCCATCAGCCTCCTGGCATATTACTGGGCTGGCTTCAGGGTTTCATTTGCTCCATTAAACTTATGCCAATGATAGAAGAAAGTATTCCATTCCCTCTTTCACAGATCAAAGACTAAACCACAAATTCTGTCTGTGTGATATATGCCTGAATCTTTGAACAGAAGAATGTAACAACCCATTTGCTGTTCTCACATGAATCACAATATGTCTCTCTCTGCTTTCTTTTACTGCAGTCACTGAGACCCAGCTGCTAACTGTCCCCACACATACCACAATACAGTCTGATGAAATTACAGGTTTTCAGTACAGCCTGAGGGCTAGACAGCTTCTTGCCTCTTCTTGAAACCATTCATTAAACCACTTTTTTCTTTTCAATATCACCAAAGCTTGTTTTCCCTTTTTTATTTACTGAGTCCCCCACCACCACCAATTTTCAAAACAATGAAATAAGCCTGTCCAGACTGACCAAATAAAGCAGATGTCATTTAGAATGAAACAATGTAGACAAAAGGTCCAGCCAGCAAAATTCCCCTCCCCCCAGTGGCATACTTTGATGCAGATGTTAAGTCTTGTATTTCTCAAATGGCATCCTCTCTGCTGCATGGCAAATCCCTTTTGAAGCTGAAGGGAGTTTCAAAAGCAGTGTGTGATATGGAATGGAAGCCTGCTCTTCAAAGAAAAACAACCAACAAACCAACTGTGAGCAGCCATGCAGTTCGCTGGAGTCCAGCCTTTGTTTCTACAAATATTCTACAATTTCCCCTCCTAATACACCTAATCTCTTGATACAATGAAGCTTGCAGTTTTTTAAAAATTCTAAAATGCATTATCCTACAATGGTTTGGAGGACGACTAGTGAACAAGATACAGCAGCAAAGTTTGCTGTTAACAAGAAAGCCGAACAAGCTTCCTGTCACTGCTTTGACAAAGAAGGGATTAGGGCAGCGTGTCTGTGGTTTCGATTCTATTTTATAGACCATGTGGTTCTAAGCACTGAGTAGTTTTGAGTGTAGTAATGGATAAGAGATGAGGCTTAGACTAATATGTTAATAATGGGGATTCTGTCTTCAGACAGCTGGTGAATTATTTATTTACAACTCAAAGAATCTGTCTTCAATCCAAAAATCACACAAGCACATATCCATTATAAACAAATCTGGGGGGGAAATCATCTCAGCAGGTAGTGGTTGTAGTGCAGTTTAAATTTCACTAATGGCTTTTAATGTGGAAGAAGCAAAGCTTGGCAAGCATTATAAATTTCCTTATACCAACCTTAGCCGACCTGGTGCCCTCCAGATGCTCCGATCAGCCTCAGAGAGTATGGTGTGGCTAAAGCTAATAGCAGTTGTTGTCCAAAACATCTGGAGAGCACCAGACTGGCAAAGGCTGCCCTATACTATGAAAATAATATCTGTGCCATGCTACATATAATCTGGTCTCTTTTCTTGTTTTCACTGCATGTAATGTAATTCATATTTAATCATACCTTTACACCTTTGAAAAGAAAAGTGTAGCTTGGCAGGAATGAAACAGCAATTTTCAAAGGTTTTTATAGTGTCTAGATTAGAAAACAGTCATGTCAGTTGTTTAGAGATTCACAACTGTTATTTCTAGGAATTCTGATCTCGCAAATTTTGATGTTTTCATGTAAAGGTAAGTTTTAAACAAAATTAAGTAGCACTTGCCATACCAAGAAAGTAAAAACCTTGTAAAGTAGTTTTTTAAAAAAATAATCAGCTTCCGGCAACACTGATTTTTGTGTCATAGTGTGATTAGACAGTAATGTGTCTGGCTTGGGTAACAGTTCGATTCAGCTGTGGCTAAATATAGGTCAATCCTAACTATGTTTTTAGAAGTACATCACATTGATTTTAACGAGACTTGTAGTAGGGCTATGCTGAAAATTATTCACAGCTTTTCATGAAGATTAGCAACACTGAAAAATCACTTCCCTTTGTGGCAGTTTCTCACCACTTCATAAGATGTGTTCTCCAATTCATTTACACTGTTTTTTGACTTGCTGTAACTGAACAATGAATTCACCTGCCCTCAGTGACATTACGTAGCCAGATCTAATGTCATCCTGTTCACTATGAACTCTGATTGGCTGCAATCATCTCTATGATTAATCTGAAATCAGCGTGGTCACTCTCAGTTTTGCATCGTATCCATTGCTATTTTATTTCATTTTATTGTGTTTTTTGTTGCTTTTGTTTTTAAAATTTATGCTGGGTGTTTACTTTGTACTGATATTTTAATTAGTTTTAAAAATATGTATTGGTGTGTTTTAATAAGTTCATCATCCTGTGAATGTATAGTAAAGGGTGGTATAGAAAATCTAAATAAATAAAATTGAATAACTGCATTAAAAACTGGAGATGAACATCCTGATACCAATCAACCTCTTTATCTACCACTTGCCACACTCTGGTGCTCCCCAGTGAGGAAAATAAATAGCCACCTACATCCACACACACCAACCATATCAACATAGTAAGTGACTCAGATTAGATTGAAAGAATTATACAACAACAAAAATACAAATTCAAAGTTTAAAAAGGCAAAATTGCTTTGTTCTCTGAATAAAGAATGGGTAAAGTAACAAAGTTTTTGCATTCTTCAGTGAAAATGGCAGCACTACCTGATTGGTCGATTCTCTTTACTATCAAAAAGTGAGAAGATGACTTCCAGTTCTTCTCCCAAATTGGAACACATCAAACTCTTCATCTGAACAAAGAGATGGTGACTGCTTGCTGGGACTGGGGTGTCTTTCTTGCGATGGCGGTGCTCCATCTAGGCATTGTCATCAACAGAAAAATACAGTCAGGATACAATTTTTTGTTTTATGAAATGAAATGAACCATGGAGGGTTGCTGAAAATAAGGCTACAATCTCTTGGATGTAACAAAAAAAAAATATCCACCAAATCTTCTTTTTAACCTCAACCCTCACTGATTTTTCATCTTATTATTCTAAGGTAATACTGGGAAGAGTAAAATGTTTTTGGCTAGGCTTGCTAGCCAGTCATTGTGTCTACTAAATAGTAGTAGTTCAGTTTCTTCACTTTCTGCTTATTTATTCAGTTAATTGCCTTCTTAACCCACCCTTCCTCTAAGGAGCTCACGGTGGCTTATACAGTCCTCCCTCCCTTTATTTTATCCTCACAACAACCCTTTGAGGTAGGTCAGGTTGAGGAAGTGTGTAAACAACTAAGCTTCAAGGCTAAGTAGGGATTTAAATCTAGATCTTCTCAATTTTAGTCTGATACTTTAATCACTATGATGCATGGCTTCAAAGACAGTGAGAGTAACACTTTTGTACCTGTGCCCGACAAGGAATTTTTTGGGAGTGTTTGTATTTGCAACCCCCTTCCCCCTCCCCCCCAAAAAACCCATGGATAAGACACTGCACTGTGAGACAAGACACAGCCTGGTGAGGTTCTGAAATATATGCTCTCTGTCTGTGTTACTGTCAGATTTTTAAAAACTTTTTATTCCTTTTGCAAGGATTATGGATCTCCGTCCACTATGGAAATAACTTCTCTGTCATGCTACACATAATCTGGTCTCCTTGCCAGAGCTTGGAAGATTACTTTTAAAAGGAATAAATTACAATTACCAATACATGGCTCCAAAAAGGAATAAATTACCATTACAATTACAATTATTCTGAAAGGAATTGATTACTTTACCGTTACTCAAAAGTAATCATTACAATTATGCTTAAGTTACTAAAAAAAAAAATCTAGAGTGCCTACAAGGTGCTGGCCTTGGCTGCTGCACACCTAAGTCGCCCAAAACAACATTAAAAATAAACACACACACACACACATACACAGAGGTAGTAGATAATTCTTTTTATCTGTAAGATAGCAGTGGCGGTCTCTCAGCTTGTAAGGGAGGCAGGAAGGGAGGCAGAGGCCACTACTCAGATCTTTGCAAGTCAACAGAAGTGCAACCCCCACACACACTCTCAGCCAGCAAACATAATCTCTCTCACTTAACCACCTCCGAGTCCTAGCCCTGCCACCAACTAAGCGACACCCACCCAAGCAAACATTTTCCCCTGAGATGCAAAAAAGTTAAAACACTGCAAATGCAGCAAAGTAGCCAGGGAGGGCGGTGGAGGCCGCTTTATGTGCCAAGTGCAAACACAGTATTCATATACAAACATACACAGGTTGTCATCTTTCACCTCCACAGTCCTTTATCTCCATTGTGCTGCTGCCTCCTTCTCCTCCTTTATCCATGTTCTTGCCCTCTGGCTCCTTTCTCCCTCCACTCCATTCTTCTCCACCACCATCCAGTTTTTAAAACAATTGTTTTCTCCATTCCACCCCCGTCTTGCTCTCCACCTCCTCCCTCGTCGCCTCCTAACCACCCAAGAGCACAATGGAACAGCAATGCTGCAGAGAAGCCCAGTTTGAGGCACATGATTTTCATCCACAAATCAGAGGAGCAGAAGACTTCCCCTGTTCACCCCCGCCCAAGTAATGCCCCAAAGTAATGCTGGAAACATTACAATTACTCCTCGTTCTATTACAATCAAAATGTAAAGGAATTACACACTCGTAATTCATTACTTTTTTGAGGAACAAGTAATTCGTTTTTTGTAACGAATTACTTCCAAACTCTGCTCCTTGCCTATTTTCATTACACATAATGCCTATTCAGCAATATATTTTCAGCTTTAAGAAGAAAATCCTAACTTGTAAGTAATGAAACAGCAATTTTCACAGGTTCTTAATACTGTCTAGAGAACAGGCACTGCAAAAAATTATGTATCACAACTCCTCTTTCCCCAAATTCTGTTCGTGCAAATTTTAATGCTTTACACATAAATTTTAACAAGAATTTAACTGCCTCCCTGGGGTACTGGCAAAAAAAAGTTTAAAAATTATTATACCTCTGATGGAATATACTACAGAGACAGCCCTTCTGGTTGGCACTGGTCTCCTGAATATTGGGGTATCTCAGTTTTTTTCAAAGGCATGAGGTTCCCCCCCCCAAAAAAAGACAAATTAAGAAAATAATTAGTAACGTAGTGAAAGAAGTATTAGGTTCACTGGTCAAGTTATGTCTGAAGCAGCCCTGTGTACTATAAGCTCTTGCAGATATTTCAATTAGCGCAATCTTTTGTATATCAACTCAGAATGTAATCCCATTGAGTTCAATGGGACTTACTCTCAGGTAACTGTGTATAGCAGGGGTGGCAAATATTTTTCAGCCTGAGGGCCACACTTCTTTCTGGTCAACCTTCCAGGGTCCACATGCTGATAATGGGTGGGGCCAGAGGCAAAAGTGAGGACAACAACAAATGTCAATCTTACTGTTGTACAGTAGCCTAGTTTCTACAGACAACTCTTGATCCCCCATCCAAGCAAGCAAAACCCATTATCAGAGTTCAAGGACAAATTCCAGCCAGGCAAAAACACTTGTGGAAGATGTACAGCAGGGATAATAGGGACATGGCCTGGGGAGAGAGGTTGTAGCAGGGAAGGAGTGTGGGGTTGAGAGAGTCCAGAGGGCCAGACAGAGAGACTTGGAGACCATATTTGGTCCCTAGACCTGTGGTCCCCCCATCCCTGGCACACAGGATTGCAAACTTAAAGAACTGGCATAAAGTGGAAATGGGTTATTTACTTACCAATCTATATAGTTCAGTAATACTGATCTCTTCTGGATCCACCATAGCATATTCCTTTCTTGGCACCAAGTCTAGTCCCAGTTGTCTGCAAGTGAATATGGAAAGTCTGGTTGGTAAAGAACATCGGTAAGGATCTTGGATGGAATATTTAAAAAGCATACTGAGAAGCCCTAATCTGATATGTTTTCTCATTATCTTTATCCATTGACAGTTGCAGAAAAGGCACGCCATATGTACTTTGCTCCACATTACTGCAAAATACAAGTCCAGCACAATATTATTAGAAACTATTATTAATACAATTTATATAGCACTATTAACTGTTCAAGAGCAGCATCATTTATTTGTATGCCACCTTTCCATAGTAAATCATGCTCAAGGTGGCTCACAATGCTAAAATCTTTTACACAATTTTCTAACAGACACAAGACATAACAAAATTTACATAGCCATATAAACAATAAACTAATGGAAATATCTCATATTAATAAATACACAATAAAATTTAGCAACCTACTGACAATAATGTCTGACAAAAATACAAGAACATAACCCACAGTAAGAGCAAAACACAATGCATCTCCAAAACTAAAGCTTGCCCCAACAACCCCTAAACAATACCCCACCTTGATGTTCAAAGTGTTCTCATACACTTTTGCACTTCATTGTTTTCTAATCTAGCACGCTTATTTTTGTTATAAAATAATATTAATTTGGTCAAGTTATGTCTGAAGCAGCCTTCACTTTTTGTATGTGATTCAAATTCAAAGGTTTATCGGCTCTTTGCATCCCCCAGGATATAGGCAGTCACTGTTCACTCCCTGTCTTTTTCTGATCTTGCTCTTGTTTCCAAGGCTTGGATACACTGTGCTCATTGCATGAGGGGAAGCTATGTCTGCCCATCCACAGGGAGTCACTCCCAAGCTACAGCTACCTGGGCTACTTTCAACAGGTTTTACCAAATGCTCAGAGAGAGCTTTAATCTTCTAAATTAAAAGAGTAGCTTGTACAATTTACAAATCAAAGATATTCAAGAGTTTCTGCTACTTTGCAAGATTAAACAGGAGCATTATTAAAATTTATGCCATCTGCTAAACAGGACTGGCTCCAGGCATGCGGGACCCCTTGGGCATCAGCTTGCCCTGGCCCCCCGGTCGGTGTGTGTGTGTGTGTGTGCACTTCCCCCCACAGCCCCCCTACCTGTCTAGTCTTTACCACTGCCCTTAATGAAGACAGCGGCTGCGGTTTCCCTAAGGGGAATGAAGCCTCCGCCGCCATCTTTGTTGATGGCACACGTGCATGCTACGCGCGCACATCTCTGCCATCAACTAAGATGGCGGCAGCGGCTTTAGTACCTTAGGGAAGCTGCAGCCGCCATCTTCATTAAGGGCAATGCTAAAAAGCCGGCTGACAGGTAAGTGGGAGGTGTGGGGGGGTGCGGATCGTGGAAGGGAAGCGGAGGGCCCCTCAGGGGCCCCTCAGGGGCTGCTGTAGCTCCGGGGCCCTCGGGCCAGTGCCCAACCTGGCCGCCCTTTAGAACCGGCCCTGCTGCTAAATGTTTAAACTGCAAGGAAGTTTGGCCTAGTGAATTTCTTGGCTTTTTAATCCAGGAGATAAGAAATGGGATCCTGTGCAAGTTTGCTGCGAATATTGATCATTTGCATGCTTATTGAGTTCAATGAGATTCACTCCCATGGAATCATGCTTAGGATAGATGAAACTGATAAGGGGGGAAGGGGAGGGAAGGTTTGATCATTTGCATGCTTACTGAGTTCAGTGGGATTTACTCCCATGCAATCATGCTAAGGAAAAGTGAAAGTGACCATGGGGGAAAAGGAGAAGGGGGGAGGGAGAAGAGCTGGAGTGGGGAGGGGAGGGGAGGAAGGAAGAGAGGGAGGAAAGGAAAAAGGGGGGCGGAAAATGAGGAGGGAGGGAGAGAGGAAAGGAGGGGGAGAAGGAGGGAGAGAGGAGGGGCAGGAAGGAGGGGAAAGGGGGAGAGGGGGGAGATTTGATTAGTTGCATGCTTATTGAGTTCCATGGGATTTACTCCTGTGCAATCATGCTTAAGATAGGTGAAACTCATCAAGGGGAGGGGCAGGGAGGGGGAGGAGGTGGGAAGGGGGAGGGATGGGAGGAAGGGAGAAAATGTAGGGGTAGGGAGGAAGGTGGAGGAGAGAGGAGAAAGATTGGGGAAGGGGAGGATAGGGGAGCGTGAGGGTAGGAAATTGGGTGGGTGGGCACTTGACAGAGGGAAAACCACTTTTCTTTCCAAAAGAAAAACATTGTTAATAGTATCATTATATTTTGGTGTTTCTCCCACCTTTTTATGCTACAGCAGACACCGGTAGTGCCCCACCCAAATGTAAACCAAAGCTGACCCTGATTAGTCAAGCCAAACAGCTGTTAGTCTGGTGTTTAGAACACTCACAGCTGGTCTTTACTGATCATGACTGTTCTATCATAGACTCCAATGTTAATTTTCTTAAATTAATTAAACATCAGCCATGAAATATGATTTTTAATTAATATTGAGCCCCAGGTGACCCAGGGGGGGCTGGATCAGGAGGTGGGGGAGCCTCAGGGCCCCTTCCCAGCACAGAGTGACTCTGGGGGGAGCTGTTCAAGGGTGCACCCCCAGCTCTGCAGATGGGAGAGACGTCAGATGTGGAGGATGCTCCTGAAGATCTGCGGGGAGGAGACACGACCAACCACTCTCTGATTCCCACGGAAAATTCACCCACTCACGTGGAGACCCCTCCCTTGCCAAGCGCCCCAGGAGAGCCGCTGGAGCAAGACCTCGTGTGCGTGCCAACTCCACCACCCCCCAGGATTCCTTGTCTGGCCCTTCAAATGCTTCCCCGCCAGAAACGTCTCTGTCCCCTTCAATGGAACCGGCACCTGAGGAGTCTAGATTGCCCAATGAGCAGACGTGTGCACGCCGCCGAGAAAGGAGGCTTGGCCAGAGGGAGATCCCACACAGGAGTCAGAGATTACAGGCAAAAACCTTTCCTACTTAAGCAGGCGCCCCCCTGATGAGGGTGCTGAGTCAACTCCCCTTGCATGCTGCAGAGTAAGACTGAGTAGTTTAGTTAGGGATTACAGTGAGCTAGTTAGCTAAATCTATGAGACGCCTTGCCTTCAATGTTACTCTAATAAAAAAGGAATTAATTCCAGTCTCGCCTCCGTTTCATTGTTCTCACTCTGGGCAGGACAATTAATTTCAACAAATTATGAGGCCACTGACAGAAAAAAGTCCAACAGGGGTCTGTTTGTTTTTTTACTTTGTTTCAGACTTTAAAGTCTGGATTCTCTCTGAGTGTTTTGTGTATCGCCATGAAAAATTAGAGTGTTGTTAAGCAAGCGTTTCTGAGTTCAGGACTGGAAGTTTTTTAAGATTTTGTTCTGAAATGAGCTTATGGCAAACAGCAGAATGGCATGAGGGCATTTTCAACTTAACATGGTAGAACGCAAAAAAAAATCCATGCTGGGTATAGCATGCAGCCACTCTCATGGCTGTATAATATTATACAACTGGGTAGACGCAGGAGACTATTCTCCCTTTCCCATACTACAAGTTTTCAAGCTGAAAATTTACTCTCTAACAGTGGTTCATTCACCAACAATCGCCCCATTCATTTGGCAGGAAGCACAAAACAGAGCCCCAATAGTTGTCACCTCTCAAAAAGCAAGTCAGAAGAAACTTATGTCCCATCAACTCCCTGCAGGAACATAGTCCTGAACTGGAATGCAACCCCAATATGCTTTAAGTCTATGTCGCTATTCTCCCAAACAATAGTGACATGATACGATACTTTTTCCTACAGCTTCATGTCTAGAATAGAGATAAACTGGTTGGATTTTCAAACTGCAAAGTAATGGCAAGACCAGCAGGAGTTTTATCTGGCAACATTCAGATCACATTCAACATCAACATATTGCTCTATGGATTTTTCATTTTCCAAAACAGGTGAAGATATTATGCATTTAGTAAAAGGAAAGTGAAAGGCTTTGACATGGTAAGGATTTAGCAACCACAACACAAAGAACTTTAACATGGCATTTAGCATGCTATAAGAACTTTAAAATGGCATTTTGTGTGTTTGCAAGCAAATATTCAGATTAAGCAAAAGGCAAGGTGTTCTGAATTCTTTCAGCCTGTCTGGAGTTTTTTCATAGTTTATAAATATGCCTTGAGATCAACTGGATAGACAGGAAGAGACCTGGCTGTGCCCATGGCAAAATGAAACTGAATCCTGGTGCAGATATCAGAAACTCAGCTGATAGTATCACAGTCAAGGAGACGCACTAATGAGATTGGGTTGTATTTAACACTGCACAAGCAGAGTTCCATTTGCACTATGGCACTTCCATTTCCTCTCTTTCCCATGTGCCTCCAAAATCTGCTTGTCTCTTACTCACTCATTGCCCCAGTCCAAGCGAGCAGTGATGTGCCGTTTGACATCCTTCATCCTATCATGGGTGAGATGGCCCACTAGTACCTGCCGTCGCAGGTCTAGGATTTCATTCATTATATGCCAAAGTCGGTGAAAGAGATCCCCTTCATTTCTCTGTCAAATATATAATTTAGATTATTTATTATTTCAGTCAAAGACCATCAAATACAAAACAAATAAGTCATAGCCATAAAATACATATTTACAAAGGCATCTTCCAGTTTACAAGTCTATGTCATTGAGACTGAAACAGGAATGGTTCAATCTGAAAAGACTTTTAAAATATTTACGCCTACATTAAAATGTTTACACCAACTTCTTCCTACGGGCCATGGCGGCTACACAAAATTTCGCCACCATATCCGTGACCCATGGCTCACGATCAGCGAGTAAGAGATGAACAGATTTTTCTTCAGTGAATCTGGGCCTTTTGTGCAGACACGGATAGATGAAAGTAATACGAAGATCATAACAGAGAGGGCAATATAGTAGGACATGATCCACCGATTCCACCACCCCGGAATCACAAATGCAAACCCGTTCAGCATAGGGCACTCTCTTGTATCTCCCCTCTAATAACGCTGAGGGAAGTACATTAAATCTTGCAAGAGTAAATGCCTTTCTGTACTTGGGGATGCTCAGATTGGTTAGATAATCCGCAGACGCGGAAGCTTTCACACTAAACCAAGTATTGGAGTAAGCTGCCACAAGACTCAAATTATTTTGGAGCTCAATATCCCTAATTCGTTGAGAAATAAGTTCTTTAGCCTTGAAGTAACCAAGGTCTAACACGGCTTTCAACAAGAAGCCAAGAGATTGCAATTTGATATTCACCGCATGTTTCCATTGAGATTGATAAGTGTCAATGAGTGTTAATGGAGCAAGACCCAGAGGGGAGAAAATCAACTTTAGCCAAAGATTTAACCTGTAGATCCAGGCATGTGACTCTATCAATAAAGTCCCGACTTCCAGACGTAGAGCTACATTTGGTACACAACTGGGTAAACCTAGAATGCTCCTAATGAACTTAGGTTGTATGCATTCCAGGGGAGCATAGTTACCCTGACAGCAGAGCTGTGACCCATATAATAGCTGAGGAACGACCCTGGCATTAAACACCTGCATAGCCAAGGGGATGTACTGGCCCCCACTGGAAAAGAAAAAAGCAAGTAATGCCCTTACACTTCTCTGGACAAATATATAATGAAATTCTTAGGCTACTGAAATAATGAAGTTCAGTACAGGCATACCCCGCTTTAACGTACGCAATGGGACTGGAGAGTGTACTTTAAGTGAAAATGTACTTAAAGTGAAGCAATTATCTTCACTTCTACTGCACGCAATCACCACTAGATGGCAGCGGCATCATGCCAATAAAGTATCAATTATTGCGAAGCGTGCGTACTTTAAGCAGGGTATGGTGGAGTATGGAGCATGTACTTTGTAGCGAGGCTACTTTAAGTGAAGCTACTTCAAGCGGAGTATGCCTGTATAAAGATAAAGAAATAGAAAATAAAAATGAGATACCTACGCTCCATTTCTTATTACTTCTAGTGTCAATGAGCAACAGCATACTCTTATAATAGATTTGATTCCTTCATCCCCTCTATTTTTCTGCAAGGCCAAGACAGTCTTCGGTAGAGACATTTTTCTTTTCTTTTCTTTCCTGCCCTGCCCAATCCCTCCCCATAATTTGCTTCCTCAGTCATCCCCCTGTTGACAGACTGAATTGGCAAACAGGAAGTATGCACTTTGAGAAGTACAAAGTGGGCTCCTACTGGGAGGAAGGGAGGGATATAAATCTAATAAATAAAATAATAAATAAATAAATACAAAACTCAAGAGTAACCCATCTCTTAGCTCAAAGCTCAATGGAAAAGCATGCACTTTGCATACAGAAGGTCTCAGGTTCAGTCCTTGACATCTCCAGATAGAACTGGGAAAGACCCCTGTCTACAACCCTGGAGAGCCACTGCTAGTCAGTGTGGGCAATACTAAACTAGATGGACCAATCATTTGATAGGGTATAAGATACATATCTATGTTCCTTGAAAGCAGAACAACAACAAAATGCTTGCAGTTACTACCAAATATGTTAATCTGCTTCGTTTCTGCCAAAATCTAAGCCATTCTAAGTTATAAACTATTATTTGTGAAAACACATAATCTTCAGATCTAAAAGTTTTGGTCACTGCTAATATTATTCATGGGATAACAGCAAATAGCACAATAAGGAAAAAGATCAGTGCAACGCACAGAGAAGATTTCTCAAAAATATACCAGTTTCATTCCAAGCCTAGGACCATTTCAGATTTTCACCTTTCCAGACATGCAGCCAGCGGCAACGGGGATAAACACTGATATCATACATGTCTACCACCATGCATAGAAAGGCACTTGACCCAAAATTTCACACAAATGGATACACGCACAATTTGCTCCATTTTCTACATTCCTTCCACCCTGTATAGCAAGGGTTAGAATAATGGAAATTGTGTGATTCATGTCCTATGCACATGTGACTATTTTCTGTGTGCAGAGAAGGGCATGTGTGATCCAGAACTCTGCTGCCTATAGGCTGTTATCAGGAAACAAGGAAAATATCTGAAATGGTCCATAGCCATTCCAATAATCTTCATGTAAATAAAGTATTATAGTCCAAGGACTGTAACCTTGTCTCACTCACATGTGGGTTCAGATTTTAAAGCTATCATTTCCATTACATGATTTTATTTTGGTAGTGCATTTGATTTTTGACTTTCAATCTGTTAAGATTAGCTTCCTGCAAGTATTGTTTTAGAGTTTGGTTTTTGGTTTTTTAAAAAAAGAATTCAAGGTCAGTTTGCTGCTACTTTTGTGCATCAAAGTGGGGTTTTTTTCTTTGTAAAAGCATCTGTTTCATTTCAATTCAAAATCCAAATATGCAAGGCACTTTTAAAAAGGTCAAGTTCTAATGTTTTTGCTAGCTAGTCTTCGCCTTCTCTTCCTTTCTAAAATTAATCCAACTTACTGCAATTTTAACTTGTTTTTCTTATTTAGCTTCCTACATAGACAGCTGACATGTCAATGTTCTATTTTTGTTGTTACTATATATGAGGGTCATTTGTATAGAGGCAGCTTTCCCACATAGGCCCCCACAAATGGGTGTGGCATATGGTACCCACAGCTGAATCCTACATTAGGGTTATGTTCACAGTTCAGGTTGCTAGACTAAGAATATGCACGAAGCACCCAACCCTAGATGATCTCCACGATTGGAGAGTAACAATCACCAGTTTGGGGGAAATAAGAGGTTTGTATCCTACCCAGAGTAGACCAATCGAAATTCAGAGACCTGAATAATTTAGGTGCATTAATTTCAGTTTCAATGCAATATTTAGTTGGATACAACTCAGAGAACTTAACCCAGGTACCTTTTTTTCCTGCCTCATCCCCAGCATTGTCAAAGCTGACATCACTGACCACACACAGTGGCAGCAGTTTTTCTGGTGCGAACCCCTCAAACTGCTTTCTAAACTCAACAATATTTTTTTTAAGTGATTGGGAGATTTCCTTGGAGCACGTGTTGGAGAGAAATTGCACTGGTAAGAAGGTATTTTGTCTGCTCACACACAGGGCCAGCCTGATATAAAAAGGCCTAGATATAAAAGCTGTGAGTTTAGTGTGGTCAGAAGATCCACAGTGAGAGTGGGAACAATTTAACAAGCTCAATGGATCCTCCAGTTATGTGTGCACACTTCGTTTGAAAGGGAGATACTGCTGTGTATCATGACCAATATTACCACTAAAATATGATAATAAACTAGTTAACTAAAAAAACAAGCTGAAGCTGTTTTGTGCACACATCTATTTAAAACGGGTATCTCAGTTACGTCTTTGACATTCCCCAGCCCCTTAAATACTTACACTAAAAAGAAAAACTGACAATATAAAAACTGACAAATCACCGGGCCCAGATGGTATCCACCCGAGAGTTCTCAAAGAACTCATATATGAAATTGCTGATCTGCTAACTAAAATATGTAACTTGTCCCTCGGGTCCTCCTCCGTGCCTGAGGACTGGAAAGTGGCAAATGTAACGCCAATCTTCAAAAAGGGATCCAGAGGGGATCCCGGAAATTACAGGCTATTTAGCTTAACTTCTGTCCCTGGAAAACTGGTAGAAAGTATTATTAAAGCTAGATTAACTAAGCACATAGAAGAACAAGCCTTGCTGAAGCAGAGCCAGCATGGCTTCTGCAAGGGAAAGTCCTGTCTCAGTAACCTATTAGAATTCTTTGAGAGTGTCAACAAGCATATATATAGAGATGGTACTTGGGAGGCGGGGCAAGAATCATCTTCCAGTAAGACGCTTTTCTGAAAGCTCCTGTAGTTACTAGGACTTTGCATTAAATACGTGCTCTTATTTTCACAGCTGTGAATTTTGAGCCTTTTATATGCAAGCCGCTGGCTAGCACCAGAAGGCTATAGTTAAAAGCAATAAAAGAGGCAGTAGAGTAAACAGAAGCCTCATACATCTGAGCTAATTGCCGCCATTAACCTGGGTAACTGCTGTAGTACATGCAATTCATGCAAGAGCAATTACTCGGCTCCCTCTCAAAGTGTCTCGGCCTTGAGGCCAAGCTTGTATAAAGACACAGATAGACAACGTAACTCACACGGGAAGCAAAGGGTGCAAGTTCTCCCAATGGAGGGCTGTAGAAAGTGGAGTCCCTCAAGGATCGGTATTGGGACCTGTACTTTTCAACTTGTTCATTAATGACCTAGAGTTAGGAGTGAGCAGTGAAGTGGCCAAGTTTGCTGACGATACTAAATTGTTCAGGGTTGTTAAAACAAAAAGAGATTGTGAAGAGCTCCAAAAAGACCTCTCCAAAGTGAGTGAATGGGCGGAAAAATGGCAAATGCAATTCAATATAAACAAGTGTAAAATTATGTATATTGGGGCAAAAAATCTTAATTTCACATATACACTCATGGGGTCTGAACTGGCGGTGACCAAACAGGAGAGAGACCTTGGGGTTGTAGTGGACAGCACGATGAAAATGACAACCCAGTGTGCGGCAGCTGTGAAAAAGGCAAATTCCATGCTAGCGATAATTAGGAAAGGTATTGAAAATAAAACAGCCGATATCATAATGCCGTTGTATAAATCTATGGTGCGGCCGCACTTGGAATACTGTGTACAGTTCTAGTCACCTAATCTCAAAAAGGATATTATAGAGTTGGAAAAGGTTCAGAAGAGGGCAACCAGAATGATCAAGGGGTGGAGCAACTCCCTTACGAGGAAAGGTTGCAGCATTTGGGGCTTTTTAGTTTAGAGAAAAGGTGGGTCAGAGGAGACATGATAGAAGTGTATAAAATTATGCATGGCATTGAGAAAGTGGATAGAGAAAAGTTTTTCTCCCTCTCTCATAATACTAGAACTCATGGACATTCAAAGAAGCTGAATGTTGGAAGATTCAGGACAGACAAAAGGAAGTACTTCTTTACTCAGCGCATAGTCAAACTATGGAATTTGCTCCCACAAGACACAGTAATGGCCACCAGCTTGGATGGCTTTAAAAGAAGATTAGACAAATTCATGGAGGACAGGGCTATCAATGGCTACTAGCCATGATGGCTGTGCTCTGCCAGCCTAGTCAGAGGCAGTATTCTTCTGAAAACCAGTTGCCGGAATCCTCAAGAGGGGAGAGTGTTCTTGCACTCGGGTCCTACTTGCGGGCTTCCCCCAGGCACCTGGTTGGCCACTGTGAGAACAGGATGCTGGACTAGATGGGCCAGTGGCCTGATCCAGCAGGCTCTTCTTATGTTCTTATGTTCTTAAAAGAGGGGAACACATACATCTAAGGGAGGGCTTTTAACATCCTTTATGAAACAACTGATATACTATTTTTTAAGAATACTGAGACTTTAAAAAAAAATACTTTGCTTTATTGTTGGAGCGGGAACATGGATTACTCCTGAATTGGGTCCCAGAAAGTCACATGGTACATTTACCACATAAAGTTGTTTCCACATTGTTCCCCAGTCTCTTAAGGTTGATGTCATCTCTGTAATAACAGTATCTTCTGTTGGAACAACCATTTCAAACTGCCTGTTATACAAAGAAACAGGGTATCAAACATGCATTCAAAGTAACATTACTTTTTATTAATTTTTTTTAAAATTCAAACTGGCTGAAATTACTGAATCTATATGGAATTCCCTTCAGATTATCATTCTTCAGTCCATGGAATCATTAGTATAGACCAAGGAACTTATTCGAACAAGCTATTATGCGAGGACTCTGCATCACACTCATTATACTGGAGTGTGAAGCATTCTGCAACTGTATTAACTGTGTCTACATCACAGTTTGAAAAAACATCATCATCAAGAGTCTTCTGAATTCTATTATGAAATTTAAATTCATTACAATTAATCTTCTCCCTTAACAAATGTTTCAGGGTTGGCCAACTGCACTGCATTCAGTGACTGAGGGCCTTGAATAAATTATGTTAATCACCAATAATATTTTCACTCAAAAAAAAAGCAGCTGTATTAACTCTAGTGTAGGAAAACAAAGAGTCCCATGACACTTTGAAGGTCAATATGATTTGCTAAGCACAGAGAGGAGACTAAAAGGGCCGTAACAGATGACATACTCCTTTCCCTCACCCATGTGACATCCCATTTTTTGAACTGACTGTGATGAAGCACTACATTTGCACTGCTGTTTTCCCAAACCATGGTTACTTAACAGTTTTCAAACTCATTTCTAACTATGATTACATGATTAGTGAAAAAAGGCAATGCTGCACCACACTTATAAAGGAAAGAAGAGTCAGGGATATGACAGAGAGTACACAAACCCAAACAACACTCAATTTCCTAACCATTTGTACCAGGCTTTCAAGGTGCCATGGACTTCATTTCAATAGATCGATCCATCTCCAACATGATTTTTAAAACAGCCCACTGCTACTTAGCCTTTGCTAACATTTCAGAACCCAAAATCTCCACCTACCCTTTGTTCTTAACACATGCATTCTTCAGGTGAACATAGCTGGATGGAAAGATACCCTGAAAGAGAAAAAAAAAGGTTAAATAAATGCAGGAGGCAGCGGGGGGAAAGGCATAAATGCATTGTTTAAGAGAAAATTGTGTCCATACTATGGAAGCTGTCTGAATTATCGAAATACTGGTGGAAAGTTAATACAGTAGACCTTTCTGTATTCAAATGGTCAAAGGGAGCATTCTTGTTGGGTCTTGGCAACTCAGATGAAGAGTGAGGACAGAGGTCTCAAACAAATTTCACAAGCCTGGTTACAAAGCAGAAGCAGCAGTTGAGAACTATAAAGGAACTGGACTTTCCTGTCCTGGACTGCTTGTATATACTATGGGATACTGGGTATAATATGGGATGTATGTTTGTACTTGTCTGGTTAGGCAGTTATATATAGGGTTTAACCTGCCTAAATAACCTGGTCTGATTGATCACATAACCTGACCTGGGGTATCAAATATCAAGGCAGGGAAAGCTTCACTGCAAATGTGAGAAACAGCACATCTCTTGTTTGAGGGTGGGAAAATTAAAGGTACTACTACTTCCAGTACCCTGGGTACAAATATTTCCTGCTGGCCTAATCATGCTAGGAGGAGCCTATGATTGACACCCTTATTTGGTGGCAGCAAACCCTGAAAGCGGGGAAGAATAGGCAGATATCAGAAGGGTACATGCTGTGTTGTGGCGGGATCTCCCTTCCTCACATGTCCAGGGACCCAGGAAGGCTAAGTGTGGCCACCACAAGAACCATCTGTTATCCCCACAACATTGCCCATCCCTTTGCGTCTTCCACCATTATCTCCCTTTCAGAAAGAGGATGTCTGTTAGGAAGTCCTGGGATAGGGAACACCTGCCCTTTCTTCCCTCCTCACACTACTACTCTTCTTCTCCTGATCGACCCAGTCAGCTTGTCACATCAGGGCTTCATATATCATTTCCCCTCAACAATTGTTCATAAGCTAGGAAAGCGGCAGGTGTCCTCCTTGATCCCTTTCTGCTCCGGAAGGCTTCTCCTAATCTTCTATTACCTGCTTATACACCTGCTGCCCAACCTTACAAATGATTTTTGCTATAAAACTACACCTTTCCATCAAATGTCTCCAAGGCCCCAGTACTTGTTACATTCTACCCACTTCCTGCTAGCTGCATAGGGAGGTAACATCCCCAGTTACCAGCACCATGATTCTTCCCTATGGTCCTTCATGCATTCCTATTAAAAGAGGATGAGAGGGATTCATGGAAGGTAAGGCTAATTCATGGAAGGTAATAGCTACTAGCCATGATGGCTATGTTCTACCTCCACTATCGCAGGCATCACGCTTCAAATATACCAGTTGCTGGTAATGACACAAGAGGACAGTGCACTCACACTTAAGGCCTGCTTATGGGCTTCCCAGAGGCTCTTAGTTGGCCACTGTGAGAACAGGATGCTGGATTAGATGTGGCTTTGGCCTGATCCAGCAGGGCTCTTCCTACAGTCACCCACTACAACAAGGGTGAGTAGCTATAGCTATGGAACTACAGCTGCTGAATGAATTCTCTACATTTCCATCTCCTCCCCATTAGTGCATGTGAGACATGACTTACACCTTCATAGCCTTTGTGTGTTGCACATACACCCCTCCTCCAAATCTCTTTAATTTTTTTCTAGTGCTACCACTGACAGTCTTCCACAGGCTACAGCTCCTTTTTTAAAAAAACAAGTTACTGCTACATGGTTATTCCAAATAGTTCAGTTTTTGTATTGCAATGTCATATGAATATTTCAGCATGACTTTACATGCATTTTAGTTGAGTAACACAAGTTGTTTTACCTTGAGATTGGGGTTTTTTAAGGCAAATCCTCTGTACCAGCCTGTAGAGAAATTATAATCAATATATAAATTTATATTTCATCTTCAAAATGAACTCTCATATGTCTTTTACAATAATAAAAGCTGGCAGATAATTTCACAGAGTGCTATTGTATCAGCAGTGACACCATACCCTTCAATATGAGTTGTGCAGAAAGAAATATGTTCATGACTGAAGACTCCCCCTGCCCTGACATGTAAGATATTACTTTTAGCACTGGTATAAAAATGAGCATCTGAAACATAGAAGAGGGTCTACATCCATATTTCCTTTGTGTAATTGTCAGACATTTAAACCCTTAAATCAAGAGATAAAAGAACTTCTGAGTCTCATGGCATTTCTAAAGATACACATTTTTTCTAACACATACATACATTTCAGGAATAATACATTTTAATTTAATCTAATACCTCAGTAATATTAGATTCCTTTACCCTAACAGTTTGGAGTTTTTGCTAATTTTTACTTCTTAGGGAGATGAGAAGGATGTAGACCAATGCATTCATTTATACTTTGGATCAGGTTTCAACGTACAGACTTTGCTTTCATGACAGGAACCGAAAATGCCTACCATATATAAGTCTTTCCTCAGTCACCATTGTTGCTTTCTCCACAGTATCCGGAAAACTGGATTAATTTGAGACACTTTGGGTTAGATACCTTTTATTACAAGTTATTCTTTGTTACGCAGGCATCTCTGAGTTCTATTGCCATCCCTCATCAAAGATTAAAGTTTGCATTTTTTCGATTAAATGGATGTTCATCTACAGCAAACACTGGTCCTGCCTCAGTGTAATTAAATGAAATGACCTTGAGCAACCTTCCCACCTAGCAGTCCTGTGCTAATGTCAACACTTACCATCGCATTTCTCTAGTATTTGAACAGTGTCTCCAATCTCCAGCGATAAGCCATGTGGGACCGTTCCTCGAAAACTTGCAATTACTGAAAGAGATATTAAATTCCAATTAATCATATTTCTTTTAACAAGCTACATATTTGCTTTTCAACTTTCACACTTTAAGGAAAAGCAAGGCAGTTAACGAGTAGATTTTTCAAAAACTTGCAGTGCTCTAACCTATATCAACTATAAATATAATATGGGTTAGAGAATGGATGGCAAGAGCTTCTTTTTTTAACCCAAGAAAAGAAAAAGGAGTTTCCTTAACAATAAGTAACACAATAATTTAGCAGTAAAACAGTGTATAGTATAAGAAAAGACTTTTCCAGAAAGACAAGCTATGTGTCATTCTGAAATATGCAGACATTTTATGGTAGAAGTTGACAATACTGTGCTTGGATACCTAGTGGTCCTTTTATATATCCAGATAAAACTGTAGCAACTAGGTCATGGCAAGACATAGTGAGCATGAGATAATATTTTATATAGGACCTCTCTACCAAGGATCTCAATTGTCAGAATATACTAGGATGCCTCAATTGATTGCTGTGATTTCTTACAATGTGTCCATCCATTCCTCTTCATGTTCTTATATCTCCAGATGAAACCCTTCAGGAAGGCGCAGTCTGAGATGGATTAGCCAATGTGGTGCTCTCCAGGTGTTGCTGGTTTTTGACAACCACTAGTTCCAGCCAGCATGACCAAAGGTCAGGAATGATGGGAGTTGTGATCCAGCAAAATCTGGAGGGATGGGCATGATGTTGGCTAACCCTAATCTAAGGTATTTTTGGTGGTATTTCAGGTACCCACACTGAGGAATAGCCTCCACTCCCTCTTGCTTTGTTCTGCAGGAGGATGAAGACTTTCCCATACACACAAAACCTATACAACGGGGGATCAGGATACCTGAAAGATCATCTTACCCCTTATTAGGGTTGCCAGGTAAGAAGCATCCTAAACCCTGAGATTTGGGGGGCGGGCCCTAGTGATGTATAGGGGCGTGCCTGAGTGATGTCATTAAGTATGATACATTAAGCATCAACCACAGTTGCCTGGCACATACAATTCAAACAAAAACATTTCTCTGATTGGAAATTAAGATAGAAATGGCTGCTATAAACTCACTTTGACAGCCAACCCAATTCCAGTGAATAATAATTGACAGAGAGAAAACACACATGGTTTGGTCAACCTTCATAGGCACCAGCTTGGAAACAACAACAATTGCAGCCATGCTGCCCAGTATGTGAATTCTCTTTTACCACTATTGGGAGAGAAAGAAACTGTCATGCAAACAACAAGGTGCATCATCAGTGGGTTAAAGGGCGTTGAGCGGAGTGCATGGAACCACTGTTGTTGTTTCTGTGGATGAAAGAGAGTGAGGATAAAGATAAATGAAATGCAAATAGAAAAGAAAAACAAAAGACAGTGATGATTTCCTAAATGCACCACCATATCAACCACAACAAGATTCCTAGTAGTAAGTTAGTAAGGCAGAAAATTCAGTCAATTTTCACAACCAGTCAGGGTTCTTAAACAAAAACCAAATCTAAAAAAATCCTGGCAGCCAGTCAGCCAAGGTTACAGAAATCCCTATGCAGAACAACCTGACCTGGGGGCTGCAGTTAGTGCAGAATGCTGTGGCACAATTGCTGACATGAGTGAGACCCTATCAGCACATAATACTCTGCTCTGAAATCTGCACTGGTTGCTGATTTGCTATCAGGCCAAGTTCAAGGTGTGATTTCCATGTTATGGGTGCCACATAGTACTTGTTCTGCTCTTGTAAGAAATCAGTCCTTTAATGTGGCAGCACCTAGGCTTTGGAACACCCTGCCTATTGACATTAGCAGGTGCCTTCATTGTACTCTTTTTGGCATCTAACAAAACATTTTTGTTTAGGCAAGCCTACCCAGGCATCTAGAAGCTATTATATTTTTATCTATTTTTAACTTGTTAGTTTTATTATTTTGGATATTTTTAAATACCTGTATTTAACTGTTTTTACCAATAATTTCATTGTTTTAATTCTTTCTGTAAATCGCTTAGAGAATTTTTTTACAATAAAGTGGTATATAAATGTTGTAATTAAAACACATAAATAAATTTTAGAGTCACTGTGGCCCTTGGGTCTCTTTCCATTTTTAGGAACAAAGGAATCTGCCTTATACCTTGTCAGGCTATTTGGTGCCATCTAGCTGAGTACTGATGACATGGACTAGCATTGGCTCTCCAGGATTCCAGGCAATAGTCTATTCCAGAAATTGAATTTTGGACCTTTGCATGTAAAGCATATGCCCTACCAATGAGCTACAGCCCTGTTTAAAAATGTATCTTTTAAAATTGTTCTTTTTGATTCACTAATGAATGCATATCATACCTAGGGTAGATCCACACCATTCATTTAAAGCACATTCAACTCATTCAACAGCCCAGGAAAATCTAAACTTGTTTGACTCCTTCACACAAGAGAGAAAAATACTGAAAGCTATATCCTTACTCAATTGATGATTTTAAGAAAAGCAGGAAAAAACAAGTTTTCTGACTTGCAAAGGACTCTAGTTACTGCCTTGTCAATCAAAACCCTGACTTTACTTATTGGCTACAAACCTGAAACAGTGGGATTAGAGCAGCCAGCTACAAACTCATTTAACTGAAGTTGGGGGGAGGAGCTGACGTTTTGGTATATATCTCGGGAACCAGACCACCTAGAAACTTATTTTTTAAAAATGAAAGCTGAGAGTCTGGAGATTAAGAAGACTCACCCAGAGACCTGCAGAGCACCCCAAAAATCCAGATTCTCTGGGTAAAAAACGGACACCTGGCAATTCTACCCTTATATACCCAGTCGATCACTGTGCTCTTCAAGTGATGGCCTCTTGCAGATACCATCTTATCAGGAGGTCCGTTCCACACAACATAGAAAGCAGACCTTTAGTGTTGTGGCACTTACCCTGTGGAATTCCCTCCCCTTAAATATTAGACAGGTGCTACCTCTGTTATCTTTTTGATGCCTACTGAAGACCTTCCTCTTTCAACAAGCCTTTTGAGTTGAGACCTTATCCCAGTGTGCATCTGTGCTGGAATTACTTTTTTAAATTATTTTCAAAGCTGTTTTTGCCACCCTTGGCTTCTTCTGGGAGGAACGGCGGGACATAAATTTAATAAATAAATAAAATCTGCACAAGCTTTTCCAGCCAGCCTATCCCCTGCTGGTTTCTGTTTCAGTTTAGATTTTAATGCAGTTTATTTTATTCTTAGGTCACTGTAAATTCACTAGCAGGGGGTTTAACTATGATTTTAACAGCTTTACAACTCGCAGAGCAAGTTTACAGTCAGGAAGTCAGGCCTATGACTAGGAGCATAAGTACTGAACGCAACTGCTAGAGCATTTAACTTCCCTTCAAATGATCAGATACATGCTCTGAGAAGGAAGAAATGGCTATCAGCTTCTTTCTTTAATTAATGCTTCAAATAGACTTTACATGCATTTTAATTTTATTTAAAAATGTGTGTAAAGATGAATTTGTGGATGGCTAAGGTAAATTATAACTATTTTAGATACAGGCAATACATTTATCTTGATGCCAATCAGTGAATATAGTAACATCAGTAAAGAAATATCAGTTTGGGCCAAAGCTTGTGCTCTACACCATAAGCCCAAGGGACACAACAATCCAGAAACTGAATTCAGTAGCTGTAAAAAGTTCAACAGAGAAAACTATGGGTGCAGGGAGAGTGAAAGGAAATCCATCAGACTGGCTGAGAAAGCAAGACTCCAATAAGGAGGAAGCAGCTGTGGAATTGCAGATGTGCACGGAGAATTACTTATCAGCTCAATCAAGGATCTGCAATGATCTTTCAAGTCCCAGCTACATCACAAATTGCCTTTAAAGTACCAGCTGCTCTCTCAGAGACACTGCTTGCGAGTTAAGTCCCGCAATGGGAAGCGGAGGGAGGGGAAGAGAGAAGCAGGGGCAGCATTCAAGGTCAATGGCACCCTTAAACAGTAATCCTGAAGGCACTTCCTGTTAAGCCTCTCAGTTATGAGCTGTAAGAAACAGCTATCTTTACAAAATACCTTTCAAAGACAGAACCTTGAAATCATTCAGTCTCAGCATAAACATAGCAATGCTTGAAGCAAACTTTCCTATGCTTTACCAGCCTTAAAACTGTTATCAATATTATGAAAGTGTGTCCTGTATCATTATGAAGAATGGCAAATCATATAGTCTGAATGAACCCATGGCACAGGATCATCATTTCAAGTTTCCATGGTGGTAGTAGTGGAAATAGTGGTGAGGATTGAACTGCAAAAATACCGTGGCTTGGATTCTAAGGTAAGTGAGAAGAAGAAAGTTCAAAGAAGGGAAGTTTCCTGTCCTATCCTCCACTCTGCAGCTGGAGGTGGGAGTCAGAGGGCCCCATGGACAATGTGGGAAAGAGTGCAGAGGGGAATGGACAATTTCTTTCCATAAATCTCATCCCAATCATTTAAACTTTGGATCCAAACCTGTTTAAGAACATTTTTTGTCTTTTTTTAAAAAAAGTTCAAATCAACTGTTGTAATCAACACATAACTTGTTAGCCTTTTTATTATTATTTCCAAAGGATTCAAGGGTTCTACATGAATATGTACATTCAATCCACTTAATTATTCATGGTAATAGTCCCCCAGATATAGAAACAGTGAGCTGCTGATTAGATACTGAGGAATAATTGCATGTGTCCTTAAACACAGGGGAAATATCCCAAACCCAATCCCCACATGGTGTAACCATGTCTTATGCCTCTCCTCTCCTAATGTGTTAAACATGGATTTAGGCCCCACTAGTGAGAAATCAATCCATCCATATTTTTTAACTTTCACTTTTTTGCATTTGCATATGAAGAGAGTCTCATGTACATGTGCACAGGCTTCTTTCATGCTGAATATTCTATGAGTGGGCAGGGTTCACTCTCACGCCTCACGGAGTTTGCAAGCCTGTGTGTATGAACTGGTTGATAGTATTCAGCATACTTTATATGTTACCCGTCTGCTTCTGATGAGTCAAAGCATGTGGCACTTTATTGGTCAAACATTATTTGTACATTTAGCTTAGGCTCAATCCTCCATGGTAACAAACATGACAGATGTCAATACCAGCATAGGCTTCTAACACTCCATCAGAATGCAGTACATCTCCCTCTAGAACACGGCTGGGGAAGTTGTTTTTTTCTGTCAAGGGTCACATTCCCACAGGGGTAAACTGTCAGGGCTGCATAACAGAGGTGGGCATGGCCAGAGCAAAGTAGGTTGACTTGATTAAGTGGATGCGGTTTTGAGACCAGGACAGAGCCACAGATTGCCCAAACCTGCTTTAGAAGAGGGGAAATGGCATTGTACAAATCCAATTGCTTCTGTGTTGCAGCATAACTGTTCACACTTATAAACCTCTCAAGACAATGCATCCTAGGTTCAAAAGATTCCTGTAGTCTTACACTTGAGGTTAAAGATGGCAAGTTAATTTAATAATAGCCCTAATATATGCATAACATTAACTGCATTTGTCCAGACCTTTGGTGCATTGTTGGTGTGAGACTTTGTGCCAAAGGTATTCACTTTGAATGAGGTTTTGATTAATACTTTAAATGTATTACAATTTATTATTTTACTTTCTTCACTATTCCTCCTTTCAGAAAGACGGATGGCATATAAATGAGACAAAAATAAATGAATAAATTTGAATCTCATTAACTTAAGCTGCAATGCTATTCATGTTTACCTGACCTGATAATGTCATATTAGAGTCAGTGGGTATCACTTCTGAATATTTATTTATTTATTTGTTTATTTATTAAATATATATCCTGCCCTTTCTCCCAGTAGGAGCCCAGGGAATAGTCGTGTAAAGGATTGTGTTATTAAGTTATCTAAAATTTTACTAAACTTTTTTACTAATTTAACTAAAATTCTTTCATGAAATACAGAAAAATATACTAATGTAGCAAGAGTGCAATATGAAGGAAATACAAACTCTGGACATATTTATTTTTCTTTGAGAGTACATTCTGTTTTAACAGCTTTTTAAAAATTTTGTAAGAAAGTGACCAATTTCAATATAATTAGCTACATTTATCCATCCAAACAGAGCCAGTGTGGTGTAGTGGTTAAGGTGTTGGACTATGACCTGGGAGAACAGGGTTCGAATCCCCACACAGCCATGAAGCTCATTGGGTGACCTTGGGCCAGTCACTGCCTCTCAGCCTCATGAAAACTCTATTCATAGGGTCGCCATAAGTCGGAATCGACTTGAAGGCAGTACATTTACATTTACATCCTTCCAAACAAAGTTACATTTTTATAACACAGTTAGACACTGACTATAGCATCCACTTTTTCTCCTTGATAAAAAAAACACAAAATTTGTGACTAAGCTAGTAGTAGACTAAGCAAGTAGTTCCTCCTATCCATAGTGCCCTATGATTTCATACAAGATGAAGAGGGCTTGGTTTTTTTGAAAAATAGAGCTACATCAAAGGGCAAAACTTCACTCACACAGAGCTTTGTTGTTCATTGAACATATAAAGAAGAATCATACTAGCTATGAGCAGAGGTCAGCCTTGTCTGAGAAACTTACTATTCTCCCCTTGTCCCTCCACATCCAAGCACTGTTGCAAGCTTTTAAAAATACTTCTATATTTATTTATTTATTCCACTGCAGTAAATGACCCTGGCCATCTGTCAAACTAATCCTGAACATCTACACTGGGATGCCTGTCCACAAGACCAACATAACGTCACATTCAATGTAGTTCCATTTATTTGGTGCTGCTGCAGATATTTACCTTAGATTACCTGATATGATATCTTAGGCTGTACCCACTTTCTTGGGAGCAAGCCCCATTGAACTCAATAGTACTTACTACTGAATAGATATGTATAGGATTGAGCTGTTTGTCTCTTGTTGTGTGTGGATGTATAATAAGACAGAGAGAATGGTGTGCATATGTGCAAGCATTATGAAAATCAGAAGAGAGAGAGAGAGAGAGAGAGAGAGAGAGAGAGAGAGAGAGAGAGAGAGAGAGAGAGATTAAATTCCATTTATGTCGTATGTAACTCTCCAAGTTAGAAGTGGAGAAATGCTATGGTCAAGGTTTTTTTTAAACACAAATTTATTTTGTTTATTTATTAAATTTATACCCTGCCCTTCCTCCCAGAAGGAGCCTATGAGGTAAAAGAAAGCTACAAAACGTCTTTGAACACAGATGACAGAAGAATGTACAGTCATCTCAAGATAAAGAGGTAGTCTGTTAAGAGTGATAGAATAAAGAACAAAATAAGACAGACATAATTGGATCCAGCACATTCATAAGCTTTGCTCCCAAATACAGACAGAATTTTAAGAAAGGTCCCATGTCAAGGTCAGCTTCAATACAACTAAGCCCACATGCCTGGCAGAATTACTCAAAAGAAGGCAAAAGTGCATAGCAGAAAGCAAAGAATGTCTGGGTTTATTAAAGAAAGTACATTGAACTTAAAAAGAGTAAACATGAAACAGATCAGACATTCACACATCCACTTGACAGCTCACCAGAGGTAAGTGCCACCAGACTCCTGGCAAACAAGACACCCGACACCACACAAATCCTTTTCCTAAAGATCCTCATTTCCACTACAGTTTTCAAGCCGGTAAGAAAGAGTAGGGTTCTCTTCCAAGGAGTGGGGGAGATTCCTGTAATTTCTTAAATTTACATAACCTGCAAAAGTAAGAGCATTCATTGATACCTTGGAAGAAAGGTATGGCTTTCCAGACCATGCAAGGGAAGGTTCACTGGTGACCAGAAATAATCACTGGCTCAAGACAAAATACATCGGGATTTATGGGGAAAAGCTGCTTCTAAAAATACTGTACAAATGACATTTATTGGTAACTGCAAGGACAACTCCTGGTTCTTGGCTCACCTGACAGCTACCTATAACTAGGTCTTGACACTGATCAATCAAAGTCGGTATCAGGAGGTAGTGGTCTGTTTGGTCCCACAACTGACTTCTTGATATCAATACCAAATCCCCACTTGTTTACACACAGCTCACCATAGATGCTCACAATGGAAGTACATAAGATTTCAAACATCTGAATTGCACATAATTTATGTGCTCTGTTTTTATTGGCACATCAACAGTGAGAAAGTGAAGAAGTCTCACTTAACTTGGAGAAAGGAAGGGAATGAATCTCATGAATCTCCAAAAGTAGAACCAATAATATTTTTAAGCAGCCACAGACTTCGTTACAGGGTACAAAAACGTTTTAATCTTATTTTAATATGGAGAGGGGGGAGAGAGAAAAAACAAGGTGTTGTGTTAACAATTGTAAAAATAATCCACTTAATATTGGTCAATAGTGTAATTTTACATGACAGGCATACTTGTGAGGGGTGAGAGAACATTAATGGCAAATGAATTTATTATATTGTTCCCCAATGAGAACTGAGCCACTTGAACTTGAGTTGATCAAAGATCTAATTAGGAAGTTTATACCAGAGTAGTATAAAAACACCCTTTAATAACATACAATACAGCAGACAGCTGGAACAATCAGCGTACCCAGGTCCACTTAACAACGATTTATAAAAAGTGAGTGGTATTTCAGTGTATATTCATGCACACACAGAGACCAATAAAATCTTGCACATGATGAAACTACTACTACAACAACAAATCTATATGAAGTAACATAAGCCTAATACCTGACACCTTACTTGCAGAGCACTACATTATTCTGTCAATGAACAGGATAGCTAGAGAGGTCTATTCTCATTAAACACCATGAGCTGAGATGATAAACCTCATATGCATTGTGAGAGAAAGCCCCAAAGCAACTGTCCAAGTTAAAAGTGTGCATATTGCCCTCCTCCTTAACAGAACAAAGTTAAAAAGGCTCAAATGCCTCCTAGCTTCTGGATATAATAAAAGTTAATGAAGCTTCCTAGGCATTCATAATCTTTCTAAGGTTTAATTGCTTTTTACTGCAGCAAGAAGATGACTATTACACTGTGTGTGCATTACAATATTGCAATGCAAATCTGACAAAACATATGTTGCCTTCTGAGCTTCTTTTGGATGGTGGGTATTGGTCGTGTTTTTCACCCATGAAAAACACAGCTCCCACTATTTTTTTTATTTTTCAGCCAGCAACATTCCTTCATAAACGAAATGAAGTTTGTTCCCCACAAAAGCCTTCTAAAATGGTCTTCTGTACATTTTCTGCTGACTATTCATTGTCAGACACTGACAAAATATTTCGTACTGCCATTTGACATCCAATTGTATTTGACAGTATTTGATATGTGGCATGCACTGCCCAGAGAACCTTTTATGAATGGGTGATACAGAAATGTTGTAGATAAATAAAAGACATACATAAAATAAAATAAAATGCTGTTTAGTATGAGGCATGTGATGAGCAATGCTACTTAGTTTTTTGGCAATATTTGACACCTGAAAAAAATCAAAGCCATAAAGATACATGGCCATTCCAATTTCAAGATAAATAATTAATATTTAAATTTCAAATTTTTACATTTAAAATTTCACATGCAAAATCTGGATGCAAAAAAATGAAAATTGGGCAAAAATTAATATTGTTGTCAATATTCATTGCAGCTCCAAATTACACTAATACTACAACATCAGACTAGTCCTTCCTGACCTCACATAATTCCTGCTCTTCAAAATACATAACTTGGGCAATCACAATCCTATATTATTAATTTCTACAATCAAGCCTGGTGCCAGCAGAATCATGGAAGGGGGGGAAGCATGGATCCCCAGAAAAGACTGGACAGGGGAAAATGTCACTCACACACACACACACACACACACACAAGCAAAGACCCTGTTGCCGTAAGGGTCATGGGGGGGAGGCTTCTGCCCCCGACCGTGGATTTTTAGAGATACAGCCTCTTCTCCCTGGAAATGAGATCTTCCCTTTGACTTGCATAGGGTCAAGGGTTCTTTTTTCTTCAAAGAAATCATGATCAGTTCAAGGCAAGCCACTTCTCCAAACCAGAAATTCTCAGCTTAACACAAGTTAATCTTGCCTGGGCAAAGGACAAGAGTAGTAAAGCTCCTTAAATGTTATATGACCAGGTTTTCTAGGATTTGGCTCCAAACTGACATTTTTAAAAGATCAACAAAAACTCACTCTCTCTCTTTCTCTCTTTTTAAACTCAAGTTTATTTACTATAAGACTCCCAGACAATAGGTCTGGATAATAGTACATCAATTGTCAGGTTTTTTAAAAAGAAGAATATAAAGGAAAGGTTATTATCTTCCTTCTAAAGATGTTATTTACTTGTTTGAGAAGCTGACAGATCTCCCTCACCCCCCTCCATTCCTTTCAACACTAGCTATCCATAAAGATGAGTGCTGTGGTAAATGTAGCTCACTCTCCCTCCCTCCCCCACAGCTAAGACAAGCCCATTCCCTCTGCCCATTGCTTTTCATTACTTTAATTCAGCAAGGTCATTATTGTCTGTCAGATTCTTGGCTTACTTTGCATGAGACAAAATAAATGCAACGAAAACTTCTAGCTCGAATCAGCTAAAAGTAAAAGTAAAGAAAATGCTAAAAAAAAAAAACCTTCTCAAGCATGGAAATTCAGAAGGCTGTACCTAAATGCTATTCCTTCTGCTTTACCTCTGAGCTAAGAAAACTTATTTTATTTTTCCAAGAAGGAAAAGGAAAGTTGCATATAGTTTGGCCTAGTTAATCTTAACATAGTTTATCCATACCATAAAGACATGGGCAACTGTAGTTAAGTTTGCATACTTTGAAATCAATACCCCTTATGCAAGTGAGCAACAGGGATGAAACAGATAGTGAAGTAAAAAAAGGAAGGCAGGGTTATAAAGGATGCCTTTTGTGCAAACTTGCATCAAACCCTAGTTCAGATGGAAAGTCTGGTTACTCTAAACAATGGTTGGAATTAGTGCACATGTAACGCTAAACTATGGATAAAGTAAACCAGGAACAAGAGGTGCAAATTTTCTTTGCAGAAGGAAGCAGGGAACATGTGAGGCCCCTGGTCCAATCCTCAGCAGTTTTACATCAGCAACAGGTCACATTTATGTCTCATATAAATAAATAATTTTCTTTAGGCACTGATTTTAGCTCTTAGCCTTTATCTCACTGACAGCAACAGAAGTGAAAGGCCAAGCAGGAAGGAAAAAGGAGAACAGGAGAGTCTTATTTATTTATGTTTATTTTAAGAATTTATATCACACCTTTCTTCCCAATGCAACCCATGCCAGATAACAGTCAATGAACAAAAAATATACCACATAATGATAAAATAGTAAGACATGCTCACTAAAATGCCAAAACACAATAAATCCAACAGGAAACAAGCACCAACCCCACCAGAACTACCATCAATTCAGTCCAAATGTATGTAAAAATAAGACATATTCTAGCTTGTTAGATGAAGCTATATGAAGTCCCTGCTTGGTAGGCCTCCCTGTGAAGGGCATATCACCATAACCAGCACATTCTCTAAACTGCAAGAGAAGATGTACAAAGCATGCCTTACATAGTGCATGTACTATTTGACATGTTTCAGGGATGGAACTAGTTGAAACTTCTTTTACACCCAACTTCCTTTTTGAATGTTATGCCAACCATGCAGGTCTGATGGCCCCCTGAAATGCTGGTGGGCCCCCAGCTGTGGACTTATCTGAGCTGCCATTTAAATTTCCCATAATGCCTCTGAGGTGGCATCTTTCCAGGATATTGTGTGGTATCTAAAATACTGGCTCCAACCTGTGTGATACATTAGTATAGGGCTCTGGGGCCTCAGCAGCTGTCCAATGATGCCATATGTTGGTACCAAGTCTACAGTCATGCAAAATCAGGCAACAGTAGTCACTTGTACATCCTCCCTTTCCTTGCATCAAAGGAATGTTTTAAAAAATTATCCTCAGTATTTGTGCAAAAATGATTTCTTAGCAGCAGATAAACCAGATTCTTCAAGATGAAGCCTTTTGCAGAATACACTGGATATCCCCTAATGTTCACACTTTCAGAACCTCCTCGTCCTTCTCAGGTAAAATCTCCTTCAAAGCTTAACTAGAGAGAGAGAGAAATCTAATCTAAGGTGTTCCAACGCAGGAATTATTAGCCTAGTACACATGCATAGATACCAACTGTGCAAGCAACCTTTACAGCTGTAGGAATATTGTAATGTATGAAGTGGCTTTAAGTCAGCGAGTTTCTTTTTACATCTGTTCCAGCTTCTATCTCAATCCCAAAGAAATAGCTGCACGTTTGAAGTCATTAGATATGCTGCAGTAATACTCCGGCTTCCTAAAGTGTGAAATTTTGCTAATCACAGTTTTCACTCTAGCTGGTGTATTACGTTGTTTAAAAAGGAGGAAAACTCTCTTCGGATTAACTCAGCATTTTGTCCCGCTGAGACTGTGAAAGGCAAATGTCGTGTTTTATATTTGTTCTAGCAATGGGGATAATAACAACTTTCCTTACAGGCCTCAACAATCAAGAAAGCTCTGGAGCCTGTAGGCATGTTGATGAAGCTCATCAATGAGAATGTCTTCCTGGGATCAGTTGCATCACACACAGCAGGATTCATTCCACAGCTTGTCCAAATGTGTATTTTAGAGCTTTAAAAGAAGATGCAGGCATATGCTGGACATTCTTAATATTCCTCTACCTGTTACTAGAAGAGCATTCGATAACTTGCACATTATATTAACATTGCATCCCTTGCAGAGCTTGGAAGTAACTAGTTACAAGTAACGAATTACTTGTAATTCATTACTTTTTGAGTAACGAGTGGGTAATTCCTTTACATTTTGATTGTAATAGAACTAGGAGTAATTTTACTACTTTTGTGGAGTAATTGTAACGTTTCCAGAATAACTTTTGGGCATTACTTGGGGGGCAGCAAGGGAAGTCTTCTGCTCCTCTGATTTGTGGATGAAAATCATATGCCTCAAACTGCACTTCTGTGCAGCTTCGCTCTTTCCTCATGCTCTGTGGATGGACAGGAGGTGATGAGGGAGGAGGCAGAGAGTGAGACGGGGTGGAGTGGAGAAAACAATTATTTAAAAAAACAGATAGTGGTGGTGAATGGAGTCGAGGGAAAAAGGATCCGGAGGTCAAGAACATGGATAAAGGAGGAGAAGGAGGCAGCAGCAGAAAGGAGATAAAGAACTGTGGAGGTGAAAGATTATGTGTGTGTTTGCACTTGGCACGCAAAGTGGCCTCCACCACTCTGTCTGCCTACTGTGCTCCATTTGCAGTATTTTAACTTTTTTGCATCTCAGGGGAAAATGTTTGCTTGAGTGAGTGTCCCTTAGTTGGTGGCAGGGCAGGGTCTGGGAGGTGGTTAAGTGAGAGAGATTATGCTGGCTGGCTGAGTGAGGGGGTTGCACTTGGTTTGGCATGCAAAGATCTTAGTGGCCTCAGCCTCCCTCCCCACCACCCTTACCAGCGGAGAGACCACCATTGCTATCTTATGAATAAAATAATTATTCTACTACCTCTGTACGTTTGTTTGTTTTTAATGTTGTTTTAGGCTACTTAGATGTGCAGCAGCCAAGGCCAGCACCTTGTAGGCTTTTTTTAAGTAACTGAAATGTAATTGTAGTGATTACTTTGGAGGAAAAGTAAAGTAATCAGTTACTTTCAGAGCAATTGTAATTGTAACGGTAATTACTACTTTTTGGGGCCATGTAACTGTAACTGTAATTTATTACTTTTTAAAAGTAATCTTCCAAGCTCTGATTCCTTGCCTGTTATACTAGGAGGGCAATATCTTTGTTTGCTTTAGGTGTCTACAGAGCTACTGCTAAAAACAGTGGCAACAGAGTTTAATGTGAATATAACCCTCTAACCCCACTGTGAGAATGGGCTGTGGCCTACCTCTAAAATAACAAGCGTTTGGAGAGGAAGAAACTATCCCAGGGTAAATATTGAAAAGCTTCAGAGAACAAGTCCTAAGAAACTAAAGAAATTGATGAGTCAACCAGTCACATGTTAGTAAGTTCAGCTGATAGCTGAATTCACTAATTGGTTTTACTATTTTTTACTTTCTGTTCAGGTGCTTTCCATCTGTTCTGTAAATGGGGACCATACTATAGTCCTATAATAAGAACATAAGAAGAGTCCTGCTGGATTAGGATCAAGGTCCACCTAGTCCAACACTATATTCTCACACCATGAGAAACTCACAAGCAGAACCCAAGCACAACAGCAACCTCCCACCTATGATTCCCAGCAGCTGGTCTTCAGAGGCGAACTGCGTCTAACTGTGGAGGCAGAACATAACTATAGTGGTTAGGAGCCAATGATACCTTTATTCTCCACGAAACTGTCTAATCACTTTTAAAACCATCCAAATTGGTGGCCACCGCTATCTCTTTGGGAGCGAATTCCATTTATTTAATCGTGCATTTCTTTTGACTGTCCTGAATCTTCCAACATTCAGCTTCACTGAATGGCCCCGAGTTCTAGTGTTATGAGAAAGAGGCGTATCTCTAATCCACTTTCTCCATACCATGCATAATTTTATATACCTCTACTATGTCTCCTTTTACTAGCCTTTTCTCTAAACTAAACTAAAAAGCCCTAGATGTTGTAACCATTCCTCACAGAGAAGTCCATCCCCTTGATTATTTTGCTTGCCTTTTTCTGAACCTTTTCCAGCTCCACAATATCAGTTATACTATGCTGTACTGTACTCTAAATCAGGGGCTCCCAACCTTTATGCGTACAAGACCCCCTGTGTAAGCTCAACAAATTTAATGACCCCTCTCCCCCCACATTAATTGTGGTTTTGTCCTGTTAATTGAAAAAATGGTGTGTGGCAAAATCACATCTCCAAATACCCCTTTCCATAAAAAGCTCCCTGCAGACGGTGTGTGTGTGTGTGTTGATTTATTTTCTTAATGCAGGGATCCAATCAAATTGGTATCCCCCTCCCAATCCTCACACATAGTCTGAAGATGTACAGTCCTGTCTCCCAACACCAGTGGGTGACAATGTTGGACTAAGATCCAGGTTCAAATCCCCACTCGCCCATGAAGCCCACTGGGTGATCCTAAGACAGACACAGTCTCTCAGCCTGCCCTATCTCACAAGGTTGGTGTAAGGATAAAATTCAGGGGGGAGGGAGAGGAACCACATGCACCACCTTGAACAACTTGAAGGAAAGGTGGGATATAAATGCAATAATAATTAAATAAATAAATTCATTTCAGCTGCAGTATGCAGACCCCAGCTTCAGCTAACCTGCTGAGCTTTTAAATAATAATAATAATAAATAAAGAAGCAGCAATGCAGTAGTGTGGGGATGCTAACAGATGAAGGCAAAAGGGTGGATAGACTGAGTAGAGGGGTAGTGCTTTTAGGACCTGGGATGTTCATCAGAACTGATGATTTGGTTAGCGTGCACTTGGGGAATGAGAGTGGAGCAGAAGACAGATAAAAACACAGACACACACATACAAACACACCTGCCCCTCCTGCAAGCAGGCGTGCAGGCATTGGGGCATGTGGGAGGGGGGAAGCCCTCGACTGCCACAACATCTTGGAGAGTTGGGGGTGGTGGGGTGTAGGTGGAAGAAAGGGAGGATGCTGGCACACATACACAGCCTCAGAGATGGGGGGCAAGCAAGTTCTGAGCTTCCTCACTGCTCCTTGCCTCCGTCTGGACGAAAGGAGAGATCTACATGGCCTCACAAATAAGAACAATTTTAAAAGGAGATGGCATTGAATCAGGAGCCAAGAAAGGCAGGAAGGCTGGCTGCCAGGACAGAAGGGGGAAAGCAGCCTTTCCTTGCAGCCTTGCTTCTTTTGCTTCACGAAAAGCCCTCTCCTCTTATTCTGAGTAAGGGCAGCAGCAGCAGCAGCAGCAGTGCAAGGAGATGAAGTCGGTGATAGTAATCCCCTCTTCTTCCTGGTAGCTCCACCCTCAGCCTCCTTTGGCATCTGCCACATGTTTTATAGGCAGATGCCTGCCCTCTGTGTGCCTGAAAGATGCTCTTGTGTGTCAGTAAAAGTCCTCCCCTCTCGTTTGGAGCAAGGGGGAGGTGTCATCCGCAACGGCAGTGGGAAGCAGGCAGTGTCCAGGGAGTGAAGTCTTTTTAAAAATAATAATAAATAAGTCATTTCTGTACTGTTTGCTGCTCCCTCTGGATTACTTCACAGCCCCCAGGTTAGGAACCACTGCTCTATACTATAGACAATATAAAAGGTTGCTGAGAATATATAAGCATGTATAATGCTTTAAGAAAACCTATATCAATTTTGTATGTTTGTATCCTTCCCTCTCCTCTGAGGAACTCAAAAGTGCCTCAAAAACAGCCCTGTAAGGTAGGCTGAAACACTAGGCAACATACATTTGGGGCATAACCACAACTTTGTATCATACATGTGGCTTACATGACGTTATATACTCTGTAAAAAAAGAAAACAATATCCAACTTATTTGACTGTTTTTCTTATCTCTTCCTTTTGAAGGGCAGGGTTTCATTTTGGACTTGGCAATGTCTCACTGGAATACTAATGGCAAGAAATCAGCACTTTGTACACCTCTGAGTGAGAATATTTTCCAGCTTTGCCTGTTATGTTTTGTTCACTCAACCTCACCCCCTCACTATTTTAGGCTTATCCCTTTGACAGTCTGTTATCATTTCACTGGAAAGAATTGCTTTGCTGGTTTTACACATACATGAACCATTAATATTTGTAAATTTGAAAACTTTCCCTTAGTTCACAGTCTCCCTATTGCTTTCTCAATTAAACAATATAATTGACATAATAAATACAAAAATGCTAAGTGTGGATGCAGAGTGTCCACAATTGCACCAAAATCAAGTGAGAAGAAGGAGGAATATCAATCCCTTATTGCAAATTAATGTTTACATCATAATTCAAATATGTGACTGTATAGAATATACAATGTAAAACTATCAACTACAAATTATTATTCCAATTTTAAGAAAAAGGAATCACTTTCCACTTCATTCATATTATCCAAAAGGTCAGCCTGCTGTTGTTCTCTGAATGGCCTTTGCAATTTATTAATCACAACAGATGCGGTAATTGTGCTTATCGGGCAGTTTGCACACTTGTTGTGACAGAGAGAGATGCTATATATGATCAACCTAATCCTGTTTAATCTCTTAAAGCATATGTGTTAACCCACTGATAGAGGGGAGAATTAGGTAAGAGCAAAAATCAGTGGATTTTACCTTTTTATATATCACATTAATATCAAAGCACATATGGAAATTAACAGATACTTAGACCTGCGTTTGAGAAAGAAGACTCCAAGAACGACAATTTAAGCTTATTTTATGCAAATATGCTCCAAATATTTGTGCTCCAAATGCATTAGAGACAGGAAACTCTCATGATCCCATTGTTTGCTGGTTACATTGCTGACACTTCAACTTTGTCTTTACCATAACAGATCCTTCTTTATCTACTAGCGAATAAGTCAGATATTTGTTAACATGAGCTCTACCCTCTTGGTGACTGTTTCTCAGCTTACTTAAAAGACCCCCACCACCACTGACACTGGCATGAAAATGCTGCCAAAATAGTCTCCTCACACCAGGAAAAAAAGATGATAGTTAAAACAGAGAGCAGAGCAGAAATGGCATTTCTAGATTCACAGCAGCAGGAGGAAGAAGACAAAGAAGATCAAATTATTCTCCTTTACACTGATGTGATCCTAATGAAGTCAGCGCAATTACTGTGCACTGGTGCAAAACTTGTGCTAATGAAAGAAAAAGAAGGGTCCAGCTATCAGCCAGAGAGATGCAATTCTACAACTGAAATGCTGCCAACTCAGCTTGCCATTTCTCCTCTAGAGTCTTCAGATATTTGGAAGATTTTCTTTAAACATGTTCACATTTATAAGCAATTCACAGCCCATTCTTTCACATTTACCACAGGTATAAAGCAGCATGGTGTCGCAAAGCCAGCCCTGCACTGTTCCTGAAGTCAGTGCTAACGCAGAAGCAGCAGTACACTGCTTTCAAGAACCTGGTACATATCCTGTTGGAGCAGCAAGTGCAGCAAAGACCAAAATTTTAAATCAGTCTCAAGAGGTTGCTGCAAGCAGCAAGTAGTCAAAGGTGAAAAACAGGGCAATGATCTGCAACAGTGGCTAAGGCTCCTCCACCTTTAAATAATTGCAGAAAAGCGTATGAGGTATATTTCAACAAGAGTAGGTTCTGCTGGGGTGATAAATGAGGAGCTGAAAACAGCCTCGTCTACACAATAGGTGCAGACAGCCCTGCCTTCGCCATTCTCTCACCTTGCTGCCTGTTAACTGTTCTCCCTTACCAAGACAGGATGCTGCATCATCATTATGTTATAAATTCTCAGGGTTTTCAACCTTGGTTTTTAGGGCCACAGATACATTATTTTCGTATAAATACCATGAGTATACAGGGGGCTTTATAGAGCAACCTAAGCAACAAAACAAAACAGAAAAGCCTCTCAAAAAGCTTGCAATCTGAATTTCATCAGGGAGTTGAGAAAAGGAAAGGCAGGAGATTAATGTGAACAAATGCACACTTAGTGTACAATTAACTTCAGCTTCATTTTCAACTGGGGATGAAGCAAAGGGGGTTAAGGAGGCTTTGCAGAAAAAAATGAATTTTAAGGCAGGATTTGAATGGGAAGGAACTCCAGGCCTGAGGGGGGCTGAGGGACAGTGGGTGGAGCTTTCCTGTGTCCCCTTAGAACTCCATCCCCTCTGACAGCGCATAAATAACTATGGAATTTGCTCCCACAAGAGGCAGTGATGGCCACCAACGTGGACTGCTTTAAAAGATTAGACAAATTCATGGAGGATAAGGCTATCGGTGACCATTAGCCATGATGGCTGTGCTCTGGCACCACAGTCAGATGCAGTATGCTTTTGAAAACAAATTGCTGGAAGCCACAGAAAGGGACAGTGCTCTTAGATCCTGCTAGCAGGTCTCCTGTGGGCAACTGGTTGACCTTGTGAGAACAGGATCCTTGACTTGATGGGCCACTGGCCTGATCCAGCAGGTTTTTTTTATGTTCTTATGACATACCCTTGATGGTATGCAGGGTAGATAGCTGTAGGCTTTAAGGAACACATAAGATCCTGCATGCCCCAATTTCTTTGCATCATTTCCTGTGAGCCTAAGGTAGCATGATCCAAGAGCACTGTCTGACTGACTCCACTCCCAAATATCCCCATCACTTGAGCACTGCATGGTCCATGTCAGGCTAAACAGTACCAGGCCCTGGTACTTCCATTTCAAAAGGTTGCTGAAAGCAGAGAGAGGGAAAGGTGGTAGTTTGCGATCAGGGCTGGTTCTAAAGGGCAGCCAGGTTGGGCACTGGCCCGAGGGCCCCGGAGGGACCCTCTGCTTCCCTTCCGTGATCCACCCACGCCCCCCACTTACCTGTCAGCCGGCTTTTTAGCATTGCCCTTAATGAAGATGGTGGCCACAGCTTCCCTAAGGTACTGAAGCCGCTGCCGCCATCTTAGTTGATGGCAGAGATGTGCGCGCGTAGCACACACATGTGCCATCAACAAAGATGGCGGCGGAGGCTTCATTCCCCTTAGGGAAACCGTGGCCGCCATCTTCATTATGGGCAATGGTAAAGACTAGACAGGTAGGGGGCCGTGGGGGGCACGTACGTGCACGCGTGCACACCTACCCACCGGGGGGCCAGGGCAAGCTGATGCCCAAGGGCCCCCGCATGCCTGGAGCCGGCCCTGTTTGCGATGTTATAGTTTAATTTTCTGATTCTTTGGGCCATGTAGGACTGCTCTTAAGAAACATCAACTGCTTTGCCAACAAAATCTGCTGTTCTTTCAAATTTAGCATTTGTCCAAATTTTATGAAGCTTTTATGGAGATGTCATGATTTCATGGAGTTACATTTTGTCACTTTTAAAACTTGGCAAGATTACCAGCCATGCAAGGAATAAATGCAACATCTAGCATGAAGACTAGTCAAATTAAATTTTAAAGAATGGTCCTGAATACTAAGCTGCATTGCTGGAAATATTTGGGTGAATTTAATCACAGCTATACAAACGATGTGGCTACTAAATTAGCATCTGCATGGGGACAAGTGAAGTGACCCTCAAATAATCTCACCATACCATATGAACTACATAGCCCTTCCCCGATTTTTGTGCTCAGATGAAGACTCAAAACACAGCCTTAATGTATTTTGCTTTCATAGAATCATAGAGTTGGAAGGGGGCTTATAGGCCATCGAGTCCAACCCCCTGCTCTCAGCAGGAAATCCACAGCTAGAGCATCTCCCGCAGATAGCTGTCCAGCCTCTGCTTGAAGACATCCAGCGAAGGGGATCCCACCACCTCCCTAGGCAGTCGGTTCCATTGTCGAACTGCCCTTACTGTCAAGAAGTTCCTTCTAATGTCCAATCTGAATCTACGCTCCTGCAACTTGAAACCATTAGACCTAGTCCTACCCTCTGGGGCAGCAGAGAACAAATCTGTACCCTCCTCTATGTGACAGCCCTTCAGGTACTTCAAGAGTGTCACCCCTCAGCCTTCTCTTCACCAGACTGAACATGCCAAGTTCCTTCAACCTTTCCTCATAAGACTTCTTCTGAAACCACTCTAACTTGTCTATATCTTTCTTAAAATGAGGCGCCCAGAACTGAACGCAGTATTCCAGATGAGGCCTGACTAATGCAGAATATAGTGGGACTATTACTTCCCTCGACCTGGAAACTATAGCTCTGTTTATGCAGCCCAAAACCGCATTTGCCTTTTTTGCCACAGCATCACACTGCTGGGTCATGTTCAACTTGCAATCCACTACAATTCCAAGGTCCTTCTCACACGCACTACTGCTAAGCCGGGTATTTCCCATCCTGTACCCGTGCATTTGGTTTTTGTGGCCTAAATGCAGAATCTTGCATTTGTCTTTATTGGATTTCATTTTATTAATTTCAGCCCAATTTTCTAGTCTATCCAGGTCCCTTTGGATTTTATTCCTGTCTTCCATTGTGTTAGCTATCCCTCCCAGTTTCGTATCATCCGCAAACTTCATAAGGCTTCCCTCCACACCATCATCTAAGTCATTGATAAAAATGTTGAAGAGTATCGGCCCCAGGACAGAACCCTATGGCACTCCACTCGAAACCTCCTTCCAGTCCGAAGCAGAGCTACCGACAACCACTCTTTGAGTACGGTTTTCCAACCAGTTGTGAATCCACCTGACAGTATTTCCATCTAGTCCGCATTTGACCAGTTTGCTAATCAAAAGGTCGTGGGGGACTTTGTCAAATGCTTTGCTGAAATCTAGATAGATGACATTTACAGCATTTCCACCATCTACTAAGCTAGTGACCCGATCAAAAAAAGAGATGAAATTAGTTTGACAGGATTTTTTCTTGACAAACCCATGCTGGCTCCTACTAATCACAGCATTGTCATCTAGATAGTTGCCAATGGACTCTTTTATTATCTGTTCTAATATCTTTCCTGGTATTGAAGTCAGACTGACTGGCCTGTAATTCCCCAGATCTTCTTTTTCACCCTTTTTAAAGAGCGGGACGATGTTTGCCCGTCTCCAATCCTCCGGCACCTCTCCCGTTCTCCAGGATTTCTCAAAGATGATGGCAAGAGGTTCCGAGAGTACATCAGCAAGTTCCTTCAATACTCTGGGATGCAGTTCATCAGGTCCTGGAGATTTGAACTCATTTAGGTTAACTAGGTATTTCCTGACTATCTCCTTATCAATCTTGAACTGCAATCCCGACCCCTTACTGAGATTGCTACCGATGCAAGGTTGCACACTGTTCCCTTTTTGGGAGAAAACGGAGGCAAAATAGGCGTTGAGCAGTTCTGCCTTTTCCTTGTTATCTGTCAACATTTTGCCATCCTCATTGAGCAGCAGTCCCACCGTTTCCTTGGTCTTTCTCTTGCTTCGAACATATCTGAAAAACCCCTTTTTGTTGTTCCTCGCTTCCCTCGCCAGCCTCAGCTCATTCTGGGTTTTAGCTTTCCTTACGCTATTCCTGCAAGCCCGAGCCGCTCATCGGTACTCTTCCTTGGTGATGCGTCCTTCCTTCCATTTTTTATACATGCTCTTTTTTATTTTTACCTCCTCCACCAGTCTTCCGTGTAGCCACATTGGCTTTTTCCGATGTCTTCCGTTTTTCTTCCTCTTTGGAATTGTTTGCGATTGCGCTTTTTGTAATACATTCTTCATGAACTCCCACACTTCTTGGGCTCCTTTTTTCTTTAGTCTATCTAGCCACGGGATCCTACCCATCATTTCCCTGAGCTTGCTAAAATCGGCTTTCCTGAAATCCAAGGTCCATATTTGACTGTATTCTTCTTTGGCTTTCCCCAGAATCACAAATTCCAGCATTACGTGGTCACTTTCCCCCAAGGTACCGACCGCTTTAATTCCTGTGACCAATTCGTCCCTGTTAGTTAAGATCAGGTCCAGGATTGCCGATACCCTTGTTCCTTCTTCTACTTTTTGAAAGAGGAAATTATCAGCAAGGCCCATCAGGAATTTGTTGGAGGCTTTGTGCTTCGCAGAGTTTGTCTCCCAGCAGATATCCGGGTAGTTGAAGTCCCCCATCACTACTACTTCTTGCCTCCTTGAGATTTCAGAGATTTGTTTGAGAAAGGCCTCGTCTACCAGCTCTTCTTGGCCAGGGGGTCTGTAGTAGACACCTACTACCATGTCAGTTTTATTTGTTTCTCCATTTATTTTTACCCAAATGGTCTCTACCGGACCACTTTGTTCGCTCTCTTGAATTTCCATAGAGGTGTATTTGTCTTTGACGTATAACGCTACTCCCCCTCCTTTTCTGTTGCTTCTATTCTTTCTGTAGAGTTTATATCCTTGAATGGCTATATTCCAATCATGGGAGTCATCCCACCAAGTCTCTGTTATCCCTATGAAGTCATATTTGCCTTGATGCACTAAGACTTCAAGCTCCTCTTGCTTGTTTCCCAAGCTCCGCGCGTTGGTATATAGACACCAGAAGTCTCTTTTGTCCTGATTGGATTCCCCCGTTAATATACCGTGAGCTTTGCTAAGCTGCTACATTTTCTAGCAGAATTAATTGTTTAATTCTGTTTTAATGCTGATTTTTATATGTTTATATGTTCTTAATGATATGTACTGACTTTTATCTGGAAGCCGCCTTGAGTTCCAGTTTGGAAAAAGGGCGGGGTATAAATAAAGATAATAATGATAATAATAATAATAATAGCAAAGTAATTAGTTATTTTTACAAAAGCCACCAAATTACAGCTAGGTGCCAGCCTTAAGCACCAAACTCCTACAGCGGTGGTTCCCAATCTGAGGGCCATGACCCCCAGGGGGCCCGCAAAGTAATCAAGAGGGGGCAATGAACAGTAAAGAAATTATTTATTTATTTATTTATTTATTTATTTATTTATTTATTTATTTATTTATTTTAAAAGTCTTCACTCCCTGGATGCCACCTGCTCCTCACTGCCACTGCAGACGACACCTCCCCCTTGCTACAAAGGAGAGGGGAGAACATTTGCTGAGGTGCCAGAGTATATTTCAGGCATACCAAGGGCATCTGCCTATAAAACACGTGGCAGACACCACCAGTGGCCATGCTGGCTGGGGCTGATGGGAGCTGTAGTTCAAAAAAGTAACTTTTCCAAGCTCTGCCCACAACATACATTTAGAGCAGCCTTGGACTTGTGAACTCTCCCCTGGCACACATACACGGCCTCAGAGATGGGGGCCAAGCAAGTTCTGAGCTTCCTCACTGCTCCTTGGCTCCATTTGGACTAAAGGTGAGATATATGGCCTCATAAATAAGAACAATTTTTAAAAGGAGATGACAGTGAATCAGGAGCCAAGACAGGCAGGCAGGCAGGCTGGCTGCCAGGATGGAAGGGGGAAAGCAGCCTTTTCTTGTGGCCTTGCTTCTTTTTGCTTCATGAAAAGCCCTCTCCTCTCATTCTGAGTAAGGGTGTCAGCAGCAGCATCAGTGTGAGGAGACGAGAGTAGGCAACAGTAACCCCCTCTTCTTCCTGGTAGCTCCATCCTCAGCTCAGAAGAGTTAAATTCCTAAATTCTGACCATTATCTCCATAGAAACAAAAGTGGAAAATATACATAAGGAATGCTTAAAAAGCAGCACACTTTGCTGCATGGAATTCATTGGCATTTTAAATCTTGTCGTAAGACCCTTAAGTAGGTCATTGCAAGCTTAAAGAATTTTGACAGTAAGCAAAGAATGATGGCTAAAGTCATGCAAATCACCTTGCTAGCAAAGTTAGTATTTTCTACTCCTGATTTGGCCCAAATCTCACTCAAGGATTGGGAGAATATTTAACAGGAGCAAACTTTAGAGACAGAAGAAGTGGCAACTTACTCCAAAGACTTCTACGACTAGTTTTTTTGGCACTGCAGGTTATACCCCATTTATTCTTCATGATTAATATTAATTTGAATGCACAGATTAGAAAGCATTCAAAGATAGTGAATTATATATACTATATCCAATTCTTATATAGCCAAAACAGCATCATCCACATAAAAAAGGAATCAATCAGCAGGAACCTAAAGGTATACAGAAATACAAAAACAGTTAGAGAAAAATCTTAAACAAGAACACTAACACCACCTTACCAAAACAGTCAAATGAAATCTTAGCATATCAGGTGTCTTTTGGGAGGGGGGGGGGATGGAAAACCGGGGCAGGGATGGAATGGAGTATCCTTGAAGTGGCCATGGCTGGTTGGAATACTGAACAGGAGCATGTTAGGCTTCAGTATATAAGCCTTTTGCCAATATAGGGCACTGGCACACTTAACAGTTCCAGCTGCATTCTACACCCCTTTTTAAATCCTGCATTCAAAAAATTGTGAATCTGAGTATACAGTACGTACTATATACCACTCCCTGCTTCAAAGCTTCAGGATGCTGGCAAGGATGGTTTGTGGTGGATGGAGACCAGGATTTTTTTTGGGGGGGGGGTAGACACGGTCAGTTTAAAAGAAAGATAATAGACTAGGTAGGATCTCCATTCTTGCCCTCAAGTCCCCCAGCAACTTCTGATTTTCTCAACCTACACCAGGCAAAGGCCACATAACTTTAAAAATATATATCTTAAAGTAGCAGGCATTCTCAACATGCCAAATTTCCTTCTGGATTGTGCATTTGCATGGAAAAAACACAGACTGCTACTACCATCACACAGCATCATATACACTAAATGCAAACTCATTCTCAGCATGCCTATAATTAAGTAGCCAAAATGGCACCATCCACACACATGAGGGAAATACAGGCAGGCTTGAGGATATTCCAAGTTTTGCACACGTTAAAATAGAAAAAAACATTAGGGGGAGAACTAAAAATAGCCTAGCAATGACTGAGGATGTTGCTCAGTGGCTACAGGGGGGAAAAGTGCCCGTTGGTGAATGGAAAACTGGAGGTGGAGGGAATGGAATGGACTACCCTGGAAGAGGGCATGGCTGGCTGGAACCCTGACCAGGAGAGTTTCACACAACAACAGTTTGTTGCCGTCTCACTTGTAGAATCTGACTCAATACACTCATCTGTATTAAAACCCTTTGGAAGAAAAGAGCTACATAATACAAAACTGCTGTTTTCCTAACTTGCCAGTTTGAAATACCTCATTTTTTTCAACACAAATACATAATTTGATATCTACAGTATGAGGAAGTGGGAGGATGGGTCATATTTATACCAACTAAATGGGAAGGACTCCGGTCCTTCACATGGCTTCTCCAAGGGCAGGATTGGCAGGTATATGGTAGGCTTACTCTGGAATCTCCTGTGCTCTAGACACCCAGGTTTCCATCGTCCTTTCAGTCCTGTTTGGGTTCCCTTTCACATCTCATAGAGCAGTCTCCTAAAGATAAATAGTTCCTGAGGCACATCAGAATGAAGGTTCCTCTTTCAGCCAGTGTCCACTTGACACTCTAAGAACTCCTCCCAGTGGGATTGCTTAAAGCATCATGTTTTCCATGGAAGAGCCTTCTTTAATTTCTAGATAAAGCTTCCTTGCTCTGCCATATTTCTCCAACTTTGACATGGAGCCAACAACTGCCATGCTAGACTTGTTTTCAAGGAAGATGTGTATTCGGACCCAGGCTTGGTGCCCCACCATTCAGTGTCCCAGGTTGTCTCTAGGCTTAGATGCCCTTGGTTAAAGTGGTGCTTGGGACCCAGTCAATCTCCTAACCCTCCCCACATGGCTATTACTACAGGTGACAGTTAATCAACTCAGCAAGCTACTCTGGAGAAAACTCCAACAAGGAGACTGAGATCTCTCAAAGGTATGTAATTGGAATAAAATAATGAAGTAACTGCACACATGGAGAACTGCTTTTGCATGCCTATGCTCTGTAAATCCAGTCTCTAATCCCCCACCCACTCATTCACCCAAAAAGGGAATGCAGGCAATTGGGCTCCTACTGGGAGGAAGGGTGGGATATAAATCTAATAAATAAATAATAAATAATTGGAAAGAATGGGGAAAATAAAGCACTGAATCCTGGGCTGTAGCCTAGACTTCATCCATCATACCAATTATATGGCAGCCAATTCTATATTGGTAGGCCACCCTACGGAATTAGTACAGCATGTAACACACCTCAAGTTAGGAAGTTTATACACACCAGCAGATCTTCACAAAGCAAACAACCAGCCTTCCCCAATCTGGTGCCCTCCAGCATGGCTAATGGTCTGGGAAGAGGGAAGTTGCAATCCAAAACATCTGGAGGGGACCAGGTTGGAGACGCCTTGAGCAGATTATGGACTCTGGCCCTACATAGAAGAGAAGAAGGACTGGATAAATGCTTGCTACTGACAATGAAGTAGTCCATTAGTGGAGACCCATAATGACCAATTCTAGGGCCAAATTCTGGGAGAAGCGTGTAAGGTGAATAGATATAATTTTTAGAAAGAACTATATGATACCAAACTATACGATACCTGCCACCTGAAAGAAAATGTTAATGTAATTATTTCTAAGATGCAAACATGAGGTTCATATAATTAAAAAACATTAAAATGCTCATAATATGTAAGCATCATCACTTCCTGGAGTATAAAATAAGTGCATGGTTTAATAGTTAGCACATAATTGCTATATTTATAAATAGAAACTATGTCCTGTTAAATTCATTGAATTAAAAAGCAAAGAACTTTAAAGCCCAGAAACATTTATTCTCATATGGATTTTCTTCTGAAAATATCACCTTCATAGAATATCAAGTTCTTAGCAATTATTCAATTACGCTTTCAGTTCTATTCAGTTCAGTTATATCCAAACAGCATTTAATTTAATATTCCAAAGAATAAGCAGCATTTCTCCCCATAAAGGTTCATTTTAGAACGTTGAGAGCTTTTTACACCTTTGAAAGGTTTCAGGTTTCTCTCTCTACGCTGAAGGATAGCAAACTTTATTGCCCATCTAGGTCAAGACTGTCACTTATGAAGGATCACAAGCAAGGTCAAAATAACTGAATTCAGGAAATAAGCTACAATTTAAATATTACTGGAAAAGGGAAAACACAGAATATAAAACGTATACACCATCCATCAAACAGAGTCAGTTCAAAGGGCTAATCACAAAGAGCAAGAACAGCCATGGTATGCCTTATGAAAAATCCCTCTCCACCTTGTGTACTAGTTCATGTAATACCAAACTATGTTCTGTGCTCATGTGTTCCCTCCCCCAGTGTGCTTCACTTTAATGAGTTATGTCTACTTTTGTGGAAATCATTTGCTCTTATATCTAAACTGACAAATTGAACCCGCTGCTCACCTACCCACCCAAGCCAAGACTGCAGACTCCCCCTTTGATACCAAGCAGCCAACAGCCGTACATGAAGATTATACAGAAATAATGAACAGTTATAGGGAGACAGCAAGCTACATATTCCTGAGCATTCATACGCTACACTGAACTCTGGAGAACTGGTTTAAACAATACAGGCACCTCATGGAGGCTGCCAAAAATTACTTCCATACGCTGGCATAACACTTGATAAACCCTTACCAAATGCAACAGCTGGTGCAGAGATACCACATGTTGCATGTTCATACTATCAGAACATAAGAACATAAGAAGAGCCTGCTGGATCAGGCCAATGGCCCATCTAGTCCAGCATCCTGTTCTTACAGTGGCCAACCAGGTGCCTGGGGGAAGCCCACAAGCAGGACCCAAGTGCAAGAACACTCTCCCCTCCTGAGGCTTCCGGCAACTGGTTTTCAGAAGCATGCTGCCTCTGACTAGGGTGGCAGAGCACAGCCATCATAGCTAGTAGCCATTGATAGCCCTGTCCTCCATGAATTTGTCTAATCTTCTTTTAAAGCCATCCAAGCTGGTGGCCATTACTGCATCTTGTGGGAGCAAATTCCATAGTTTAACTATGCGCTGGGTAAAGAAGTACTTCCTTTTGTCTGTCCTGAATCTTCCAACATTCAGCTTCTTTGAATGTCCACGAGTTCTAGTATTATGAGAGAGGGAGAAGAACTTTTCTCTATCCACTTTCTCAATGCCATGCATAATTTTATACACTTCTATCATGTCTCCTCTGACCCGCCTTTTCTCTAAACTAAAAAGCCCCAAATTCTGCAACCTTTCCTCGTAAGGGAGTCGCTCCATCCCCCTGATCATTCTGGTTGCCCTCCTCTGAACCTTTTCCAACTCTATAATATCCTTTTTGAGATGAGGCGACCAGGACTGTACACAGTACTCCAAATGCGGCCGCACCATAGATTTATACAATGGCATTATGATATCGGCTGTTTTATTTTCAATACCTTTCCTAATTATCGCTAGCATGGAATTTGCCTTTTTCACAGCTGCCGCACACTGGGTCGACATTTTCATTGTGACAGCTACATAGAAAGTCTCATTCTCCCTTCTGTGAACTGAAAAAATGATCAGTTGCAATTTCTCCATTTATGGAAGGGTAGAGACTCATGTGTGGAATATTTTTATGCAAGTTGACCTCTGACTTCTCAGCAGAACTGGCTCAGATACATCAACCAAGCAGAAAATGACAGAAAGACACAGCTTGATGCTAGTGATCACTGAACAGAATAGAGACATAAATGGAAAAAATACCTAATTAACACAATAAAGGAGCAGCTACACCTGTAAACAACTGGCTGTTGAAATGAAGCATAAAAACTTCCCTTAAAAAAAGATTTTGAGCAGAGATTTTGTTTGAAAGCTAATTAGACGCTATTTCTCCTGTTGCAACACACTAAACAATCAACTTTAGCTTCCTTTGGGGCATTACAAGAAGGGGAACATTAAAAAGAAACCCTCTGCTAGGATGTAGGACAATATTCTAGGTCAGTGTGCCAAGAGGAGCAGAGAAACATTATAGGCCGGACAACAGTGGTACTGTAATCTCACTGTTTGCCAGTGGGTGTTGCTATGGTTACGGAGCTCATTAAGGGGGCGAGATAGTGAAGCAGTCCTTTTCAACAAGTGGATTGCACAGTGATGGAACAATGCAATCTATCTTTTGGTATTCATTTTGCACCAACCAAGGAGCTACTAGATTCAATCACTGGCTTAAAAAGGGGAAGAACGCACACAATATTCTCACTTCTTAAAATTGTTTCTCTTCTTGACATAGCAGCAGCCAGAGCCTATTCGGGCTTTAAATCTTATGCTTTGATTTGCATATATCAAATTGCAGAAATGACCTGTGAGCATCACAGAGTGATTTAGCTCAATGATCTGCTGCTCTGCCACACGGAAGTGAGAGCTTGTTCAGTCTACGCTTCTGCCACCAGCTTGCTGTTTGTTTTGTTGCATTGGTAGTAGTGCTTGCATATTCCCAGTAGAAGCACAAATATAAACTTGGCTTGTGCTTTTCAAGCAGCTATTGACAAAGTGGCTTATTTCTTCTAATCTCTTCTTTCAAATACTGGAATTTATATAAAGGAAGGGTGTTTGGCGACATGCTGTTTCAGTCTTTAAAAACAAGCCTGTTGGGAAGCATGGCAGCTGAAGGTGGAACAGTCTCCATTGATCATTCCCAGACTCTTCATTTAGCAATATGCCCCACATTCTCTCACCTTTCCCTTGTTCACAAAATCCAGCCTGAGAGACATTTCTGGCAGTGAGAACTGCAGAGAAAAGGTCAAAAGGTATGGGAGCTGTGGGGGAAAACACTGCATTAACTAGTTTTGGACCACTAAGCAGCAGGGAAACATTCTGTCTCAGCCTAGGAGAGTAGAGTTGCCCTCATGTCTGCTAGGCGTGAACAGAAGGAGACAGGACTTACTGCTTTTGCTGTTTTCCAGGCTTCAGTATGCTACTCATAAAACTCCTCTAAGAATTGAAATGGAAACCGACTGCCTTCAAGTCGATTCCAACTTAGGGCGACCCTATGAATAGGGTTTTCACAGTAAGCGGTGTTCAGAGGGAGTTTACCATTGACTTCCTCTGGGGCTGAGAGGCAGTGACTGGTCCAAGGTCACCCAGTGAGCTTCATGGCTGTGTGGGGATTCGAACCCTGGTCTCCCAGGTCATAGTCCAACACCTTAACCACTACACCTAATTATCATTAGAGTCAAATGGTGACTCTGCTGAGAACAGGCACACCTTGCACAATGCTCTTGTCATCTATTCCCTAGAAAAGCCTTCAGTTGTGAGCACTAAGCTGTCCTCAACAAGGAGTTGGCAGGCTTGGCTTTTTCCATGGGAGCCTATCTTCCTTAGAAATCCCTCCCATTGGGTTTCCACACACGCACGCACACACACACACACACACACACACACACACACACAGAGTTCCTTCAGCAATTCAATTTAACAAATTTTCTCGTTTTTTCTTCTTTGGCTATTTTTATGCTCCTTTTTATTATTTTGCTGTCACTAGCATTGATTCAGAAGTTTTGCCTCCAGGTGACATGTTAGAATTGAATTATTTTAATTTGTGATTTTTAAAAAAATGATCCTACATTGATTTATTGATTTATTAAATTTATTAGACGCCCATCTGGCTGGTTGTCCAGCCACTCTGGGTGACACACAACATAAAAACATACAATTCACATTACAGCCTTAAAATTCCAACAATAACACTAAAATCTAACCCACCCCAAAGGCCTGCCTGAACAGCCAGGTTTTCAGGGTCCGGCAGAAGTTCATCATGGAGGGAGCATGGGGGATGTCATTTGGGAGGGAATTCCATAGAGTGGGTGCCACGATTGAAAAAGCCCTCTCCCTAATTCTCACCAGTCTAGCTGTTTTAACTGGTGGGATGGAGAGAAGGTCTTTTGAGGCTGATCTTGTTGGGCGGCAACATTGATGATGCTGGAGGAGCTCTTTCAGATAGACTGGGCCGAAACCATACAAGGTTTTAAAGGTCAAAAACAACACCTTGAATTGGGCTCAGAAAGCAACAAGTAACCAGTGCAACTCCTTCAGCACTGGAGTAATGTGGTCTTGGCGGCGGCTACCCTTAATCAGGCGAGCTGCTGCATTTTGTACCAGTTGCAGCTTCCGGACCATTTTCAAGGGTAACCCCACGTACAGTGCATTACAGTAGTCTAGGCGAGAGGAGACCAGGGCATGTACAACCAATGGGAGCAGATGGTTTGGAAGGTGGGGCACAGCCTTCGTATCAAATGGAGTTGATACAACACCACCCGGCTCACAGCCGAACCTTCAGCCTCCATGGACAGCTGGGAGTCAAAAATGACCCCCAGGCTGCGGACTTGGTCTTTCAGGGGCAGTTGTACCCCATTAAGCACCAAGTTAACATCCCCCAACCTTCTCTTGTCTCCCACGAACAGTACCTCGGTTTTGTCAGAGTTCAGCTCCAGCTTTTTCCTTCCCATCCAGCCACTCACTGACTCCAGGCACTTGGACAGGGTTTCCACAGCCAACCCCGGTGAAGACTTGAATGAGAGATAGAGCTGTGTGTCATCCGCATACTGATGACATTGCAGCCCACATCTCCTGAAGATAGCTCCCAGCGGCTTTATATAGATGTTAAATAGCATCAGGGAGAGGATGGAACCCTGTGGTACCCCACACGTGAGAGGCCATGGGTCAGAGACCTCGTCCCCCAGTGCCATCCTCTGGTACCTGTCAGAGAGGAAGAAACAGAACCACTGCATTACAGTGGCCCCTATGCCCAGCCTCTCCAGGCGGTCCAGGAGGATACCGTGGTCAACGGTATCAAAAGCCGCTGAGAGATCCAGCAGGACGAGGAAGGTACATTCGCCCCTATCCAACACCCTCCTCATATCATCCACCAAGGTGACCAAGGCCATTTCAGTCCCATGTCCAGGCCTGAAGCTGGATTGAAATGGATCAAGATAATTTGCTTCCTCCAACTGCACTTGCAACTGCTTTGCCACCACCCGCTCCACCACCTTGCCCAGAAATGGTAGATTCGAGACTGGGCAAAAGTTGTTCAAATCGTGGGGATCCAAGGAGGGCTTCTTTAGAATTGGTTTTATTATTGCCTCCTTGAGGGCTGATGGCAATATTCCCTCTTCCAGGGACGTGTTTACCACCGCCTTGATCCCCTCACTCGGTCTATCTTTACAGCTCATAATGAGCCATGATGGGCAAGGTTCAAGTAAGCAGGTGGTAGGCTTTAAGGTTGAAAGCACCTTGTCCACTTCCTCGGATGGAAGAAGCTGGAACCAATCCCAACCCGCCGAGATGCCCCTGGCCGACTCTGACACACTCACTTTATCCACAGTGCACGGAACAGCACTCTGTATACGATAGATTTTATCCGCAAAGTGCCTTGCCAATTTATCACAGGAGGTCTTAGATGGTTCCATCGGATCTGAGGCAACTGGACTGACCAGGCTCCGGACCACTTGGACAACCTCCTGGGACAGCACTTTGCAGACGCAATAGAGGCAGCATAAAAATCCTTTTTTGCTGCCCCTATCGCCACATGGTAGGCTGCTGCCACCGCTCTAACCTGTGTTCAATCGTCCTCAGAGTGAGATTTCTGCCACCGGCACTCTAGCCGTCTCAACTCCCGCCTCAGAGTTCACAGCCGTGGAGTGTACCACGGCGCCATCTGAGCTCTATTCAGCATTGGGAGTCATTATGGCTGAAAGACAGTCTATACATCAATCCATAAATCAATCACCAACCACCCATAATCTTCAGCCACTCCCATTTCTCAAAGGCAGCTGAATGTTTTGAATTCAGTACCAAATCCAAATTGGGCAGAATTCTAGCATGTTCCTAGCATAAAGCCACCCATCACATCCTTCTTTCCATTTATCATATCATTATCTGTCCTACCTGTTGTCTCCTCCTCCCTCCCCCCCCCAACAAACCCATCTGTCAGAGGCTTGGGACAGGTATAGAGAGTAATGCAAAAACTAAGATTGGAAATTTGCTTCACCATTATACAGATGGTTGGGAAATTGGGACAAAAGAACAGAGAAATGGGCAGATACAGTGCACTCCTATTTGAACAGATAGTTGTACACTTTTGAGAAGGAGCACCTTGATAGGCAAGTTCCATTCCATTCCATGGCCAAACTCACAACTGAAGAGACTACAGCTGCATTCAGATGTCATGATAAACCAGGAACAAACCACAGGAGCACCAAGCTCACACAAACCCCATTCCCCTCTTCCTTCAGCATGATGATGATGAGGAAAAGTTTGGAAGCATCAACTTCCATTTTAGGTTAACTGCAGCTTGTTTCATCTGAACCCCAAAAAACAGTGGTTAATCTTAACTTTGGTTTGTTTGAAAGAATCCAACTTCAAACCACTGAAGTTATGAATATGGCTTGTTTCAACAAATCATAGTTAGATTAACCACAGCATGGTTTAGACACAACACTACACTGTAGTTAAAATTGGAACTGAAAGCTCCTATCACCTCTTTATAGTCTGATGGGAGGGAAGGAGCCCAAGGCTGTGACTCATTGCCATAATGATAAGCCACAAGAAACCACCTGGCATACATTACCGATGTTTAGGAGACAAAGTTTTCTCATACTGAGGAATTGATTTACATATAATTTGTTAACTGGATGTAACTCTAAGAAGTCAATTTGAAAATGTTGTGTTCACTAGGATTTACAGAGTTCTGTTTTCTAGGATTTTCAGTGTTTAACAGATCAGTTAAACAACATAGTGCCCTCCAGAAGTTATCGGACTACAATTTCCGCCATCCCTGACCTTTGGCAATGCTGGGTCCAGGCTGATAGGAGTTTTAGTCCAACAACATCTGGAGTGCACCAAATTGGCTACCCCTGGATTAACAGATTTAAAGTATATTAATTGCCAAAGAAGTTGCCTCCAATTTATTAGGGCAGCAGATTTGGGGTGGGTGGGGGAACAATTACTTTAAATACGGATAGTTTCAAAAATTATTGATAGCAGGCTCTACTATTAGAAGAGGCATTCACTCCTTAGAGGAAACCATGTCCTTCTAAATTGAAACATGATATGTGCAGATGTAAATAATCTATCAACTGACTAAATGATTAAAACAATGAAGTTTTCTTTAATTGGGTGACAGCCCTACTGTGGCACTGGATATTTTTGGAAAGAACTTCCCTGGAAACTACAAAATAAGATGGCAGTTCTAGCAAGTGTGGAACAGCTGGATCCCAAACTATTTTAAATGAAAGAATGAGAAAGATTTCTCTAGTCCCTTGCAAACCAAGAAGACACCAGAGCAATTTATAAACGTCAGCATCTTTGAAAGTACTACAGGATGTCTCGACTTTAAGCTGCACTTCCAAAAAAAACCCACAACCTCATACTCATAACTCTGCAAGCATTAAAGCTGGCAGATACTTTTTTAAAAAGTTCTACTCATTTCAAGTAAACAAGTGAACTAAATGTCCAGTGCTGGAAAGAATTATTAGTGGGTTCTCACAACAGGCGAAATATCTAATTTAAAACTGTGGATAATTTAACTAAAATAGTAAGAGAACTGAAACAAA